>NC_091119.1:158827375-159183208 GCF_040183065.1 Periplaneta americana
TATAAGGGTATAAAGGAATTTAAGAACGGATATCAGCCAAGGGTAAACGTGATCAAGGATGAGAATGGTGACTTGCTTGCAGACTCTCCATCAATCCTAAACAGATGGAAAAACTATTTTGCGCAACTACTAAATGTACATAGGCCAAATAGAAATGATCGGGACGAAATTGAAATACAAACTGCTGAGCCATTTATACCCGAACCCACGCTTTCAGAAGTCGAAATTGCGATAGAAAATCTGAAAAAGTACAAGTCTCCAGGTATCGATCAGATTCCAGCAGAATTAATACAAGAGGGTGGAAGTGCATTATATAGCGAAATTTATAAACTTGTACTTGCTATTTGGGAAAAGGAAATTGTACCAGATCAATGGAAGGAGTCCATAATTCTACCTATTTTTAAAAAGGGGGACAAAACCAACTGTGGTAACTTTCGAGGAATATCACTTCTGTTGACGTCGTACAAAATTTTGTCCAATATTCTTTTGAGGAGATTAACTCCGTACGTAGATGAAATTATTGGGGATCATCAGTGCGGTTTTCGGCGTAATAGATCGACTATTGATCAGATAATGGAGAAAAAATGGGAGTATAAGGGTACAGTACATCAGTTATTCATAGATTTCAAAAAGGCATATGACTCGGTTAAGAGGGAAGTATTATATGATATTCTTATTGAATTTGGTATTCCCAAGAAACTAGTTCGATTAATTAAAATGTGTCTCAGTGAAACATACAGCAGAGTCCGTATAGGTCAGTTTCTATCTGATCCTTTTCCAATTCACTGCGGGCTAAAGCAGGGAGATGCACTATCACCTTTACTTTTTAACTTCGCTATAGAATATGCCATTAGGAAAGTTCAGGATAACAGGCAGAGTTTGGAATTGAACGGGTTACATCAGCTTCTTGTCTATGCGGATGACGTGAATATGTTAGGAGAAAATACACAAACGGTTAGGGAAAACACGGAAATTTTACTTGAAGCAAGTAAAGCGATCGGTTTGGAAGTAAATCCCGAAAAGACAAAGTATATGATTATGTCTCGTGACGGGAATATTGTACGAAATGGAAATATAAATATTGGAGATTTATCCTTCGAAGAGGTGGAAAAATTCAAATATCTTGGAGCAACAGTAACAAATATAAATGACACTCGGGAGGAAATTAAACGCAGAATAAATATGGGAAATGCGTGTTATTATTCGGTTGAGAAGCTCTTATCATCCAGTCTGCTCTCCAAAAATCTGAAAGTTAGAATTTATAAAACAGTTATATTACCGGTTCTTCTATATGGCTGTGAAACTTGGACTCTCACTCTGAGAGAGGAACATAGGTTAAGGGTGGTTGAGAATAAGGTGCTTAGGAAAATATTTGGGGCTAAGCGGGATGAAGTTACAGGAGAATGGAGAAAGTTACACAACACAGAACTGCACACATTGTATTCTTCACCTGACATAATTAGGAACTTGAAATCCAGACGTTTGAGATGGGCAGGGCATGTAGCACGTATGGGCGAATCCAGAAATGCATATAGAGTGTTAGTTGGGAGACCGGAGGGAAAAAGACCTTTAGGGAGGCCGAGACGTAGATGGGAGGATAATATTAAAATGGATTTGAGGGAGGTGGGATATGATGATAGAGACTGGCTTAATCTTGCACAGGATAGGGACCGATGGCGGGCTTATGTGAGGGCGGCAATGAACCTTCGGGTTCCTTAAAAGCCATTTGTAAGTAAGTTGTGAGTAAATAAATAAGTAAATAAATAAATACGTAAATTAAATAAGTAATTAAGTAAGTAAATGGGAAAGATTAAATATTATCTGCAATGAACTTGAGAATATGAATTGTGTGAGGGTACTGCAACTGAAAGAAATAAAAATGTAATGCTGCTATTAACTAAAGATGACTTAATTCACTTTTCAAGTCAAATATGCACTTGATATTTTACATTTCGGAAGGAAACGATAGACTCATTCATTTCTCCTGTATGCATACTTAGTAGTACGAGTACACATCCTCTTTGTCGTCTGTTTTTCAAGATCCACCGAGAATCTTGACGAACGGACAATTTAAGATTGGATATATTCCTCCGGGGGACTTAAGATGGCGGAGGAGAATATTAGATGAGGACGAGTAATGGGGATTGAGCAGTATCGCAGCATTCCCTGGCGGGGGCTGAGAAACTCATAACTCAGGATTGTTGTTTCCAGACACATCCCGAATGCAAACCAGAGTGCTGCCTCCTCGTTCATTACGAAGTCAATTTGTTCGGTTGACAGAGAGGCAGCAAAGGTTCGGAAGTTTTGAGTACGCGCAGACAACAGTTGAGCCTTCTTATGTTATTACCGGAGAACTAAAGGCGCTTCCAAGCTCGGTTGGCCTTTGCTGTCTACATAATAAGTCAATTAAAGGTGAAATACGTTTCCAACGATGAGATTTTGTGAAATTACTGCAGTCTTATTTAAGTGGCTTGAAAGGAACACACAAGATGAAACAATAATTAACAGCATTGGTAAAAGCAATTGCAGTTAACGTATTTCAGTTCATAAAATTTAAATTTTATGTTATGCAATTTGAATCAGTGCAACAACCAAGATTTAGCGAGAGTAATTTATGCTGTAGTTCTTTGTTATAATTAGACCTCGGAATTTTAGGCTCGAATATGATAGGTCGCAGTAAATTTATGTAAAAATCCCTAAATGTATGCAATGCGAGAAACTCTCGAGCTATTATATTGCCTAAAACTAGGTGCATTAAAAACTTATGTTTCAGTCTAGGCTAAACGACCTAAAAATCCGAGTTTTAGTTATAACACTAGATTTGATCGAAACGTATCTGATGACACGTTTTTGTTTACATTCTCTTCTCACAAGCCTTGCGAAGTGGATGATTGCCGTTACACTGACCCTCACTGCGGAGCAATGATCTCAAAGAGCGTTGCAACACATTAAATTTCGTACTCTCAAGATTATTGGACGTATCAAAAAACTTATTTGACAAAACTTGTTCGCATTTATTTTATCTGTTACCTTTGTGAATAAATGCTACATGTTCCCTTCGAGCCCGTATATCCATTCATTGATTTTGGCCACATGGCATGTTTTCTTTATGATGGCGCTCCTTTCTCTATCCATTAGTTTTTTCGCGTAATTTTGTGAAGAATATTTATTTACACTGTTTTCAGTATATATATATTTTTTTATCGTATCGAGTCTTGTTTTTGCCTCGTATGTCACAATGGGTCTTATTATGGTTTTGTAGATCCTAAACTTGGTTTCAGTTGTTAAATTTTTACTTCTCCAGATGGTGTTATTGAGACTTTTGTCATTTGATTTGTTTTAATGATATGTTGTCTTATTTCTGTAATATTCCTAACTCCAGCGTTTCTGGCGTGTGTCTTTGAGTTCAGTGCACAGTCAGCGAGCATCTGTTGTTAGTGCAGCTGAGAATGGTACCACCACCTATACACGTCACGTCAGCAATTTGCCAACCACAGTTGTCAGTCTTGCTGCCCAGACTATGGCAAAAGTAAGGTACTCGTACTTAAATTTCCCTACGCTAGCGTTCCTGCGGTGTGTCCTTGAGTACAGTGTCAAGTCGGTGAGTTTCTGTTGCCACTGCAGTTGAGAACGGTACGTCCTCCTAAATACACGTCACATCAACAATCTGCCAATCACAATTGCCAGCTTTATCTCCCATACCCTAGTATAAAGGTAAGACACTCGCACTTAAGGTTCCCATTACTTATTTCACATGCCAAAAACGGTGGCGCGGCCTATAATTTTGGATTGTATAAATATATTTCCTGCACGCTTTGCTATCGTATATTTTAAGTTTGAATTCCTTTCTTTGGCGAATACAGAGAGTTTTCGAACTATATTTATGGATAAAAGACAATTTTGATGTCCGGTTTTAACGATCGATGTCTTCCAGTGCTTGATTCTGTCCTTCTAAATGTCTCCTTCCATGTTGCGCTCTAACATGGCTTCCTTCATTCCGTCGTTACCAGCTGCTTCTTCTTCTTCTAGATCGGCACCCTCCGCCTCCTCTCTGGTGGTATGCATTAAAAAAAAAACTTATAAGGTAGCCTACTCTTCGCCGTCCTTATGGGGCCAAATCATTTTAATTGTCTCTGTTTTATTTCCTCCACTACGACAAGTTCCCCCCCCCCTTGCAACCCTTATTATCTGTCCCACTTTCTCGTTGGCCTCTTTCCTAGCCTAGATATTTTTTGCTGACCCTAGTAAGTTCATTTCTGGTCCGCCTCCTTGGTCTCGAGGTAGGGTGCTGCACTCCTGATCAAGGTGGACGGATTCGATTCCCGGTTGTGAACTCAGGGGGATTTAATTCGGACCTCTTCACTGGGACTTGTCTGTCCCAGTATATGTGGTGTCTCGCAGTGGTCCCCGGGTACCCTGATCCAGTAAACCCGGGAGTCCTGCAGTGTGTGTTCGGTAGAGTTGTGGGTCTAGGCACAATAATCCTAAGGATGCGGTGCCGAAATTAGTAAAAAAAAGTTCAGTTCTGTGGCCGTTATTGTTTTCATTAAACTGTTGCTTAATTGCGACACTTATGAGTAATACACATAGAAGTATAGTTTTTATGGTGGCATTAAATATGTTTATGTCTCTATTTTTGGTAATGTGGTTCCTCTAGAACAGTGGTCGTCGGCACTCACTGAAATGGGTTACGGGTAAGCAGTGCATGGCGACATGCACTCTAGTGCAGGAGAAAGCATACCCGCTAGCAGCCAAGAATGCACGCTGGTGCTGTAAGAGACCTGCGGATAAGAGACGCTAGCCCGAGAGTGCACTGTTCTGATGACCCTGCTCTAGAAGATGGAATTGATCGCATTTATAGCTTCACGGGCGAATTGTAATTCTATTACTAATCTCTGTACCATGTGTTCCTTCAAAATAATTGAAAATAAATAAGATATATTTAATATTTCTTGCACGACTTAATTATATTGTTACCAATTTTCGTATCTTCATTTTTGTTTATGAAAGTTTATGTTCATTTCCCATATTCCTCTCTTAATTTCGGAATCATATATTCTACATTCTGTTGATCTTGAAATAGTATAAGCTGTTGTCAACAGAGTAAAGGACAAAATGTATTGTATTTTTACGAACTGGTATCTTCATGCCTTAGTATATCTACCTCCATATTCGAAGTTCTTCCTCCAAATACACAGACGTGTGCAAATTATCAGACTCAAACGATAATATATAATTATGATTCAAATAACATTTATTCTACGGAACTCATTTATTATACACAGTTCGCAACAATTAATATTTAGTATGAAACCCTTTGTTTTTTATCATCAATTTTATGCGGTTTGGCATGCTTTTCATGAGATTTTGACATTGTTTCTTGGATAAGTGCTTCTATGAGGTCCATCTTGGTGGTAATCGTCGTTTTTTTAGTTTCCTCTTTACGTAGACCAGAGATTTTCAATTGGATTTGCATCCTGGCTGTTACCTGGCCAGAAAATTAGTTACTGATCTGGCTTTGTGACAGGTTGCTCCAATCTGCATGAAGACACATTCATCATCAGGGAACTAGTCCCTCATTTGTAAAAAAAAAATGGGTTTTCTAGGATTTTTTCTACTGATCCTGTTGCATAGAATCCTACAGAATTATTTTGTGGCCAGTAATTCATGATAATTATGAAAATGTAAAAAATGTGGTGCTGAGTCTAATAATTTGCACACGTCTGTACGTCAGAAATGCTGGTGATAGTCCACATCCCTATCTGAGATATTTCTTACCGTCAACATCTTCTGTTACATGTTTTCGAATCTTCATCTGTGTCTGCATATGTGAGAAAAGTGGTTTTAATGATTATATTAATACAGGATAGCGCACGAAATATCATACTCCCTCCGTTCCAAAATAAGGTATAGTAAGAAACAAAACAAGTTTGATTATTGCGCATGCGTCCACGAAATGTTTCGCGGTGTGGTATTCTGTTCAGTAGTGAAAGGACTATCAGACAGTGCAGTTGTGAATGTTTCTAATCTTCTGTAATGCATCAAACTATAATATTTAAATAGTTCATTGTGAACAGAAATCAAATGGGCACCTGCTGTGGTGTTCCTGTTGCAGAAAATTGTAACAACAACCCAGTCAATTTTGAATAGAACATCTAAGGCACAACAGTCTTACAAAAACGGGTTGTAATTTATTGCAGTTTTTATGTTAATTTATCTCTCTCAAAACATTATTTTTTCTTTTATTAATTTTAAATCATACTGAATGAAATGTACCTTATCTTTATGTTTGTCTTATGTTAATTTATCACAAAAATAAGTATCGAGAAGATGTATTAAAGTTACATTATATTATTGAGAACTTTAACAAATGTATACCATATTTTGGAACAATTAATGACATCTTTCCAAACCATATTTTGGAACAGAGTGAGTACGATTTATTTTACACACAACACATATTTGTTTGTATTAAAGTAGTACAAGAACGATACAGAATTAATCACTATAGCCTGTAAATGTTTCCTAAGGAATAACTTGTTAAATATGACCGCCATTTTTCCTCACAACCTCTTACAAACAAACCCAAATGTCGTCACCACTCTTCGACACAAGTCTTCAGATAGCGCACTGTAAAGTTCCACTTTATGGGCTCTGAACTGCACTATATTTTCTGTCTTCCTGTGGAACACTTTCTCCTTAAGAAAACCCCATAAAAAGTAATCACATGGATTAATATCTGGACTATGAGGCGGCCACATTTTCCCGCCCTCATGTCTTTCAGAAAACCGCTGCGACATCACACGAACATCAAACGTCTAGTGTATAAAATCAAGAATGGCGTTTGCAGTTTGTGGACGGGTTCCATCGTTCATTAACCATTCGTTCGCATAGGGGGACTTGTTTCCAAGAGATGGGGGATAAAACTGTTTTCCAAAATGGTTTTGTACCGAGCTTGGTTGAAGGTTTCATCATGATTCCATGGCTCGAAATCGCGACCCACTCATTAATTTCTTCCCTATATACTTCTTTTTTGTGCAGTATGAGGGGATGTTTCCTCGGCCAGAATCGAAGGTTTTGTCTATTCACAACATTGTTTACATGCCGTGCGCTATATGAAGACTTGTGTCGAAGAGTGGTTATGTATGTATGTATGTAATGTATGTATGTATATACCTTTTTTGAGCAGCATGTTCCATTACAAATGAGAAGTAATACTACATGCCTAGGTTTACCTTCAAGTACATAATCCATTTACATTATATATTATTATGATGCCGTTCTAGATTATATATGGATTAGTGTAGTTCATCTACTATGTGTAACTGCCAATATTGTTACTTCTTAATCTAACTTATTTTCCTATTCCTAACCTATGAAGTACAAGAATCTATTTACATATTCTAGCATTTAAATATTTACAGTATTTACATATTTACTATCTTTTTGATGAGCCTATTTTCAGATAAATTATATCCTCCAATATTCTAGCTTATTTATAGAATATAAGTAACCTATTTTGGACCCTTATCACTTAATTCTGACTTTTAACCTCTTTGTCTTCCCAAATAACTTATCCTTATATACTAGCCAGCCTACTGTAGTTGTTCAAAGTCTATGCTATTTGCAAACTTTATAAAATATTTTACATAACTTTTCACTAATTTTGTCTTGTCCACAGGCCACTTCCCACCACATTTATGTATAGACTGGATTAGTGTTTCTCTTTCCTTTACTAATTTCGTACAGTCATAAATAATATGATCCACTGTCTGATCCCCATCCCCACAGACACATGTCGCACGATTCTTGATTTTAAAGCGATAAAAATATGCGTTGAGTCTTCCGTGTCCTGTCAACAGAGTCGTCAAGTTAGGAGTTAGTTCTATCTTAAATTTCAATCTATCTTGGACACTAGGGAAGAACGCCTTGGTTAGAGTACCTTTGGAGATAGTTGACCATTCACTTTCCCATTTTCCTTTGGATATGACCGCTAGCTGGATCCTTACTTCACTCATCGGGACCTTGTCGTAACAGATCTGTAGATCGACGTCACTCGCTGCCTGCTTCGCTAGACGATCTGCCAGTTCGTTACTGTAGTTCCCCACATGAGCCTTGACCCATCCGAAGTCCACTAGCCATTTGTCATTCTCCACCAGCCGTACATTCATTCGGATGCCTTCAATTAGATTGTTGTGGTTGCTTCCATTCCTTAGAGAGTCCAGAGTAATTTTATTATCAGTGTAGATGGCTATTCGTCTTTCGTCTAATGGTCTTTCACCTATTGTTCTTAGTCGTTTTATATTGTCTAAGGCTTTCATGATAGCAAGTTGTTCAGCTTGGTTGTTTGAACATTTATTATCTAATCTGAATCTTAGTTGTTGGATTAGTTCATTACTCTGAAGTACTGTATTGCTACTCCTGCTCCAACTCCACGTTCACTTTTACTGCCATCCGTGTATATTTCATACGTATATTCTGTATTTTGTTCTGTTTCTTTTATGCCGATGAGTTCTGCAGGGTGTGTCCAGTTCTTGTGCTGTACCCATATTATGTAGTCAAGATTTAGACCATCGTACTTATGTCTTGTTTTTGCAAAGTACAAGTTTACTATTTCCTCTATCTTGAACAAAATGGGAGTGAGTCCAGTAACAACGCATAATGCTTCATATGAGGTGGTGCGAAATGCCTTTGCAATACGTATGTTTATTAGCCTCTGCACTTGGTTCAGTTTTTTGACGTTGTAATTCCTCTCCAAGGCATCTATCCAAACAGGAGCCCCATACGATAACAAGGCAGGATTGCACCTTTATATGTGGTTCATAATGCTTTGTGTTTAAGACCCCAATTTATCTTAGCGGTTTTGGAAAGGGCATTAATCAGGCTTGTGCATCTTTCTGTTACATATTTAATATGTTCGTTGAATCTAAATCTCTTGTCAATGATAATTCCAAGATATTTAATCTTGTCGGTTTGTTGTAGTTCCTTGTTGTTGAGAAAGATGTGTATATCTTCATGTTCCCTTCGTTTCCTTCGTGTTATTAGCATCGTCTTCGACATCTGCTCATTAAATTTGGTTTTGTTCTTTATAGCCCATGCTGCTATTTTTTTCCATTTCAAGATTAGCATAATTTTCAGCTTCCAGAATCGTTTTTCCCCTTGTTATCACGATAAGGTCATCTGCGAATGCTATAACTTTTGTGTTTGCGGTGTACTCTAGGCTGAGTAATGAGTCGTACTGTATATTCCAGAATCCCGGTCCGCAGCACGATCCTTGAGGGCAGCCTTTACTTACTTTCTTCTCGAGTTTGATGTTGTTTGCCGCTAATATTGCTGCTCTTTGGCTGAAATAATTATCTGTAAGTTTGTACAAGTTACGTGGACAATGGAATTTCCTCAAATTTTGCATGATACTCGGCCACCAAGCTGAATCGAAGGTGGTTATGTATGTATGTATGTATGTATGTATGTATTCACACTGCAAATGGGTATATACCCGGTGGCAGTGGTAACTAATTACACTCAATAATGACAAATAATAATAAACACAATTAATAAAATACAATTAATAAATTAATAATAATAATAATAATAATAATAATGAGCAACCTAAATTAATAACAAGGAGCATCCTAAATTATAACATTTAAAGTAAATATAATTTGTATCTTAACCATAAGTTTGAACTAAAACCCACGCGTATGATATATTCCTGCAAAAGTACCTTTCAGCACTACACTTATTTCGCTGTCAACACACTCATTGCACCGGAACTACGAAACATTTCACTGATTCTATCCTGATTTCACCAACACTTCAAAAACATTTCACTGTTCAAATACTTTGCACTGCCACTATAAATTATAAAACTTCACTGACACAAACACACTTCACTGAGAGAACACACTTCACTGAGAGAACACACTTCACTGAGAGAACACACTTCACTGAAAGAACACACTTCACTGACAGAACACACTTCACTGACACAAGACACTTCTTCACTGATACAACACTTCAAATAACAAAATATCAATTACACCCTTTAAATAGTGTGTATAATATACTACCGTCTATTAGTAAAGTCCTTAAGCCTATTTTAAATACATTTTTGGTTATTGGTAAAGGCTTTAGTAATTCTGCAGGTAAAGCATTCCAGTCCCTGACAGTGCGATTGAGAAAAGAAAACTTTCCAGTGTCCGTCCTCTGTCTTCTTTTCTTCAATTTATATGAGTGGTCCTTCCTTGAAGAGTAATTTGGCTGTTGCAACCTGTTTTTTTATTTCTCTCCAGGCAGGTTCACCTCTGTATGTTTTGAACATTGCGCATAATCGAATTCGCGTTCTCCTGTCCGTGAGTGTGTCCCATGTGGATTGAACTTCGACGTAGCTCAGTGTTTAGAGCACTTGGCACGTAGAACAAAGGACCCGAGATCGATACCCGGCGCAGGAGCGAGTTTTTCTCCTCTAATAACTATTGTTACCATAACAAGGACAAAAAATTAATCTTTATGTAAAGTAATTCAGTTTTGTAGAATTATCTACTCAGTAGTGTAATTTATTTAATTGGCTAGTATTCTGAAGCTAAAAATGTGTCGTTAATTCCATAATTGCTTCATACAGCATTTATTTTTCAATCTTTAACTACAAAATTACATTTTTCTTACGCATTTATCAGAAAAATTATTACGAATCACGTCATTCTAGTAAACTCTTTAAGACTGTACATTAGAATCAAAATTGAACTGTAAGGAATCAAGTTGCTAGAAGTCATGTGATCTGTAACAATTGTTCTGATAAATATGCATGAACAATGCAATGTTTAGTTGAAAATAAAAAAAAAATTGTACAAAACAACTAAAGAATAAAATTAAGAACACATTTTTAGCTTCAAAATACTATTAATATTAGAGGAGAGAAAATCTCTGCGGCGTCGGTGATCGAACCCGGGTCCTTGGTTCTACGTGCCAAGCGCTGTCACCATTGAACTACCCCGAAGTTCAATCCACAGCACCGGATCTAATTGTTACCATTGCAGATGTATTCTGTAGGACCAAAAATTAATAATAATCTTTACGTAGATTCAAAATACTAGCCAGTTAAAGAAAGTAGGCTATACATCTGAATAGTTCATTCTCTATTTGTAACATTATTTTATCTTCAAAAATTGAAGAAAAAAGGTATGTTTGAAGAACTTCAAATTGTTTTAACTCTGAAAATATTAAGAATAAGATACATGTTTATATGACAGGTTTTGTTCAGAATGTCTTCAGAAATAAGATCCGTAAGTGGCGGTAACTCTTCGTGAATCACTCTGTATAACATTAGTAATATATCGTTGTCACATAGACGAGCTAAACTCTGTGGTTCTTTTGGTTAGTTAAACGTCTTCTATGAAGTCCAAACTTCCTGGTTCTCGTCGTATGATGTTACAGTAAGTGCCTGGAAATGGAGACCAGTCACATTTTCTTAAAAGTAATCTTGTCAACTAATTCCGTATTATACTTTTTCTGGTACACTGAAGTCAACCGAGTTTCTTCGAAAGTTCTCACTTCGTTTTGTAGCTGGGAGTGTGTAACTTGCTATGTCTAAGAAACCTCATTTCTGCTGACTCAATTCTCTTCTCTTAGCTTTTGGTCAGAGTCCAATTTTCCGATTCATAAAGCAAGGTGGGGACGGTCAAGAACTTCAAACATGTTTGTCAGCTCACTTCTTTGAGATGTATATGTTTGTTTTTTACTCTTTCACATACATTTTTCTTGCAGTCTATATAAATCTCTGCGTCATAATGATTTTATAACCTAAGCAATGGGATGTTGAACTTAAGGGGTTAGGTACAGCTTACAGCAGTAAAATTTTTGGAAATATTCAACATTTTTTCCTGCATTACTGTACCTTATACAATAATGAAAATTGGTATGTGTAACACTGTCCTTCTGCTATATGAAAAAATATTTTGACGATTTAAAAAAAAAGTATATTTATATATATATTTTTTTTTTCGAAATTGAAAATGATGGCAGTTTACTGTGCAGTGATGAAGCGTTTCCCTCATAATTTATAAGCTTGTTAACTTTTTCATGTTCTCTCTCTTTTATTTTATTACTGAAACTCATGTTTACAATATCATGCTCTTTCATCTACATTAATTAATAAATAATATATATTTTTATTTTGTGTTAGAAGAAAATACTGATATTTTACCATTTTTTAAAATGAATTTATTTTTATCAGACAATCTATCAAAGGTAGAGAAGTGAGCTTGCATCATATTGTAGATATGACATGCATAAATGTATACAAAAAATTTCGTCACAGAATGTTGGATAGTTTTTGAGTTATGTGGAAATGCTTCATCACTGCACAGTGAAATGAATTTTGAAAAAAAAAAAAAATGTAAATAATTTTTTTAAATCATAAAAATATTTTTTTCATATACCAGAAGGACAATATTTTACACATACTAATTTTAATTATTGTACAAGATACAGTAATGGAGGAAAAAAAATGGTGAACATTTCCAAAATTTTACTGCTTATAAGCTGTAACTAACTCCTTAAGAACCTAGCATTGTTTGTTGAAGTCTTAAGTAGTCATTAATTCAAAATACAAATATACAGCAGGGACGGCCCTTTCGACCGCTGTAAGAAGTAGCGCAGTATCAAATAGGCATTCTGTCACTCTAGTGTGCATGATTAGATCTCCTAGAATCTCGGTGTTCATAATCCCAAATAATAGCTACGAAATTGATCTTGTCCGAAAATAAGATAAAATCAAAGAACAAATCCTATAGTTTCGGTTTCATTTTAATTAATCCATTATTATTAATTTAACACAGTTCTGATTCGTTTGCGTGATCGGTCTCCATGGTGACACCACAGTCTAGTACTTTCATGTCAATTGATGCCCATAGAAGCAAGCGCGCGCTTTAGAGCTCAGGAGAGTCTGAGCGCTTTACAGCGGAAAGGAAAGAGACAGAAGAAAGAGGTAGTATATGCCGCTTGATCGAGCTAAATTAAGGGATGGCCAGCACTGATTCAATAGATAAAGGAAAGAGAAGTTATTAAAACTGTATCCATGTTAATTTTTAGATATGTTTTCGTAAATCTAATATACCGTAAATACGTATTCCTGAAGATAGTATATTGAAAATTTTGAAAATATTCGCATGGAAATTGTAAGGAAATGAATTAACAAAGCAACTACTGTTACATCATAAGCAAAAGATATGTGCCCATGTGTTGTAAAAATGTGAGCTTAAGCACATTTCGAGAAAATAATTTAATATTCTGAGTATAGGAAGTTGCTCACCAATATCACCTTAAAAGCATAATGCGATAAAAATTTTGTTATGTAATATTAGTTACAATTAAAATATATACAGCACCTAGGTAACTTTGCTTTGTACTGTAATATTGTTTTGATTAGTTTATTGATTACTTTTATAGGGCTTAAGGTACCATCAATATCAATTCCAACTTACCATGTCATACTCAGTCTCTTTTTTTGGGATATCATTTTCTTTATGAATGATGTTTTTCATCCATTTAGTACAGTATAGTTGTACTGCTACGGAATTTATGTGAATATTCATTCTTAACTCGTTATTATGTTATTAACATTTAAAACACAAGTGCAATATTAAGAAATAGGTAATACTACTTTTGTTTAGAGACAATATAGATAATATCAAGCAGAAGGGAGCTATATAAAAATGACATAAAATTTTACGTTCCGTTTGAAGTTTGTGCACTACTGTTTTCTTAATTCAACAGGCTGCTTATTCATATACACAACCCTTCCTCTTTGCATACTTGGCGCTTGATGCCCGCGCACGGCGTCAAGGTCAGAAAAATGCGCTTGCTTTGACATCACTGGTCTAGTACATACGATCACGGAGCTTGAGTTGTGAGGGTGTTAGGAGCAATAGACTGTGCCGGTACTATTTCGCATTGTCTGTAATGAGGCGATATTAGCGATCCTAGTGGTTAGCAACTATCTATGGATGCATATTTACTACGTATTGAGCTTCGTGACTGTATATACTAGACTGTGGTGACACCAAAGCTGGAGACTAGCTGTAAGTATGCAAAGCTGACATATAGGACTGTTGTGAATAATTTTATTTTATGATGACTCCGAGCCATCTTCGGTGGACTAGTGGTTACCATGTTATAGATCGAATTAGGGTCACGTATTCGAATCTGGACAGGATTGATGAAACTTAATCTGATGAAATCTTTAAGATGGCTTTGTTCTGGATGAAAGTAAGGATGTGTGTCCCACGTCGTAGATTTATTGGATGTAAAAAAAGCTTGTGATTGATAGAAAACTCCTGGCAAAATTCGTCGATCATTGCTCACCTATGTTGAGTTTTAACGTTGTATAAACGCTGTTGTTGAAAACACCGTTAAATAAAATATTACTAACCTACTACTAATGCTACTACTACGACTACTGCTAGTGCTTACTGTTGCTACTACCGCAACTGTTACTACTAAACTACTCCAAATCTACTGTTACTACGACTGCTGTTACGAGTGCTATTAATATTGGGTGTACTACTACTGAAGCTAATGCTACTACTACTAGCCTATTGTTATAGTTGCTGCTATTGCTATTAATATTATATTGACCGGTGCTGATACAGCTCCTAGTATTATTACTACTATTGCTGCTACTACTACTAGTGGGCCACCGGCGTAGCTCTGTCGGCTAAGGCGCTTGCCTGCAGATCAGGAGTTGCGCTCGGGGGCGGGTCCGATTCCCGCTTGGGCTGATTACCTGGTTGGTTTTTTCCGAGGTTTTTCCCAATTGTAAGGCAAATGTCAGGTAATCTATGGCGAATCCTCGGCCTCATCTCGCCAAATATCATCTCGCTATCACCAATTCCATCGACGCTAAATATCCTCGTAGTTCATACAACGTCGTTAAATAACAAAGTAAAAAAACTACTAGTAGAGGTAATCCTGCTTCAACTGCTGTTACAGATACGCCTACTATTGCTGCTGCTTCTAGTATTGCTGCTGCTGTTGGTGCTGCTAATGCTGCTACTGCTGCTGCTACTACTGCTGTTACTGCTATACTTCTACTAGCATTACTTACTGCCACTACTACTACTACTACTACTACTACTACTACTACTACTACTACTACTGAATTTACTACTACTACTACTGGTCCACGCCTGTGGAGTAACGGCTAGCGCGTCTGGTCGCGAAACCAGGTGGCCCGGGTTCGATTCCCGGTCGGGGCAAGTTACCTGGTTGAGGTGTTCCCCTCAACCCAATATGAGCAAATGCTGGGTAACTTTCGGTGCTGGATCCCGGACTCATTTCACCGGCATTATCACCTTCATCTCATTCAGACGCTAAATAACCTAAGATCAACATCTTAAAGCGTCGTAAAATAACCTACAAAAATAAAAAACTACTGAATTCACTGCTGCTGCTACTGCTGCTGCTACTACTACTTTTACTACTACTACTATTGCTACTACTACTACTACTACTACTACTACTGCTACTGCTACTAAAGCTATTATTATTATTTTCGTTTTGAAGATTCAAACTGTGCATAGTTGTAGCACGAATGACCGTACGGGCTCGTGCGAAGGATCTTATGTACATGAGTTTGTATAATTTATTATGCATCAATAAATGCACATATCTATCTACCTACTAAAGCTATTGCAACTGCTTCTACTACAACTGCTGTTACAGCTACTATTACTGCTGCTACAGACCGATTATTTAGTCCTGACAGTTCGGCGACGCGAAAGGGGGGAAGTAATAGGAGTAGTGGGGAGAGCTCCGGAGTAGATATAAGGGCGAGTGGTTGATAAAGGAATGCAGTACAGATTAACTGTATTAGAAACATACCGTTCTGCCGCACGCATGACATCTGATTGCTCCGAAGGCAAGCGAGTGACTAACCCAAACACCCCTTGGCGTAACTAAATGGACTCGCCTGACCAAGGCGCACATTGCCGGCGACTGTTAGGACTGAATAATAGTACTTATAGCTCTTGCAAGGAACGATTACCGAAAAGCTATGGTTGCGTTTCTGTGTATTTTGACGTGTGTATGCAAGCACGCCGAGGGGAGGAAGAGTGCGGGCTGATGGAAGTACTGTCTCTTCCAAGAAGATGAACAAATGAGGACATCGCTGTGGAAATAAAGAACGTAGCAAGAGAAAAATTCGAAGCTAATTAAACGCGCAACATATGTTTACGAATGAAATAATAATACCGTGCGATACAACACAATGGAACAAACTAAAGTCGTAATGTAACTCACAACGCAAGACTGATTTTATCGATGTCATTTCTCTTCCGACTGTACTCTTGAATATCATTCAAGCTGTCTCGTGACCTTTCCTGTCGTCCTCTCTTCCTTATCGCATTGTTTCATTCGCATTCCTTCCGTCGGTATTCCCTGCTTGCGAGACCTATACTTACTGTTGTTACAGCTAGTACGTCTACTACCGTTGCTGTTGAAACTGCTGCTGTTATAGCTACTAATACTAAAGCTACTGCAACTGCTAATACATTTTCTGTTACAAAAATTATTATTATTATTATTATTATTATTATTATTATTATTATTATTGAAATTGTTACAAAATACCTTTGTAAATAGTATTGCCATGTATAACAGTTTATAGCAGTAAGAAAAATATTACGTTTCTAAACCCTAGAGACGATAATACAATGTATTCTAACCTACGTAATATTTACGTTTGTCCCTCAGGAGAAAATCTAATTTTTTCCTTCCTCGGCCTGTATTCCATCCAACTAACACGATGTGGTCCACACCTGTGGAGTAACGGTTAGCGCGTCTGGCCACGAAACCAGGTGACCCGGGTTCGATTCCCGGTCGTGACAAGTTACCTGGTTGATGTTTTTTCCGGATTTTCCCTCAACCCAATATGAGCAAATGTTGGATAACTTTAGGTGCTGGACCCCAGACTCATTTCATCGGCATTATCACCATCTCATTCAGACGCTAAATAAGCTGAGATGTTGATAAAGCGTCGTAAAATAACCTACTAAAAAAACATGATATGTGTATGAGGGGAGAGGACTATCTTACCAAGTAGTTTGTAAAAACTGCATTATTCTGTGTCTACTTAATTTTAGAGTAAAGGTACGGTCACACGTCGCTACTTTTGCTGCGCAAGTTTTGTACTGCAGCTGCAAAAGTTGCGTGTCGTGTTCACACGTAAGCCAAAAGTAGCGCGCTGCACGCTACTTTTCGTGCTGTGCAACGCGAGTGCAGCAAAGGTTGCAACTGGAGGTTGCGAGTCTGTTCACACACAAGGCGATACTTTTGCAGCCGCAGTCATGCTGCAGGTTTCCATCTCCGTGTTGACTTTTCAATATACATTTTGTGGTTATGTTCTCATTATTAAGGAATTCATGCGAAAGCTTACTTATCTATTATTTGCTTTTCTGTCCTAACTAGTATTCAGAAATTGGCATTATTTTTACTATAAAGCTTTTAAAAACGCCTATATACTTAAATGATAACCAACAGCATATTTACGTAATCAATGTTGGAAATCCTCCTGTTTGAAACTACGCTACGGAAAATTAAAAAAATGAATTATGTCGTCAGCAAATATGCTCAGACTGTGTTGTGCATTTAATAACAACTGTTACAAATAATTTATTTTCATCACATCTAACATTAAAATATTTATATTATATCCAAACAATAAAAGTATCATTGGCACATTTGGGTGGCAACACTGGTCGCAATCGCAGCAAAAGTTTCAACAAAACCGATATCAAAAATGCTGCGGCTGTAATCCTGAGAACCCTGTTCACACGTCGCTACTTCTAAGCTGCGCGCAGCATGGAAAAGTAGCGGACAGCAGGTTTGGCAGCCGCTACTTTTCGGGTTGCACCGTTGTTGACACGTCACAGTACGAGAGTTACGCAGTTTTTTGTACTGCAGCGCTGCAAAAGTAGCGACGTGTGACCGTACCTTAAATGTGCCACAACTTCGAAATCTAGCAATCACTGCCGTTCGAGTTTTGGTCACCGTTCAATTAGGCTTATAGCATGAAGAGCTTATGAGTATAAAAACAATTGAAGAGAATTCCGGTGCTACGTGGATTCTGCCAGAGGAAATAACTCTTCTGGAGAAATTGAGTGATGCAAGAATGTGTGCCACGAATAATCTCCTTGTCTGGATAGTCAATGCGTTAGAGATTATACGATGATTAAACTAGTTATTATGGCACGGACGGAGTGATTAGATATGAGGGAATAATGCTGAAAACAAATATCGCATGTGCTGTTCTGTCAAACTCTCTTTGTGTTTGGACACTGAGCTGTAATAGAGATTGATGGAAATCTCATTAACCGAGATATGAACCTCGTATATCATGATCTCGCTCGAAAACGAAACATTCTTCATGCTGAATAATAGTGACACTGTGGAAAATCTGTCTTGTTATGAATATAATTCGTTTCTAACGATACGTTAGAACGCTTTAGACTTCTGTTTTTAAATATAATAATTGAATGTGATATTTCGAGTATGCTTAAGTATAGCCTTCTTTCTTTCAAAATGCAACAACTGCTTTTAAATAGATTATGCAAAATGAGAATTCTGTTGTTATACTATGATCCTGTACTACTACAAGGACCGCCTGGAGTCTATTTTATGAAGCTAAAATTACTATTTTACTAGTGACAAATCAGTAAATAAGTAAAAAAAAAAAAAAAAAAAAAACAGTCATTTCTGTTGCATAAAAATTTGTCATTTGTAAATACTACATTATGCAACGAGCCTATAATGATAGTAATTAAGAATCGAGTATGGATATTTATGAAACGAGCTCAAGCGAGTTTCATAATTTTCATACGAGCTTCTTAATTACCATTATAGGCGAGTTTCATACGACTATTTATGCTCGACCATATTTCTAAGTTGAAATTACCGGTATTCAGATGTATACATTTTATTTGTATCTGACAAGATCGGAAGTGACCTTGTTCTAGGTCGTTAATTGTGAGATGTGCGTAGACGCGAAAGTATTGATTTTTTCCGAGGAACAATAATGTCATTGACTTTGACGTAGTCCCGTTAAACTTGATAATATTATAATATTATAACCTTGATTACTGAATTCGACATTGAAAAACGAGATGACAAATTGAATTTATTTGAATATTATTTACAATTAACGCTAATTATTATAGTAACAGAACATAACCTTCTGCGACAGTATTGGATTTCCAGCCTCCGTGACTTTTCGCTAATTCTCTTTCGATTGCATATCCGAGAATAATCGATACTTGCGGTTTTATAACGGTAGAAAGCTGACCTGTCATTGGCTGAACAGTTGTAACCTGAGTCGTCATTGGCTGAAAGATCTGACCTTTAATGAGTAGGTGTACTTTAATGACATGCATTGAAGGTCTGCTACCGGGTGTATAATTACAACATTTCGGCATGGTCGAGCATAAATACAGTTAGAATCGCGAGCACGTTTTTTTACCAATCCTTTGTTCTTGGTAAACTTTCTTAAAAGTGTAGAAATAATGCTTTTAATGTAATACAGGGTGTATTAAAAGGTCAGGTCAATCCTTAAGGAGGTGATTTAGGACCTTATTTGCAACAGAAAATCCTAAGCCGTGTTAATCTTTGCAACGAGCTCTTCCCTGCTTGCTATCTCCGTTTGGTACACTTTCTTCTCCATGCAGCCTCAGAGAAGGAAGTCCAATGGTGTTAGGTCAGGGGACCGGGCTACCACACATTTTGTGTGTAACAGGAAGAAATCACATACTGTGATTATGGACCGACAAGAATATAGCATTTTAAAATACTACACTTGAAGTGTAGGTTGGGAGAATATCATGCCAGATGAGCACCTTCAAAAATAAATTTAAATTTTGGACGTGTTTATGTTATACAAGGAGAATACCGGTATTGTAAAATGGAAATCCCCTGCCACATTTATACATTTAATTTTATTTGAATGTATGCTAAAAGGAGGAATTAATGCACAACGTTTAAGAATTTCTTCTCGAAGAGTTTATTTTGTCATGAGAAGACAGTGGGCAATACAAAGCAGATAGTGTTTATCTTAAATATTTACAGAAAAACTTCAGATAGCCACCGGCATGGCTCAGTAGGTTAAGGCGCTTGCCTGCCGGTCTGAAATTGCGTTCGGGCGCGGTTTCGATCCCCGCTTGGGCTGATTATCTGGTTGGATTTTTTCCGAGGTTTTCCCCAACCGTAATGTGAATGCAAGGTAATGTATGGCGAATTCTCGGCCTCATCTCGCCAAATATCATCTCGCTATCACCAATCTCATCGACACTAAATAACCTAGTAGTTGATACAGCGTCGTTAAATAACCAGCTAAAATAAAATAACTTCAGATTGTATGAGTGTTCCACAACTAGGAACACAATGAACTAAGGTCATTGTCATAGATTTTCTGGAGAATCTTCTAGAAATACGTTATAGGCAATTCGAAAATTGAAAATAATTGGGTAGCGTGTGACGCAGAGTATTAAGAGAATAAAATATAGATATTTTATTTCGCCATACTTAGTAGTGAAAGTAGAGTAACGGGTAGCGCGCCTGGCCGCGAAACCAGGTGGCCCGATTTCGATTCCCGGTCGGGGCAAGTAACCTCGTTGGGTTTTTTTCCGGGGTTTCCCCTCAACCCAATATGAGCAAATGCGGGTACCTCTCGGTGCTGGATCCCGGACCCATTTCACCGACATTATCACCTTCATCTCATTCAGATGCTAAATAAAGTAAGATGTTGATAAAGCGTCGTAAAATAACCTACTTAGTACCGAAACTAAGAAAGAAAGCCGTTTGAAGCAAATAAGTTTTCAACAAGTGACGCCGTAATACTATGTATTGCGGAAAATAGTGTGCGAACTAAGATAGCCTGTTATTTAAATGGCTTAGAATTTTGATTTATGACCTTTGTTCTAAGTACATGAAGTTGAGAGACGATTATATTAAATTAGTAAAAATTTGTTTTGAAAAATAGTAATGCTTTTCATTTCAGTCTAAGAACTTAGACTACTACAGCTTGTCGACCTGGAGCAATTCGATTTTTGATTTCGTCGTACGTGTCTTCCTTATTTGTGATTATAAGCATTTATAACATACTGATATACAGGGACATCACTTTATTTTTACCAACATTTTTAACATTAACCTGGCTATACTCTGAAACACTGTTGCCCCCTTCCATTACAGGAGTTTGATGTTGCTAGTGCAATATGTAAACAAATCATTTCACTAGCTATAGGAGGAGAGAAAAGTAGTGTATCCATTTATGTTGTAGGGAAATACGATATTACGATTTTCAATTTGATCATCACTTTTATGCAATTTATCAAAATACAATGGAGTAGTAACATTTTTTTTTCAAAAACTCAACTTTTCAGGCGGCTATGTTCGTTATGTAATGTCTACTTTATTTAGCATATTAATTATTGGTGTTAACATACAATATAGAGAGTGCATTTAAATTGATGGCTCATAAGTAAAGGGCTGTAAGTGCACTTAAGTTACTTTTGAGAAAATGGGGTTTAAATATTTAAGCTTTCGTAAAATCGGTGAAATTTTTATTTAAATTTTAATGTGTGATGAGATTAAAATATCCCTTTGCCACTAAAATTTTAGATACTTTAGCTTACACTGGATGCACTTAACTCATGTTATTACAAATGTCACTAACATTCCTTTGCTTCTAGTCACCTCAATTCAAAATAAGCTAATCTGAATTTTTAAACAAGTTGCTGAAAATGGTTGCCGTTCATTACAATGCAGGCTTCAATTCTTTACGCATATTAAAAACATTTTGAAGCATATTCTCTGAAATTGAATTTGTTTCTTGAATATAATTTTTTAGTACGATATTATTAATACAGGTTCTTTCTTCTATAGAAAACGCAACCATATTTCTGAAACACACTGTGCACTGCAGTGTTTACTTCACTGCTTGAAGACTTAGAATGCAACAGCGGCCGTAAGTTTGTGTGTCTGACGGGAGCAAGGACATTAGTGAAGGGGTGGGAGTGAAGTACATTCAGAAATGCAGGTACAATAAAATGCAAGTAAAAATAAAATGATGTCCCTGTATTAGGCCTATATTACATTACATTATATTATAATTATGTTATATTGTACACCGTGTGAATATAGCAGTTTATAGTCGTTATATTATCACTCAGATAAGGCGTAGAAAGTTGTTTGTAGTCTCAAATGAAAGATAAAAGAAGACAGTTTTAGTTGTATGCATGCGCAGATAGCTTTCCTTTGTTTTGTTTCCTTGACAGCGATGATAGCAAAGATGGCGACTCCTCAACAGAAAGCATTTTGTGTTTTGGAGTTTGAGAGTTGTAAATCGGTTATGACAGTTCAACGTGCGTCTCGTAGGCAGTTTTATCGTGATCCCCCAAATGCCAACAACATCCGTCGATGGCATAACCAGTTGGCAACGACAGTTATCTTTGTAAAGGTAAATGTTTTATGAACCGTTCTTTTTCGTTGAAGCTACCGTAACTGGAATTACGAATCTGGATATGCTCCAAGAATGGCTCTTTCCTTAACTGCAGGATGAACCAAATAACTCCATTTGGCAACAAGATGGCGCATCACCTTTTACGAGATTGGTTGAATAATGTTATCACCAGGCTTCGAGACTTTGGACCCGATACAATAAGTTTACTGTGCTTGTACTATAGGTTGTTGACTCGCTGCAGGTAGTGAAAGGTAGAGATGTGTTGAGGTAACAACGTTGCTATTTAGAATAGAGTACGGTAGTATGGGGAAACACACACATATGGACATTCTGAAAGTAAATATACGTTACACTATGACAATGTCAAAATAATGTGAAAAGCATTTATTCTCATGTCTTTTATAAGCATTTGTGTTTAATTATACATAGTGCTAATGGTGGAAATAAACATGTAGCAATTTTAATTTTTTCATTTATTCTATTGGTCGTCTTTAGGAAGTGCAGTTACAGTACCGAAATGCAATGTACTACAAAATAAATTTTCAGTGTCTCAAACGTAAATCTTTTTCAGTTGTCTACCAAACACAGTTTGTACTTTGACAAGCTAGCCTCTACGTCGCATGACGTGATAGGAGCAAAACGAAGAAACCTAACATCATTGCAGTCTTTTATTCTCGGGTGACTCTTGTCCACTAATTTGCTGTTTATATTACACAATGTTCCATATCCGTTATTTTTATATAAAATTGATTTCCACTTCTGTTTTACACGTTCATTAACCGGTGTACTTGATGTCTCATTAATTCTCTGCGTCATTTCCTCAATTAATTTGAGGGCTTCCGGCATCTCTTGCTCTGACTTTTCTAACCGTGTAATAGTTTCAGACACAGTTTGAAAATAGGTTTTTATGAAAATTAAATTATTCATCAGAACCTTCAATCCAGAGCGTTTTTCTTGCTTTGCGTATTTGTTGGCATTCATTCTACAGTACCCCCACCCACTGTAAGCTTTACCACTATACTCAGTACGCCGATATGCGGATTTCCAACTGAAATGCTCTATCGGGTCCGAAGTCTCGAAGCCTGGTTATCACTGACCGCTGGATTGGTCAGGGCTTGTCTCCAGTGGCCTCATCTGATCTCACCCCATGCGACTTTTTCCTTTGGGGTTTTGTAAAGTCTACTTGCCTCCATTGCCTGCTAACATGCCCGAGTTGAGAGCCAGGATTCGAGAAGCTGTTGCTGCCATCAATCCAGACGTGCTGATTAAACTGTGGGAGGAATTAGCCTACAGATTAAATGTGTGTTGTGTAACAAACGGGGCTCACATTGAACGCTTATGAACTTACAATGTAAACTGAGGATGTTACTCTTTCATTTAACATGAGTTTTGTTATAGTTAGTTAAAGTAGGCCTATCGTTAAACACCTTTAAAATCGCTATATTATTTTATGTACACCCTGTATTATAAAAAATTATGGTTTATTTAACGACGCTCGCAACTGCAGAGGTTATATCAGCATCGCCGGTGTACCGGAATTTTGTCCCGCAGGAGCTCTTTTACATGCCAGAAAATCTATTAACATGAGCCTGTCGCATTTAAACACACTTAAATGCCATCGACCTCGGTCGGGATCGAATCCGCAACCTCGAGCATAGAAGGCCAGCTGTAGGATATAAATATGTAATATTTTTAAAATGCTAAAATCTGAAAATGCTTTAGCAGGCTACTCTAACTTGACAGCTTAAGTAATTTTTAGTGATGCGACTGGAAATGGTTTAATACAAGTGAAGGAAAATGGAACAACCCTCGTAGCATAAAATTGGAGATAAAACTCTGAAACACTCACGTAACGTTTTATAGACGTATTAGCATAAGTTACGTTGCACCAAAATCAACCCTTCTGTGTTCACAAAACGCTGTAGTTGGTGTAAGAACAAGATAAGGGGGACGGGTAATTCAAAACCTGTTACTGCCACATTAAACAACAATAATGCGAAGTAATGACCCATATCTATATTACAGGGATCCCTTGAACAACAAAAAAAGACTAGGTCTACATTAAAAGTTATGGAAAGTCCATATTCGACACGACCTGTTCGTTACTATCGTAGGTAAATACAAATACACTTCCCGCGGCTAGCTATAAATCATTCAGCTGGCTGCAACCAATGTTTGTTTGACATAAAGTGCTCATTTTAAAAAGTTAACGATATAACTTAGTATCGGAACTACTGCAGTGAGAATTTTAATTAGATTTTCTACAGACCGATTGAATTGAAAACTATTCCCATCGCTTTCAAAGAATGGATTACAGTTGAAACTAAAACTCTCGCAGACGCGCAGTCACGACTAATGCAAACTAAAATATTAATTACAGTACAGTTCCAATATAATTTTCATTGAGTACGCTTATTGATGAATTCAAAAGCCAAAGTGCAATATAAATGAGAAGATTTATACTAATTTCTTACAGCATGATAATCATATTACATAAGTTTTGTGTACGCTCGTATCTTTGTGTAACATCTTATTTGTTTTTGTTTCTGTTTCTTCGAGCACTTTTGTTTCACTGTGTGTGTGTGTGTGTGTGTTTGTATGTTTTTGTATCTGTGCGATAGCATCTTTATGTGTTTGGTTGCGTTTGTGCATGTCTGTGTGAATGTGTATGTACGTGTGTTTGTGTGTATGATTGTCTGTTGTGATTGTGCGTGTGAGTTAGAAATTAACAAAACTAACTGCCGCTCTCCCTCGCTGTATTCGTTGCATTTGTCTTTCGTGTCTCGTCTCATTCTCGTGCGCTTCGAGTCTCGCTCATCATTCTCGAAATAGTATTTGTTCGGGGTGGAAAGATTTCGTACCTTTGAATAACATAAATCATTGAAATAAATAACATTATAAATGTTGAAATGAGACAAAAAGACAAAACAGAACAGTATCTTAGTTATCAAAATGTTCTGGTTCTATTATATATTAGGTTACCATTGGTTATATAAATAGAAAAAAAAAACATTCTCAAATAAATTTACATTTCTAAGGAACATAAAACATAACATTAATTTCTTTTTACTTTAGATTGCACACTTGATCTAAAACATATGAAATTAAAATTCCTAGCCTTTTAATAAGGGCCTAGTAATTAAATAAAGACTGGGGAACGGACTATTAATACACTGAAAGGTAGAGATGATTTTTCAAATAGGCTACTTGATTGTTTATACGTATATAACAGTTGCCAAAGTAGATAAAAGTTCAGTCAGGTATAAGCAACTGTGGCGATTCAAGGCTGCTAGACTTTCGGGACTTCGGGAGTGATCAATCTCGAGTTTCGGAACACTCACAACCAGTCTTTACGTCAAGGACGCGACGTAATAGAACATTGTCGTGCGGGTTTTCGGCTTTGCGGGCGCTGTTAGTCTCGCTTTCTCGATCGTTCTTCATCTCTACTGTGAGTGTCTGCGTGCATGTTTGTGTGTGTGCATGTACCTGTGTGAGCGAATGTGTCATATGTATATACCTCAAGCGTGTTACATTTGAGTGCTGAATGAACATGGGAGTCTGTGTTTTCTTACAACTGTCAGAAATTCAAACGGATTTTTGTAGATAATACTAAATTTCGGCAAAGTAGTTCGCCGGATTGAGACCTCTAAAATCAATTCCTAGAAGAAAATTATTTACTGTATCATGGTATTTCTGTAGACATAAAATTGCTTTTAAATATAACGTAGCAAGTTATTAGAGAGTTCTCGCTCTCCTCTCGTCCGTAATTCGTTAACACTATATACAGGGTGATTATAATTTCTTTGAATAATGTGGGACTTCAATCACTTTCTTTAGGGAAAAACTGGGACATCGTGTTTTTCTAAAATCCAGTATTTATTTGATTTAAATTTAATCATAAGGTGGATATACATACCAAAACAAAACGTAATTAACACTAAAAGTAGGAACAAATATTTATATTTTGAAATTATGCTTGTTAAAAATAGTATTATAACAATAAGAAGAAATCAAATGCACTTTCAAATTAATTAATATCTACCTCAAGAGAGAGATTGGGCGTCTAAAGGGTTTTATTTACTTTCTTTACTTCAATCATACTTAGCAGAAGGTGCTAGTGCATTCAGAAACTCAGGTTCTGTAAGCAAATACGAATAAAAACAAATCAATGCACCAACATGATTACAAAGAAGAGCTAAGCACAATCAAATACATAGCACAAGAAAACGGCTACACCCCCAAAATAATAGAAAATATAATTCGAAAGACAAAACATAATCACAAAAATCATAAGAATGCAACAGAAACAAAAGAACACAAAAAATACATCACACTAACATACGAAAACAAAAACACATACAAGATTGCAACCTTGTTCAAGAAATTAATTACAACATCGCATTTAGAACAGATAATACTCTACAAAAACATCTCAACACACAAACAACACAAACAAATTCAACCACACAAGCGTATACAAACTCAAATGTAACACCTGCAATAACTTCTACATAGGACAGACAGGCAGATCATTTTACAAACACGTTACAAAGAACACATCACAGCCATAACAAAATTACAAAACACTTCCACATATGCAGAACACATCACAAATGCTAACCACACATACAAAGACATCAACACAGATATGGAAATTCTACACATCCAACCAAAAAGCCAGAAACTAAACACACTAGAACAATACGAAATATACAGACACACAAAAACATATCCAAATAAAATTTTCAACACACAACTCAATTTCAGAACACACACACTCTTTGACTCCACATTACTCCACACAAACACACCCTCAAAGGAAACGAAACAAAAGGCGCCAAGACCAGCAACAACCAGTTCTGATTATGGCCAATAGCAGACCGAAACATGTTAACAAGGTAATATAAAATTTAACACGTGAAAGACACATAATACGTTTTCCGAAGTGATATAGTGTTAAAAGTTCTGTAATCAAGATGTGTAGAATAAAAATCATTGTAGTTATATTCAACTAAATAGTTATTTTCCATAGCTATAAAACAAGGAAATTTCTTTTCAAGCTCTTCTGTAAATTTACATTGCCTCTTTGGCATTGTTACAAGGAGCAAAGCACAATAAAAATGTTCACTATAAACAAACATTAAATTGATTAAAACACTAGCTGAACTTGGCAACTGAACAAAAAACTGTAAAAATCTCGAATATTATCATTTTGCCGAAAAACGAAACTGGTTGTACAAACTTAAAAATTGCAATCATTAATAGATACAATCTATAGTAATGAGAAATATCGTCCATGTCGACAGTAGGCTATGCAAGTATTATAAGTAAAATTTATAGTCAAACACTTGTAAAAAGTTTATAACTTATACACTTACGCCAAATATCGGGACAAAAGCTTATTTATTGAGAAAAAAAGTCAGGACAGGTTTTTCAAGGCTCAAAAAAGGAACAATCCCGATTAATCGAAACGTATGGCCACCCTAACTATATTCACTTTAGTAATGACTTATAATGACATCGGTACAGTAAGCCCACACCTGTGGAGTAACGGTCAGCGCGTCTGGTCGCGAAACCAGGTGTCCCGGGTTCGATTCCCGGTCGGGGCAAGTTACCTGGTTGAGGTTTTTTTCGGAGGTTTTCCCTCAACCCGATATGAGCAAATGCTGGGTAACTTTCGGTGCTGGACCTCGAACTCATTCCACCTGCATTATCACTTTCTTCTCATTCAGACGCTAAGTAACCTAAGATGTTGATAAAGCGTCGTAAAATAACCTACTAAAATAAAAAAAATCTGTACAGTTTATTAATGTATGGTATCAAAAGAGTTTTCGCAATAACGCACGCTCATTTCTTTCTCTTGCTCATTTGTTTACTGTTACTGTCATGTTGACGTTTTATATATTGCTCTCCGCACTGTTTCTCTGTGCCCGATCTAAAAGCAAAATTGCATTCTGATAAAATGTGAGGTTATGATATCGCAAAACTGATTGTTGAAGGAATAATGTATTATAAAATATTATTACTGGATATTGTGGGTACGTCTCGAAGAAAGTATATTACTATCCGAAATCGAAACATATTTTTAGAATATCAGCATGGTGGAGTATGAGATAAAAAAACTACAGCTGGTTTGGATTTTTGAGTGCTGCACACTACCAAGAACGAGACCTTGCACTTTGGGATAAAAAAGATACATGGTCTGATGCTTTTAACAGTACAGTTGGTTCAAGAGAAATAACTCATTGTGTGGAGCCAGATTATTAGTGATCTGAATTAAGGGGGGAGAGCAACGGTGAATTGTTCAATGGTTGAGCTGTTTGGACTTTTTCCATTGCTAATTTTCAAAATTGTAGCATAACGTTTCGAAGAATGAATCTTTCTTCGTCGTCAGGTGAAAACCTACTATGAGAATTGTTACTCACCTGAGGACGAAGAGAGATACACTCTTCAAAACGTTGTGCTACAATTTTGAAAATTAGCAACAGAAACATTTCAAATAGCTCAACCATTTAACAGATTATTACTTTTTATTTTGTGTTGAATAGATATAGGAATTTAAATTATACGGTATTTCTGAACTAGCAATATATTAATACTGATTTTAATTTTACCTATTATTTATTTACGTAATGATGAGTTACGATACGTTAAAGAAACATAACATTCTCATATTTGTGAAAGAAAATCTCACCAATCTCGACACTAAATAACCTAGTAGTTGATACAGCGTTGTTAAATAACCAAGTCAAAAAATTCTAAGTAATAGGCTACATTTAATACCATGATATCTTTCCCAAATGTTGTAATAATGCAATTCATTTTGTGGCAGTAATATTAATGTAGCCATTAATTTGCTGTGCTTTTTTAAAAATGTACTGCTGGGACAATATTTTTATTATGTTCTATGATTAATCATATAATTTGTTTTATTACTGGAGATGGTCATTCTTCATTTTGAACATTTTATGAAGGCGTAAGTTGTT
Source organism: Periplaneta americana (assembly GCF_040183065.1). Lineage (NCBI taxonomy): Eukaryota > Metazoa > Arthropoda > Insecta > Blattodea > Blattidae > Periplaneta > Periplaneta americana. Next base: position 158,856,869 of record NC_091119.1, read on the forward strand.
CGTTGATGAAAATGTTGTGGGTAATTCAATAATTTATAGCGAATACTTTGGTTAATTTTTTAAAATTGTGTTAAAAGAAGTTTCTAAAACTTCATCGGGGAAGGGATGGGAAATCAAATTTTCACTGACAAAGTTTGTATGGACAAAGCATCAGCGCTTTCTTATGAAAGCAAATTAAGAAGACATGACAAAGATTTATAAATCGGTGAGAGTAATTTATACGGGAGACAACTTTAACAATAGCCAAAGAAGTTTTCAGGAATGTTCCTTGCTGACTTTCCTTTGACGATAATTTAGGCTGGTTTACATATAGCCTGTTCAGAGATGAAATTGGATTTCTTTTTGTAGAGAGTGAACAATGAGTATGAAATTTGCTGATTTTATACACAAATCTGTTGGAGATAAGCCATACAATGTTATCAATATGATATCAGGGTTCGAAAAGTTAAGTGTTCAGGCATGAAGGATGTGACAGTGAACTTAATTTTTAAAAATGACATTCTATGTTAAAGTTTACAAATTCTGAATCTGCATAAAATTTTACGTATGAGTCCTGTATGTAGAAATTTTACCCAGCCTCCCATTTCACGTCTTTCAACTATTTGTTAAACTTGTTTCGTGGACTTCTAACTTTGAGAAAATATACTTTTCCAGTTCACTGCGGGCTAAAGCAACAAGATGCACTATCATCTTTATTTATTAACTTTCCACTAGAATATGTCATTACGAAAGTTCAGGATAACATACAGGATTTGGAATTTAACGGGTTACATCAGCTCTCTGCCTATGAAGATGGCTTGAATATGTTAGGAGAAAATCCACAAACTATTAGAGAAAACACGGAAATTTTACTTGAAGCAAGTAAAGAGATAGATTTGGAAGTAAATCCCGAAAAGACAAAATATATCATTGTCTCGTGACCACAACATAGTACGAAATGTAAATATAAGAATTGAAAATTTATCCTTTCAAAAGGTGGAAAAGTTCAAGTAACTTGGAGCAACAGTAATAATTAATATAAATGACACTCGAGAAGAAATTATACGCAGAATAAATATGAGAAATGTCTGTTATTATTCGATTGAGAAGCTTTGTCGTCCAGCGTGCTATCAAAAAAGCTGAAAGTTAGAATTTATAAAACATTTATACTAGGTATTACAGGTTGTTCTGTGTGGTTGTGAAACTTAGACTCTTACTTTGAGAGAGCCTAAGGGTGTTCGAGAAAAAGATGCTTAGGAAAATATTTGGGGCTAAGAGGGATGAAGTTACAGGAGAATGGAGAAAGTTATACTACATAGAACTGCACGCATTGTATACTTCATCTGACATAATTAGGAATATTAAATCCAGACGTTTGAGATGGGCAGGCATGTAGCACGTATGGGTGAATCCAGAAATGTATATAGTGTGTTAGTTGGGAGGCCGGAAGGAAAAAAACCTTTTGTTAATACAAACTCATACTAAAAATTCCGACAATATTTCTCTCTCGGAAATTGCTTACTTAAAAGCACAATAGTATTGTTATTTTCTAACTGTAGGGAAAATCTTTGCACAAACACTTCAGAAAGAGATGGCGATATGAGGACAGTGACCCAGTCTACCTCTATTGAAAATTGAAAGACAATGAGAAACTCTTATTAAGTTTTATGGTTTTCCAAGAAACTTCCACCTTGTTGTCAGCTCATCTTCCTAGCATATGAAATACATACTTTTCTGGGATTCGTCCTTCTCATCCCGTATAAAATAGCCATATTTACACTGTGTGCAAGTGAGAACGTAACTATCTTCTTTTTTTTTAAATCTGGTAATTCGGATTACAATAGGGGCCAGTCTTCTGTTTTGACCACTGTACTTTTGCAGGTGCTTGCAGTTGCTGTACTGAGTTTATATACGACGGTTGTGTGTTTAGTTTGATAAAGAAAAAAATCAGTTTTCTGTGGTCTGTGAAAAGTGTAAACTCCATTGTCATATGAGAATTTGAGAGGTAAACTCGGTGAAACGTTTGGATTTAAATTGAACGCTCGTGGAGAAGTGCTTGAGAGAAAGAAAGTTTTTTCGTGTTTAGTGACTTAGGAAACATTGTTACTAAACTTAGAGCGGCACTTAATTCGGAACATGTGAATGCACTTACATGTTTAAAGTCATGGCTGAAGCAGTATTAACTAGGTAAGTCTTCATACTGTTTATTTGTGTTTTTCAAAAAAATTCCCGGAGAAATTAACACAATAAATTATGAGCCTCATAATAAATATGTTAGTAAGTAATTAAAATTGTTGTTTTGTAATATAACGATAAATATATATAGAGATATACAACATTTAATATTCATTTATTTGTTTGTTTTTATTTATTTATCCATCAGGCCTTCTTTTCCCCTCTACCAGGGAATTACAACTACAATATTAAGAATACAATTACAACTATAATTACAATTAATATTAAATTTACAAATACAATAAAAATCAGACTACTAAAAGATTAACTGATTAATGAAAGCTAGACCGTTCACTGTAAAAGTTAAGAAGAGAGAAAATTTTTTTATTAATTAAGTAAAAATTAAACCTACTCTACGCAGTAAGAAAATGCTTAATAATTTTGCTTTTGAACGCTACTACATTCTGACAGTCTCTGATGTCACTCGGTAAGGTATTCCACAAGCGCGAGAGCGAGATTGTGTATGATGATGAATACGATGATGTCTTATGTGTTGGTATGGCTAGTATGCGGCTATTTTGCGTGAGTGTGAAGAGATTATGATAGGCCTATGATGACTGGTAACTGAAACAGGAGACAACGTAGGTAGGTAGGTGTAGAGGTGTGAATGACTTGGAAAAGGAGAACAAGAGAATAAAAAATTTCTACGTTCGTTAAGCCGTAGCCAGTTTAGAGTTTGTAAGGATGGGGTAATGTGGTCAGCGCGACGGACATCGTAGACGAAGCGAACACAAGAATTATGAACACGTTGTAATCTTTGCGACTGGTTGACATTGAAGTCAGTCAGTAGAAAATCACAATAATCGAAGTGGGGCATTACTAGTGTTTCCACTAGTAATTTTTTTAATGATAGCAAGAGAAATTTTCGAATGCTGTTTCAGGAATGTAGTATGGAAAGCACTTTTTTGATAATATGAGTTACTTGTTACTTATGCTTATCACCGAACACAAGTTAAATTTAACAATAATTGTGTATTACAGTATATTACAACATTTTTTTCAACTCTATCAAAACTCGATTAATCAATAGATTAAATTAGAATAGTTAATCGATTAAATATTTTGATCGATCGACAGCCCTGGTTCTAACCCAATAATCCGATGTTTAACTGTGTTACAGATTGTAACCTGGACGCATTCTGTTACCAGATTATTCTAGCTGTATTGTTTAGCGTCAGTGACTACCTGCAAGCGTGAAAACTGTTCTCTGAACTTCAGGGAGAACTCTTGTTCCTACAGAAATCCTCACACATCCAACAACTTGATTTCCGCGTCGATGCCAACGCCACCCTCCCCTCCTGTCATGTATAAATTTCAAGACAAGCCACACAGTCTTTCCCAGCGCGTCTGCTACCCCTTATATCTCATAAACCCCCTGCTCCGAGGGGAGGCATTCAGCTTCGCATAATTGGGCGTACGAAACTTAAAGTCTAATTACGTTTCGCCTTCGTCGTGTTATGGACCTCGCTGTGTTCGGTCTTGTTTAATTCACGTCTTTTTAGTTGACGGGTGAGGATTTCTCTTGAGTTTGTTTAATCAAACACTCCATCCCCTCCACTTAAAGCTGCCAAAACAATGCCAAGAATAATCTGAAACCTAATTAGCTGTTCAGACTGGCTTGCTGAACGCTGTATAGACTAGATAATACATGTAACAATAAAGATTAGATGAGGCCGTCAGGGTTTAATTGGCTATTAGCTGAATAACAGATTGGACGGCTTGAGGCAAGAGCTATATTCAGTGCAAGATACGTGAGAAATTGATATTAATAGCTTAAATCACTAGTTCAGTGACGCCCATGTTGAATTCATGACCTTGAAACGCACTGAGCGGAGTATATCTATCTCTGTGTGGTTACTTTATAACAGCGTGTTTTCGTTTCAGTGGCTGAATACCCTAAGAAATGTGTTCACTCATTGTGTATTTTCTTTCCTTTCCGTTTTTCTACAATTTGAGTGAAATCTGGCTCAGTGTTCGTGACAGTAGTACCCTAGATTATAAATGTAACAGAGAGAGATCATCGTTATGTTAAAATCGTTTGCACTTTGAAGAGAACAACCGCCAGGATCGCCACCCGTCCGCCGTAAACGAACACGAGATGGCAGTACAGTCGCTAATGCAATTCAAATGGGAATTAAGACATGACTCCTTATGTAACAACTAGATGGCAGCGTAGTAATCCTGACAAAAGTTTTTAACTTGAAAACCTATAAGGCCGACCTATCTATCTATATATGATCTAGGGTAGTACCTAGTAACGCTCCTAACTTTTGTCAGATGAACGCAACCTTCCTTTTGACTTAAGGGGGAAGTACACCATTGGCCTGCAAGTTAGTGACATTTATTTTTTTATGCTCGACCATGCCGAATTGTAGTAATTATACACCTGGTAGCAGTCCTTTAATGCATGTCATTAAAGTACACCTACTCATTAAAGTACAGGTCTTCAGCCAATCACAAGTCAGCTTTGTACCGTTATATCGATTATTCTCGGATATGCAATCGACAGACAATTAGCGAAAAGTCACGGAGGCTGGAAATTCAATACTGTCGCAGAAGGTTATGTTCTGTTACTACAATAATTAGCGTTAATTGTAAATAATATTCAAATAAATTCAATTTGTCATCTCGTTTTTCAATTCTAAATCAATTTCCAGGTTATATTAGAGTAATGTTCATTCTTATTCTGTGCCAAGGTCAATGACATTCAGCCTCGGAAAAAATCAATACTTTCGCGTCTGCGTACATCTCACAATTCAGGTCAGTTCGCACATAACCATAAAAAGACCTAATTTTCAATACTTTCAAGTTAGAAATATGGTCGAGCATAAAAAGTCGTATCAAACTTGCCTATTATGGTAATTAAGACGCAAGTATGAAAATTATGAAACTCGCTTGCGCTCGTTTCATAAACAATCATACTTGCGTCTTAATTACTACCATTATAGGCTCGTTGCATAATGTACTATTATAGCTCAGCTACATACATTACACTTTATAAAATACTATTCAGAAAATTAAAATCATTTTCCTCCTTTATAACTTTCTTCTACACCCTTTTTTTAAATAACATACAGTAGAATTCCTCGTATCCGGCAATTGTGGGAAAAAGATAACTGATTTTGCCGGACAATTGGAAAATACGTTTATAGGTTATGTAAAGACATACTGCACTCCACAAACATTTTTTCCAGGTAGAAATTTAGTAATTTGCATATAGATATTTAAAAATAAAGTTTTGAAAAACATACAATGTTTATTTTTAGTACGGAATACGGTAATGTACATTAATCAGTTCATAATTATTGTAATACAGTAATACAGAATAGCGTAAAAATACTAAAAGTTTTCGTAATCTTATGACAATTTTAAATGGCGGTCAAGTGACGTGAAGAGCAGTGTTAACCAGTGTCGCAACTATGAAGACGATGAAGTAGCGCTCAATGATTTGAGCGTAAGAACTTGCGTTTCGCGAAATCCATTGTGCAACAGTAGCGCTTAGCGGTAATAGCAATGATACTATCTGTCACTCGAATGAAATTTTTAAACGCTGTAGGAACAGAGAATTTCACATCTTCCTATTTAGACTCGCCCAATACCCCTTCGGAACGGGCGAGTTCAAGTGGTAAATTTAAAGATGTCTCTGAGCATTGTTTGCAAGGTCCAAGTGATAGCTTGCCGATGCTACCCTCTACTCCAGTGACATAATGTAGTTTTCTGTCTGTTTTCACGCTTGAACATTGTAAAGAGTAGACACAATATGCGGCATGTGTGATCCACGAAAACAACTCACATCTTTGTCCAACTCTTCCCTATCGCATGAATTACAATTTTTTTTGCCTAGCTAAAAGTACCGCTGTTTTGATATTGCCGGTTATTAGGGTGCCGGATACGAGGGATTTTACTGTACCTACTATATATTTCTTGCCCACTCTCCTGTACTTCATTTCATACGTCGGAGAGGAGATGTAAATATTTCCGGCAGAGGTGAAGAGCTGTAGCTATAATTTTGCTATTCAACCAATGACAGAGTTCTCATTCCACGCTTGACTTGAAATTGGGGGGGGGGTCTGAAGCGTTCTACTCTGCCCAACTTCAAGATAAGCGTGGAATGAGACCTCTGTCATTGGTTAAATAGCAATTATACTTCTCTCCTGCTCTGCCGGCAATGTTTACTTCTCCTGCCAGACAATATGGAACAAAGTATAGCACAACAGTTATGTCAATTTTAAAATAAAGATATTTCAGATGGGAAAAGTATGTTCAAACGTACAAGCGATAGAGGACATTCCTGTCTCACTTTTTGATTATACGGTGAGACAAAAGGTTTTGTCTTTGTTCTTTGTTGAGCCCTCATGACAGTTCGATCACATATGTTTTCATTCGTTTTAATTAAGCGTTCGAGTACTCTTTGCTTTGATTTATAATCCAGAGTGCTATCTCAAATGATTTTTCACATTAATATTTCAGCGAATTCAAAAAAAAAAAAAAAGACAAATAATACATTAATAGTACAGTGTATCCCACTCGGAAGTAGCCCCGTTAGTTGCAGTGGCGATTCCTCCATGAAGGATGTGAGGATGATCCTACAGTTTATTTCGTGCCTCTGAGGATAGAAAACGTTTTAATTACAGATTTTGATTTTCAATGCGTCCCGAAGTAATAATTTCCTTTAAGCTTCCACTTTCTGTCGTGAGTTGTCGCCACTGCATAGCTCAGATATAATGTCCGAGGTAGTATATCCAAATATCTTACAGCAAACGGTTTTTTTCTAGCAGTGAAGTAAATGGACATCGGAGAGTGCAGAGGGGGGTATGGCTTGAGTTTAACCGCGTTTGAGGATATGACCGCGTATCCTAATACTACGACCCTTCTTTCTAGGTGATGGAGACTCTCTCAGAGACTGCAATAATAATTTTCAAGTACCCTTGTAGCCTTCTTAAATGCAGTTCATTGATCATTTTAAAAGAATAGAATAAACGAAATAATAAATAATATAAAATGATATAATATAAAAATAAAATGAATAAAAAACGAAATTACAGAAAGATAAATAAAATAAGCTATAATAAATACAAGAATTAACAGAACTTTCAGATGACAGGACAGCCGAAAGAACATCTGAAGTTGTATTTGATAATTTAGAAGAATTTAACTATATCAAGAAATTAATTGGGCAAACGTACGACGGAACATCGGTAAATATCGGGCAGTACAATGGCTTAGGAGACATCTTCGCAACTAAAAAGGACAGGACAATCGGACTTCATTACAAATAAATTGCCAGTTCCAGAAAGGTGAGTCAAAGACTAAGAGAGGCCTACTTGTATTGATTTTGCGTGTTCTATTATTATTATTGTTATTATTATTATTACTACTACTATTATTATCTATTATTATTATCTATTATTTTTATTATTATTATTACTATTATTATTATTATTATTATTATTATTTTGGGGGAACAAATTTTCTTATGAAATTTCAGCCAGTGTATGGGACCGGTGCCCACCCAGCATCGTGATGCACTTGGGGAGCTACGATAGGTAGCGAAATCCGATTGCGAAGGCCAGTTATAACGGCTGGGGGGATCATCGTGCTAACCACACGATATCTCCATTCTGGTTGGATGATCGTCCACCTCTGCTTCGGCATGTGAACGTGAGGCCAGCAGCCGGCTGGTCGATCTGGGCCCTTCAAGGGCTGTGGCGCCACGGATTATTATTATTATTAATAGTATTAATATTTTTATTATTACTAATATTATATTATTATTAATATTAGTTTGTCTTGGTCATCAGTCGTCAATCTCATATCCTACATACAAAAAATATCACGAGTCGCCACTGGGTAGTTGCATGTGTATGAAGATTTAAATCTTTAAAATATTTATAACAGGAAATTAATGTTAATGGGGCTACTTTCGAGTGGGACAGCCGGTAGTATTATTGTGATTGCTGCTCAGAAATATGTTAAGTTAATATTTTGTTTTAACAAATTCACGAAACTTGATTTTCCTACAAGTGCCACAGTTAAATGTTGGATGCAAGAGATCACTTATAGAACTCTGCATTATGCATAACAAGCGAAATTTCGTCTCGACAGATGTTGAACTGAGTGTTTGTTCTTCTTGCATAGTCTGTTCTATTTTGCATAGTCAATACGCCGTATGTTGCATGTTTCAGTCGTCATATGGCACGTTCTATCCTATAAATAGTGCATTTCTCTGTTCGAAATCGGAATACAGCAACCTCCTGCAAGTTGTCACGATTGTGGAACAGAGTTTGAATGAATTAATACACAGAATGATACAAGGGGGATAGTAAATATTTTAAGCTGGTAATATGGATTATTTTGAGTTGAAAGTTCATATATGAACATGTATTTATTTTCAATGAATGTGGAGATATAGCATTTTGAATGATATGCATAACAAGCGTTACAAGTGGCAAGAGGAAAGACAAATGACTTAATGTTTATGTTTATTGCGTACATAATATCTATACATTTCGACAGTAAAATGCACTTTCGTGCTACGTTGACAAGAATAGCATAAGTGTTGCTCTTCTGAGATCGTCTTGTTCTTTTATGAGGGCAGCACTATTCATAATGCAGTAATCAATTCGTCCCTGTTATTTACTTTGTTTTTGTACATTTCTCCTTTTATCTATCCCAGAGACAAAAATAGCCAGAATTGAAGTCTGGAGACCTCGGTGGCTAATACCGTACCAGTGACCACCATGACCAATCCATTGTTCGGGTAATGTGAGATTTATTATCTGTTACCTAAGGACTAAAATGTAAAGGAACTGAGTCCTACTGGAACAAAATGCCCATGCTTGTAACCAAGCATAAACAGCTGTTTCTCTATATCCATCATGAATAGTGCTGTCTTTAGACGATCTCAGAAGAGCGATAGGTATTATTCCTTCGTACGTAGTCATTTGTCATGCCTGCATATAATTTTGAAGCTTATTATGCGTAACATTCAAACAGCTGTACCTTCACACCCATCGCAAATTGGACACGTGTTCATGTGAACATTTTTACTCAAAATAGTCCATACTATACTGCTTCGTCGATTTAGTAGAATGTGTTTGAGTCTAAAGAAAACAGAGAACAGTGCAACATGTTGTGACGAGAATCCAACCCCCCCCCCCCTACCGGTAAGGCATTTGTCACGAACACTTTCAAGTCTGAGTATTTCTGACAAAGTAAATATTATTCAACATCTTGAAAAAGACAGAAATGTTAAGGATATTGCTGGAGAGAGTAAGGTAATATTTATTAATTTTTTTCTTCAATCCTTTATGTATTGATTTATTTCTTTATTTATTCCTTCTTACATTAATTCACTCACTCACTACTTTTTTCTTAACTTATGTATTTGTTTATATATATATATATTAATTAATTTATTATCGTTTTTTCTTGATATATAAATCAATACGTAATCAGTGAAATGTGTTCCCCTTGAGACAAACCCGCGTATCATAGATTGAATACCATCGTTCTACCAAAAGATGATGCTTGCCGATTGCAGGGGACTTGCTCAGCGTGTTATCTCAGTCTAGTATATAGCCTACAGTCATGAAGCTTGAGTTGTGAAGGTGCTAGGAACAATAGACTGTGCCGGTACTATTTCGCATTGTCTATAATGAGGCGATATTAGCGATCCTAGTGGTTAGCGACTATCTATGGATGCATATTTACTATGAACTTCATAACTGTATATACTAGACTGTGGTGTTATTGTAAGTAGGTGAACATAGACTTTCTACTAAATCGACGGAGCAGTGTACCATCCCATAAAATATTTACTATTCCTCCTAAATCATCTCATATAATATCATTTCAATGAGTTCCCCACAACACAATGCGACAAACATTATATGAGGAGCTCCATTTTAAAAGTACTTTACAACCACCTTAAACCAATTTTAAACCTTGTATAACTATAATCTCAGGATATTGATGGTCTTGTACACTATTTACACTTTAAATTGATAATTTTACATTTATATTGCTCTCTTATGTGTAATATTTACCTTAAACATTGTGTTACGTTAATTAAAATTCTCCTCAATTTTTAGTGACGTTAGGAATAATTCTTTTTATCTGTTATGTTCCACACTATTTTTGTAAGCTTACTTTACTGCGATTTGATTGTCTGCTTTTTATATAACTGTCCAAACTTCAGCTGACTAATCCTTTATGACTATTAACTCACCATTTATAAATGACGTCAGAGAGTTTACAGCGTATATTCGACCCAGCTTTGAACACGAAATCGACGGCCCAGTTCAAAAGAGAAACTATTCAAAATGTTAAGTTTTGAGGAAACTGGATTTCATGTTGACGTATAATATCCAACTAACTTACTTACTTACTGGCTTTTAAGGAAACCGGAAGTTCATTACCGCCCTCACATAAGCTCGCCATCGGTCCCTATCCTCAGCAAGATTAATCCAGTCTCTACCATCATATCCCACCTCCCACAAATCCATTTTAATATTATATTCCCATCTACGTCTCGGCCACCCCAAAGGCCTTTTCCCTCCGGTCTCCCAACTAACACTCTATATGCATTTCTGGATTCGCCCATACGTGCTACATGTCCTGCCCATCTCAAACGTCTGGATTTTATGTTCCTAATTATGTCAGGTGAAGTATACAATGCGTGCAGCTCTGCGTTGTGTAACTTTCTCCATTCTCCTGTAACTTCATCCCTCTTAGCCCCAAATATTTTCCTTTGAAAAAATTTGGATTAATTTCAACTATTATTTGATTTTTCACAACAACACAAACATAAATGCATATTTCTCAAAACTTTAAATTTTGAGTTGTTTCCATTTTGAACTAGGCCGTCGAAATAATGTTGTTTTATTGCACGAATTATAGAGCATTCTGCACATTATTGTTCGCAAATGTTCAGAGAAAAAGTTTCTTTAAACATTGATGATTTTTGTTCATTTGTACTCGCGGTTATATCAAAATAAAGACTCTTCTTTATAAAGAAATTTACAGACTCTCTCCTTATGCCTTTATATAAATGTCAGTAAATACTTTTAGAATTTATAGTCTCTGCGACATAGGATGAATAAATTCAAAACGGATATCTACTAAGCTTGAGTGTAAGTGATAAAATATTCAGATTATCATCTGGCTTGAATTAGCAGAAACATTTCTCAGTTCTTATACTTTAATCCAAACCTCGTTAGCTTCAATCTGGTTAGCGTCGGGGTGTTTTGCAAGCATATCAAGAGGCGTAGAAAGCAATCTTCACTCTGGATATTTACGCTCCTTCTTGTAAGCTGGTAAACATTCTTTCTACTAACGTTATCAAAGCCTAATCAGTTTGAATCATTTTATCTGGTAGAACTTTAAAGGGCGATATTCTCTCTTTCACCACAAGAACACACTACTGCTTTTAAGCCTGCCTAGTTGGGTCGGGAAGCCCATGGGGCTGCCTGGTCCTTTACTTTGTGTTGAGTGAGTAGCCCTCTCTTTATACGGCCCTCTTGTGCAAAACTGAGCCACTTAATAGACATATCCGTTCTGACAGCGGGTTTCTCTTCGTGTACACATATGTGAGCAAGAACAGGTACAACGGTTCACACTTCTTAGTGTAATATATACGGAGAATGAATTTCAGTGGATTTCTGTTAATAAATTTTCCAACGGACAGGTTCGTAATGGCTTAAAAGGGATTGTGACAAAATAAAATAGCTTAGAAACCTTATAGTTTTACTCTTATCATCGTCATCGTCATCGTCATCAAACTATCATAGAATTGATCCGTATGACCTGGTGCCTATTCCACAAAGGTATGGTGGTGTATGTATTTATTCACACTGCAAATGGGTATATACCCGGTGGCAGTGGTAACTAATTACACTCAATAATGATAATTAATAATAAACACAACTAATAAAAAACAATACTTACTTACTGACTGGCTTTTAAGGAACCCGGAGGTTCTTTGCCGCCCTCACATAAGCCCGCCATTGGTCCCTATCCTGAGCAAGATTAATCCAGTCTCTACCACCATATCCCATCTCCCTCAAATCCATTTTAATATTATCTTCCTATCTACGTCTAGGCCTCCCCAAAGGTCTTTTGCCCTCCGGCCTCCCAACTAACACTGTATATGCATTTCTGGATTCGCCCATACGTGCTACATGTCCTGCCCATCTCAAACGTCTGGATTTTATGTTCCTAATTATGTCAGGTGAAGTATACAATGCGTGCAGCTCTGTGTTGTGTAACTTTCTCCATTTTTCTGTAACTTCATCCCTCTTAGCCCCAAGTATTTTCCTAAGAACCCTATTCTCAAACACCCTTAATCTCTGTTCCTCTCTCAAAGTGAGAGTCCAAGTTTCACAACCATACAGAACAACCGGTAATATAACTGTTTTATAAATTAATAATAATAATAATAATAATAATAATAAATAATAATAAACATTAATTAATAATAATAATAACAAGGAGCATCCTAAATTAAATGAAGCATGGTCACTTAAAATAACATTTAAAATAAATCTAATTTGTATCTTAACCTTAAGTTCGAACTAAGACCCACGATTGTGACAGGTTCATACCTGCACAAGTACCTTTCGACACCACTTATTTCGCTGTCAACTCACTCACTGCACTGATTCTATCCTGATATCACTAACACTTCTAACCATTTCACTGTTTAAATACTTTGCACAGCCACTTCACTGACACAACACACTTCCCTTACACAATAGACTTCACTGACACTACACACTTCACTGACACAACACACTTCCTCACTGATAGAACACTTCAAATAACAAGATATCAATTATACCCTTTAAGTAGTGTGTGTAATATACTACCGTCTATTAGTAAAATCCTTAAGCCTATTTTTAAATACATTTTTGGTTATTGGTAAAGCCTTTAGTAAGTCTGCAGGTAAAGCATTCCAGTCTCTGATAGTACGATTGAGAAAAGAAAATTTTCCAGTGTCCGTCCTCTGTCTTCTTTCCCTCATTTTATATGAGTGGTCGTTCCTTGAAGAGTAATTTGGCGGCTGCAATCTATTTTTTATTTCTCTCCAGGCAGGCTCACCTCTGTATGTTTTGAACATTGCGCATAATCGAATTCGCGTTCTCCGGTCCGTGAGTGTGTCCCATTTCAATGGTGAATTATTACGACAACACTTGAGAGCCCGTTTTAGAATCTTTTCCAATGTCTTAATATGTTCTAATCTGTAAGGATCCCAACATGCAGCACCATATTCCATTACTGGACGAACTTGTGATTTATATCAATCTCTTTGGATTTATCAGAGCCTTTTCTTAGTACCCTTAGTGTTGGTGTACATTACAAGTAAATTCTGTAGCAAGTAGTAAAAATACTACAGTTTCTGTTCAATAAAAGACTTTTCTAAAGCAGTGCTTTACCGCTCCATACTAACAAGTTACCAATGAAGTTTCAGGATTGTGTTCCACAGTATTTGTAACTTACTAGTGAATTGTCAAGTATTCTCTACCGATGAAAGGAGACTAATACATGTACTAATGTGATTTAAATATATTTATTTAATAATATTAAGATATATTTTGATAAGTATGTGCTATGCCATATCTTTCCTTCCTTCTATTTCTTTCAAAAGAAACAATTTCAATAATTTTGTAGTGTTTGTAATTTTGTAACAATTAAGTTTAAGGGTGAAGATCGTTATTAGTGGCATCTTGGCTAATGTAGAAAACTATCAAGGAAAATTATGCGAGGATCGCGGAAGAAAATTATAATAATAAGGAAGTAAATTCTTCATTATCAAAGAAGTAAACTAAAATAAATAACAATGCAGAGTTACGAAATTCATAGAATCTACGAATCTTTGCTGTATAACATACCTTAATAGTACATTATCCAACGAGCCTATAATGATAATAATTAAGAATCGAGTATGGATATTTATGAAACGAGCGCAAGCGTGTTTCATAATTTTCATACGAGCTTCTTAATTACCATTATAGGCGAGTTTCATACGACTTTTTATGCTCGACCATATTTCTAACGTGAAATTACCGGTATTCAGATGTATACATTTTATTTGTAGGTATCTGACAAGATCGGAAGTGACCTTGTTCTAGGTCGTGAATTGTGAGATGTGCGCAGACGCGAAAGTATAGATTTTTTCCGAGGAACAATAATGTCATTGACCTTGACGTAGTCCCGTTAAACTTGATAATATTATAATATTATAACCTTCATTATTGAATTCGACAGTGAGAAACGATATGACAAATTGAATTTATTTGAATATTAATTACAATTAACGCTAATTATTATAGTAACAGAACATAACCTTCTGCGACAGTGTTGGATTTCCAGCCTCCGTAACTTTTCGCTAATTCTCTTTCGATTGCATATCCGAGAATAATCGATACTTGCGGTTTTATAACGGTACAAAGCTGACTTGTCATTGGCTGAACACATGTAAGCTGAGTTATCATTGGCTGAAGATCTGTACTTTAATGAGTAGGTGTACTTTAATGACATGCATTAATGGACTGCTACCAGATGTATAATTAGTTCATTTCGGCCTGGTCGAGCATAAAATACATTACGATTAAAGAATCAAACATAACCTAATTCGATGACTGAAATAAGAAGATAACAAGCTGTTTTATATTATGACGTAGTATGTTTATTGATATGACGTCATTAGTAGCGATTCATTGGTAGTGTACAACACAATTCTTTCGTCGAACAGTAAGATACAGCTTCATACTTCACAACAACTTTCATCAATAATTTGTAATGTAAAACAATATTTTGTAATAAGTTATATCTTTGTGGAATTAGGCTCCCGTTCCGTCCTAAATTGTTCAAATGTATCTTCAGAAGACGCGGTGTATCTCACTTGACGATATGTGTCAGGGGAAGAACAATAATTGTATGCATCTAAAGTCTGATTAGTGCAATTAATATGTAGCTATAGCGATGTCTGCAATTGAGGGTGAAAAGAACTGGCCACCCTGCTCAATTATCTTCTGGCCTAGTTGCCTCATAAGTGGTGCCTTGTTGGTATCACTTGTGAGGTTCGAACTTATCTTCAGATAGTTCACTAAACAACAATAAAAATGTTTAGAAAATTTAATATTGAAGGTAACGATAAGATAAGGTCCTAGTCTTCGGAAAGTGAAGAATACGACTTCGAAACCAGTCAGACAAGTAATATTCTAAGGTCAACACAGTAAAGAAGTTATAAAGTTTATCAGTGGTTATATAAGTGTTAAAAGTGTATATACAACAATTAATAATTAAATTATCGTAATGACCATGACAGTGATGGTTCTGTATAAAAATTAAGCATTACATAGTGACATAAAAATATTGTAAATTTTATTTAACTCAACAATGTAATTTTATTCTTCCAACAATAACACTCCACACAGTAACACAGCGTTCGTTATTGCACTCCACAAACGACAATGACAATTTACTTGGACTATTACGAACAACAATGAACTGTTAATCTTACCTAATATTTACAAAGCACTATTTACAAATCAGAACTGTCAGTCCTCAGTTCACAGGTCTTCTAGCTCAGTCACTCGAGTTCACAGTATCTCGAACCACAGACCTTCAGAGACAATCCACTGTACTCGAACTCAGGTCCCTCCAACTGCGGTCCACTGCACTCGAACTCAGGCCTTCGGATGCTGACACAGTTGCGGACGCACACTCGAGTCGAACTCCGGTACTGGCTTGCTTGCTCTGTTCACTGGCTTACTCACTGAACTAAATAAACTGAAAACTGCCGAAGTTCTCTCGCGTTTCTTCTTTTATAGCAAAACTATCGTTGCGAGAAAGTACGAGTTCTGGATAGTTCGCGATATTTCGACGCGTGTGTCCATTCTCGAATCATCTCGCACGCTGCTGCTCCCCTCCTTCACCGAGCGTAGCCATGCCCCAGGAGGCAGATGCGCGCGCAACCCGCCCAAAACAAGGCCGACTTAGCCTCTCCTCCGTCGGTCGTGAGATCGAATCTCACGTGGGCGTCACAATATGTTCATTCAGATTGTATTAAAATTTATAGGAAGTTTCTTTAAAATGTAATAAATCGCACAAAAAATAATCGCAAAAACCTATTAAATTTATACCAAATATTACCTGCATACCATACTTTCTCTGTACATCATATAATGAGATGGCAAGAGTAAGAATATAAATATTTTTTGTCTTCTCAGAAGAGAGATTGCTGTTTCAGAGTCCCATAGGAAGTGGAATGGTAAATAGTGAACACCCTGTTGTATCAAACAGTACCAGCATCCCTCAAGAGGTGGAATATGGGCGGAGGATAAAGAAGTGGGGGAATAGGCATCATCTGCATCCAACCATTCCAGGATCAATCGGAAATTGGATTTGCGGCGTCGAGTTATTCACAGCTCAATCCTTCCACTTCTGCTCTTTCTCCATCCTCCATGAATGTCATCGGCCATCACATACGAGAGAAGAAGAAGCGGGAACAAATGTCCGTGTTCTCTGCCCTCATCTCTTTAAGTCTCAAACCGATGTTTGCAGCACGATCAACAGATATACTCATTGCTTACTGCTTTCAAAGAGTGGCTGCAGCAGCGTGTGCGGAAATTCGTAGAGCAAGGAAATGTTTTATAGCTGGGAAAGGAACATACAACCAAAAATCGTTCTACATCGAGAAACTTTCACGGGAAACTATATTGGATTTTTTTTTGTCCTCTACTTCCTTTGGAATAAACTTATTGCTTTAGTTTGTGAATGATCCCTCAGCAATTGCAAAGATACGTAGATTGTATCTTCTTTGGAAGTGGTTTATTTTAGTGGGAAACAGTAAGCAATCTCATCATTTATACTCGATAAATATCATTAGCAATCTAATAATGTACTCAACAATTATTATTATTATTATTATTATTATTATTATTATTATTATTATTATTATTATTATTGTTATTGTTATTATCAATCTCGTAATTTATACTCAATAATTACTAGTGGCATACTCGATAATGTAGGCTGTAGGCGATAATTATTACTGTCAGTCTCATATTTTTATAATTAGTAATTATCAGCAATCTCATGACATAAGTTATCTTACATAATTATTTTTGTCAATCCCATAATTCAGACTCGGTGTATATTATTGGCAATTTGACAATCTCATAATTTATACTCAATAATTATTGCCAATCCCCTAAAAAATTTTACTCAGTAGTTACTATTGGCAAGCTCATAATTTATACTTAGTACATATTATTCGCAGTCTCATAATTGTTACTCAATAATAATTACTGGCAATCTCATAATTTTTACTCAGTAGTTATTATTGGCAAGCTCATAAATTATACTCAGTACATATTATTCGCAGTCTCATAATTGTTACTCAATAATAATTACTGGCAATCTCATAATTTTTACTCAGTAGTTATTATTGGCAAGCTCATAAATTATACTCAGTACATATTATTCGCAGTCTCATAATTGTTACTCAATAATAATTACTGGCAATCTCATAATTTTTACTCAGTAGTTATTATTGGCAAGCTCATAATTCATACTCAGTAAATATTATTCGCAGTCTCATAATTGTTACTCAATAATAATTACTGGCAATCTCATAATTTTTACTCAGTAGTTATTATTGGCAAGCTCATAAATTATACTCAGTACATGTTATTCGCAGTCTCATAATTGTTACTCAATAATAATTACTGGCAATCTCATAATTTTTACTCAGTAGTTATTATTGGCAAGCTCATAAATTATACTCAGTACATATTATTCGCAGTCTCATAATTGTTACTCAATAATAATTACTGGCAATCTCACAATTTTTATTCAATTATTATTAATGGCAATCTCATAATTTTTATTCAATAATTAATAGTAATCTCATAATTTATACTCTATAAAGTCCACACCTGTGGAGTAACAGTTAGCGCGTCTAGCCGCGAAACCAGGGTTCGATTATCGGTCGGGGCAAGTTACATGGTTGAGATTTTTTCTGGGGTTTTCCCTCAACCCAATATGAGCAAATTCTGGGTAACTTTCGGTGCTGGACCCCGGATTCATTTCACCAGCATTATCACCTTCATCTCATTTAGACGCTAAATAACCTAAGATGTTGATAAAGCGTCGTAAAATAACCTACTAGAATAAAATACTCAATAAATATTGTTAGTAATGTCATAATTTTACTCAATAATTATAGGCAATCTCATAATTTTTACTCTGTAATTTTATTATTGGCAATCTCATAATTTATATTAAATACATATTATTAGTAATGTTATAATTTTACTGAATAGCTGTTATTAATAATCTCACAATTTTTACTTAATTATTATTTACTCTATCAAAATTTATATTAGGTAATTATTAGCAAACTCATAATTTATAAGCAATAATGATACTGGCAATCTCACGTTATACGTATACGTAGTAATTATTAGTAATCTTAAGATTTACATTCAGTGTATTAGCAATATTATAACTTATACTCAATAATTATTATCAATATCACAATTTATACTCAATAATTACTATAAGCTATCTCATAATTTATATTTAGTAACTGTTTATTTTTTAATAATTAAATTGAGTAATTATTACTGGAAATTTCGTAATTTATACTCCATATTTCATTTCCTGAAGAAGATGGCAGAGTTAGCCATCGAAAGCTTGGAAGAAAATCTCCAACTCACCTGGCTGAGAACCTGAGAAGACGTATTCTACATCAAACGCCGGGAAGGCCTCAAGTCATACATCCATAATTATTATTGGAAATGAAGTAATTCATACCAAATAATCTCATAATTTACACTCTGTAAATATTGCAATCTCATAATTTGTACTGGAGAAGTATAACTGGAAATCTGATAATTATTTATGTTCATTTATTATTATTACTATTGTTATTATTATTACTAGCCGTACCCGTGCGCTCCGCTGCACCCGTTAGAAATAAATATAAAGTAATTACATAATTAAAATATGACGTTTGATCCAGGGGACATTCGTGTTCGATAGAAGGATAAATCGTTTAATATGTTACTTAATTTAAATTGTATTTAAAATATTAAAATGCGATCATTTTGATCCAGAGACCACTCATTTGGTGCAATGACAATTCCTTTAACATGTTATTAATTGTTATTACCAATTATTTTTGGAAAAGCGAAAATTAACAGAAAAATTTTGGCTACAGATTTATTATTATCTTTATATTATATTATATTATGTAAAAAGTGTGTTGATAACGGATGTACTCGAATTAGAAAGTTTTTAATTTGTTGTGGGAGCTCTTGAATCTCAGGAGGAACAGCTTTTACAACAGCGCAACATAATCTGCTTGGCTCATTACCCAATTTTTTTGCATTGCATTTATTGCATATGTATTTTAAAACGATTCAATTGAGCATAGTTAAAATTTGAATTATAAAATAATGGATTGCTAAGCTAACGTACTATTACTGCATACTAAATCAATACACTCTCGTTGTTCGTTAATTCTCTGAGATAAAAATGAATATGTTCATAAACATTATTTTAAGAAATACAGGAAATGAATATACAGAATAACATATCAAGTTTTCTGTGCATAAGAAGCTATTTTAATCTTACCTGTCCTCAATTCACTCACAAGTTACTGTAATAACATTATAGCATTATGTCCATCCAGAGAAACTACACTTTCCAATGATGAAATAATAATTAATTATACAAATCGGTTAATTTAGCTTCCTATATTACTTCATAGAAACATTCTCTGTAGGCTATCTTTCATAGCTTTCGATTGTTGTGTCCAAGGCCCCTTATAGACGAAGTCATTTGTTTTTTATTTCAATACACCGCCTTAGATGGCAGTTATTTTAATTTTAAAACTCATTTATCTCATTAAATATCAGTCCTATCAAAATTTTTCAAAGAATAAAACTTATCAGATATAATTTTTAAAGAAACGTTTGTTATGTAACATTTATCACAAAAATCAATAATAAGCGAGATATTTCGATTTATTTAATTCAGGCCCCCTTATAACCCCCCTTTTAAATAACGTATTTTGAATGCCATATAGCCTAAAATCTAAGTTACCACGAACTTAATTTATATTCCATTCCATATATTCCATCGAAATCCGTTCAGCCATTATCGCGTGAAAAGGTAACAGACAGACAGACAGACAGACAGACAGACAGACAGACAGACAAAAATTAAAAAAAAGCGATTTTCGGTTTCAGGATGGTTAATTATACATGTTAACACCAATTATTTTTAGAAAATCGAAAATTACCAGAAAAATTTTGCTACAGATTTATTATTGTTGTTATTATTATTATTATTATTATTATTATTATTATTATTATTATTATTATTATTATTATTATTATTATTATTATTATTAATCTCATAAATCTTTATACTCGTTAATGATTGGCAATCTCAAAATATATACTTACTAATTATACGAAATCATATAATTTATACTCATTATTTTCATAATTTATATTGAATAATTAAGGTCTGTTATTGGCAATTTCATGATTTCTACTCAGTAATTTTATTTTTATTGGCAATCTCTTAATTGATACAGCATAATCATTAGTGGAAATCTCGTAATTATACTTAATGAATATTAGCAGTCTCATAATTTGAACTGAATACAATTTATTATTAGTGTTACCTTTCATTTAGTTAAACATTTAATTTCATCCCGTTCAGGTAATGATAAGTAAGTTAATATACGAGATTGTGCCTTAAATTTCAATTGGTATCAAAATATAACTTGTACTGTTAAATACTGTACTAGTGTAGGTTTCAGTGGAGTTTCAGATACAGAGAGAAAGAGAGAGAGAAGGGGAAGGGAGAGAGAAATCTCATTTGAAGTTCCTGTGCTTTGTGTTTCGCAGTCTTTGTATTGACTTCTGTGCTGTCATATATTCAGTTATTCCCTCTCCACTAATCCCCAATAGCAAGCTTTGAAGTTAGCGGTTGCCTAGGAACAGACTGAGCCACACCTGGGTTCTACGGATTTGACCGTGTACTGTACAGGTTGCTGCCCAAGATGTTAGAGGGGTACCCGTGTGTGTAAAGTGTGTGGTCGCTTAATCCCATACAGGAAATTACTTCAGAGGGATTTTCACATAAATAGAGCTTATGAATTAATTAATTAATAACTTTATAATTACGCTTAATTCTGTCACAGAGAGTTAAAACCAGTTTAGATATTTAGGTCTTTACCTCGCCTGCGAGGTGATCTTGATGTACACAGTAATTAAGGTGCAGTTGCCAGGATTCCTTGATAGAGGAAATCGACTGACATTGTAGTGTAAATTCACGAAAAGTCTTTTTCTTTCTTTGCAATATAACATTCGTAGATACGTGGTAGATTCACTAAAAATGCGCTGTTTAATCACAGGAGAATAGTAATAATTTGACATAGAATATACAGAGTGGCCCATAAGTAATGTCATTAATTTCACTGGGTTATTCTTTGCGATATTTCAAACAAAAAATTTGGCTCGCTTTTGCTTCCTTTTGGAGATAAAAGTTGTTTTATATGAAACATTTCATAGCGTTTCAATTAATATTAGAGGAGAAAAATTCGCTCCGGCGCCGAGGATCGAACCCGGGTCCTTGGTTCTACGCTCTCACCATTAAGCTACGCCGAGGTCCAATCCGCAGCATCGGATCGAACTCCCCTCCTCCAGTGTTTTTCCCTTTGTGGCCTGATTCCAAGTTGGACATGTATGTTGACATTTTATTAAGTCAACTGCCATTATACAAGGAGCGCACTCAGTTGAGTGACTTAGTGGCCGGGATTCCACAGTAATGTGTACAGAAATATGCACTGTTAAGCCGTAGCGAATTTTTCTCCTCTAATATTAATTGTTACCATAACAGATATATTCTGTAGGACCAAAAAAAAAAAATAATAATATTTAGTAAATTTCATAGCGTGTTTTGGAAAAGCCATTGATTTAATTCCGTCGGCCTGGTTGGCGCAGTTGGTATAGCGTTGGCCTTCTATGCCCAACGGTTTCGATTCTGGGCCAAGTCGATGGCATTTTTACACGTAAGTGTGTTTAAATGCGTCAGGCTCATGTCAGTAGATTTAGTGACATGTAAAAGAACTCCTGCGGGACAAAATTCTGGCACACCGGCGACGCTGATATAACCTCGGCAGTTGCGAGCGTCGTTAAATAAAACATAACATTACTTTTAAACATTTGATTTAATTCCCACTATGTTCAGTCAATTTAAGAGAACATTGTATTGTGATAATAAGTGTTTGAAAGAATTTTAGTTTTGTCCTTGAAATGTGCAGAAATGTCATCCGAATAAATGTAAATTTTTCGTTGTAAAAGGGGATTTTAAAATGTTGCATTTGTTAGGATCAAATTTATGCACAATTTAAAATTTGTCAGCCGAAGAAAAAGCGTGGTTTCTGTCTGTAGGTGATTAGATTCTTTCTTCAATTTGATTGTTACTCTTGACCTTTAAGTTCCTGCTCTGAGCTAAGTTCTTATATTTGCGCCTTCAATTTCATTTTAAAATTTCCATCATTTACGAAAGCTAGCAATATTTTTCTTCAATAAACAATTCGGTTTCAGGTTATAGTAAGAAGTTTAAACATTTCGCATAGTTTAAACTACCAAACGTGGTGTTTAAACCAGAAATGCAGTTAAACTGAATTTTTAACACGGCTTTTTGTTCAAACCACAGTTTAAACTTAAAGTAAGTTAAAAGATCTCCTGTAGGAGGCCGTTGCTTTTATGGGATATCAGGCTTTTCATATTTCAAGTTAAAAGATAGTTTAAACTGCTGTTGAGAATACGGCCCTAAGAACAATAAAATTCTGAGAGGAAATTAAAAGTATAGTTCTGGATTGTAGTACTTCAACGAATCGTGTCATCGAAAGAAGGCCCCAGAGGATATTGGTAGTCCACGTTGAATTTCCAGCTGAATAAGTAATTTTTGTAGTTTGAGGGTCTTTCATTAAACATTTTTAACATGTGTGTCGCACAATATTTTTTTAGTCCGTACTGATATACAGATAATTCTCCCGACTTCTTTAGTGTTGTAATCCGCCTCACTATAATAGTGAAACGTTATCTATCACATTAAAAGCAACCTATGTCGTAGTTCAGTGGTAGATCATTCACCTGCATGTTGAGGTCCCTGGTTTTAACCCGGATGTCTCATATTTTTAAATACATTCAATTCTTAATTTTTCCTTATGATTAGAGAGTATTCAAGTGGTTTGTGTGAAGTGTGGCATTGTATAGGGCAGAAACATGAACATTAGGACGAAGTGAAGAGGCAGGGCTAGAATCATTTGAAATGTGGATATGAAGAAGAATGGAATGTATGAAATGGACGGACAAAATAAGATATGAAGCTATACTAAAAAGAGTGAATGAAGAAGGGATATTGCTGAAATTGATCAGGAAAAGAGAAAGGAATTTCCTGGGCCCCTGGCTGATAAAGTGTCTAATGAAGGATGCATTGGAAGGAATGGTGAACGGAAGAAAAGTTCGAGGCAGAAGAAGATATCAGATAATAGACAACATTAAAATGTATGAATGATATACGGAGACTAAGAGGAAGGCGGAAAATATTTGAGAAAGTAAAATAAGGAATAAGAGGACCTGAAAGATGCCTTTGGAGCGTTCAGATTGCTACGTTGAAGCCGAAACAACCTTGCTCGCAGTTTCTATTCGTGACTGTAATGACGAAGATGATGACAAAGTTTTAAATTCTGAAGTATTGTATCGATTGAGAGAAATATGAAACACGTAACAGCGCGAAACAAAATGTTTACTTCGGTCGCTCCACGTCCCTCTTGGTGGATGTACTGTCTATCGATCTGGAATGAGTGCGCAATTCCAGGAGAAACCATTTCTATAAAAGGGTATCGTGTTAATGCATGGTTCTGAAGTTATAGACTTTTGTGTATAAAATAAGAACAGAACAAAAGATTGGTAAATACAGAGAACATATTACATTGAAGAGAGATGTGAATATTATCATAGGAAGAGGCATGGATTGCTGATTACAGAATTGTTATAGATGCTATTTGAAAAACACAAATAAAACACAGAAAAATCTAGTAATTATAACAGAAATTCACAGTCTAACACTCTTACCTCCTCAAAGGTATAATATCATGAATACATAATCACAAACATTTAAGGAAGACTTCAATATCATTTAGATGTTAGACATTGGTACTCTTTATTTTCTGTAGATGACTAAGCGCCGGTTTATAGATGTACATCGGATTTTAAGAATGCTGCGTATGTACTTCGCAGGCTTGGAAAATGATTGTAATATGAATGTGATTGAATCTGTTCCTGAAAAATACTATAGACTTACTGAAAGACATATAATCTAATATTATTCACAAGTATTGTTCGGACTTTTGCCATTGCTGGGGATGAAATAATTTTTGCCGATGGAACGATTTAACTTTTAATTTCCTCGTCCTATGTCACTTTTTACAGAAAGGTAAACTCCACTTATGCTCATTTACAATAATGGCTAAGGACACTTCGATTTTCAAACGTGACCCATACGTATATCCTTAACCAACATAACCAATATAATAATAGGCTTATATGTAAAATCAGAACTCCAGTGTAATTTACATCATATTATACAAGTACAGATAACCAACGCTTCGAAGTATTTCTTAATCGAAAATAGACTTCATAGAAGTACTGTAGAACTGTTGTTGTTTCAGACGCTTTATTGATCGGTTGTGATTGCTGCCGAGATATATCTGGTGAAAAAGAATTGACAATAGGCAAAACCAGTTGAAAGTCAACGTAAAAAATACCTTTCGCACTCGTATCCAAAATATTTTCTGCACGCTAACTTATAACAGACAATTTTTATAACACTCGCCCAACGTTAAAATATATTTTTGAAATTGAATAGTTGTCTAAAGAAGTATATTTTCAACTCTGTAAATTTTCACCTGCTCACCCATAAATTGAGAAATCTGCATTTGTCAGAGACTGCTGTGAGTTGGTTCGAATCCTACTTACGGGAAAGACAACAATGTGTTGTATCCGGGAATCGAAGCTCTTCCTGGCTTAACATAACATCAGGTATACCACAGGGGTCGGTACTCGGACCGTTGTTGTTCACAATATATGTCAATGATATTACATCTCTTGTAAGGCATTGTAACTATCACTTATATGCTGACGACCTTCAATGCTACATCTCTTCCCGCTTAGACCGAGTAAATGACGCTATAGATAAATTGAACGAGACATTGACTCGATTGTGACATGGACAAAGAAATTCCACCTTAATATCAATCCTGGAAAGACACAAGCAATTATATTAGGACACAAACGGCAAACCTACGCTGTAAAGCACCTCGACATTTCCCCCGTTAAGTAAGTACAGTGCATATCCCTTTCAGCTCTTCGGTAAAAATTCTTGGCATTCACAAGGATAATAATCTCAACTGGGACATGCAAATCACAGAAACCTGCAGAAAAGTATATTCTATTATCTATGTGCTAAAAAGGATAAATGTTCATCTTCCCTCTTGCTTAAAAAAAGTCCCTTGTGCAGACGCTTGTATTTCCCTATTTTGACTATGCTGACATTTTACTGACTGACCTTTCCAGCGACAACAAAACGAAACTTCAACGTGCTCATAACTTGTGTATACGTTTTGTAAGCAATGTTCGTAAATATGATCATATTACCCCATCCCTGGAAACAATAGGTTGGCTTAAACTAGATAAGAAATTTATATTCACTTCTCCTTCTCTTCGAAATCTTGAACTCTTCTATTCCTTCGTACCTGTCGTCTCGCTTCACTTACCTTTCTTCCCACCACAATCTGAACACACGCTCTCGCCATGAAACAATACTAACAATACCATCCCATCGCACCTCCTCATACTCATCCTCTTTCACAATAGCCCTGCCAAGACTCTGGAATTCGTTACCTGCTAGCATCAGGGACTGTCGGAATAAAATTCAATTCAAACGCAAACTTACTAGGCACTTGGTCAGTAATTGAGACTCGTTCAGACATGGTTTCTTGTAAATAGTTCTCTTAATATATCACAAAATATTTAAATATCCGGTAATTTTATTACTATAGATTTTTGTTATTGTAGGTTTAATTTGTAATTCAGTAAATACAAAAATATTCTTTGTTCTTAACTTCTATGATGAAATGTCTAGCTTTCATTAATCAGGTAATCTTGTCGTACTTTAATTTTTATTGTAATTGTAATTGTAAATTTAATATTAATTGTAATTTTATTGTTCATATTATAGTTGTAATCCCCTGGTAGAGGGGCAGAGAAGGCCTGAGGGCGAACGAAGGGACGACGAGGAGAAGAAGGGGAGGACGGGAGAATGAGGAAAGGGTGAGGAGAAGGTGAGGGCGGGAGAACGAAAGAAAGACGAGGAGAACGAGGGAAGTAGAGGACCAAGAGAAAAGGGGGAGGACGGGAGAAGTGGAGGGCGGGGAGAAGGAAAGGACGGGATAAATAAGGGTGAGGAGAAGAAGAGGAGTATCTTTTTTAATTCCGTTGTGAATAAACAGCGAGGATAACAAGGGAAAAATAAAGAGAACAAGGTGAGGACTAGAACAAGGAGAGAAAGAAGATAGCGAAGGGAGAACGAGGAGAGGACGGGAGAACGAGAGGACGAGGAGAAAGAGGGAAGGGTGAGGAGAAGGGGAGGACGGGAGAAGTGGTGGATGAGGAGAAGGGGTGGGCGAGGGGGAGGGCGAGGGGAAGGGAAAGGGGACGACGGGAGAATGAAATGAGAACGAGAACGAGGGGAGGGTCAGAAGATGATCAGGAGAAGAAGAGGACGGGAGAAGTGGATGACGGAGGAGAAGGGAAGGACGGGAGAAGTGGAGGGCGAGGAGAAGAAGGGGAGGATGGAGAGAAAAATGGGAGAACGAGGGGAAGAAGAGGAGGGATGAGAGAAAAATGGTAGAACGAGGAGGAGTGGAGAAAAGGGAAACGAATGAGAGTCCGAGGAGAAGGTGATGACGAGGAGATAAAGGAAAAGGTGGGGATAATGAGGTAAGGATGGGGAGAACAAAGGGAATAGGGTAAGGCGAGGAGACCCAGGGGAGTATGAAGAGAGTAACGAAAAGACAAAGAAAACACAGTTCTAGGTAAAGATATTCAGCAAAGTACAGCCATGCATCTGTCAATTTTTTTAGCTGAATTATGCTGTTCGACATAATCTGTAGTTCTGTTGGGTGGCAATGACGAGGAAACAAGGATAATACGAATTCTGTATTTAAGAATTAACGCTTTTGCAATTGTTTATGTAATTCAATGAATTAGGTAGACATTAAAATAATAAAAAAAAAATACTGTGTTTGAGAATTAACATTTTGGGTGTTCTTAGAATTCAGTCAGTGGTGTTAAATTTTAAGACTTTAGCGTCAGAGAGGCGTGAATAAAGTAATCGTATCATGTCGAGAAGAAGAGTAATAAATTGTAACATTATTTCGAGTCACTGCATCGCCTGAAAGTTCTGCGAGTCACATTCGAGGAAGCTTCAAGTTCTCATTTTGTGCCATCTTCACGAGCTGATGCTAATTAAATTTTATATTTATGAACTTTTATTGGGAGCTCGAATTGACATTAAATGACATGGCTTTCTATTTAGAGACATGCCCTGGTAACCTCGTTAGTGGCGCTGTTCACGTATTCATTCCTAACGATTTGCGATAATGCTTCCGGAGTTAATCTTTATGAACGCAATTTCAATGCTAAGAAAAAGGAGGGAAACCAATACTTCTTGTGTATTCTTGTTTATACGATTCAGATATTATTCGTGGAGAGTGAAGGAAATTTCATCTCATATTTAATGGAGTCGCGAGGAAAGAAAGATCAATTTGTGACAATGCTTCGCCGTGAGTCCGTTTAACAGTGCCTCTCTGACATTTTAAGATGGTTATTTAACAGCGATGTATCAAATAACTTATTAGGTTATTTAAAGTATGTGATGGCGAGATGAAGCCGAGGATTCGCAATAGGTTACATGATATTGGGAAAACCTAGCTAAAACCTCAAGCGGGAATCGAACCCGCGCCCGAATGCAACCCCGGATCAGCAGACAAACGCGCCTGTCTTCTGAGCTATGCCAATGACTTCCCAGGTGGTTAAATATGTTGAAATTCTGAGAATAGTAATATACGTTACAAGAGCGGTATTTTTGACGTTTTCATGGTCGAGGAAAAGATTGAAAAAGCGAAACGTAGTTGAGCTTTTTTAATTTCCGAGAACATGAAAACAAACATACCGCTCGTGTATCGTACATTATTTTGTGCGAAGATCGTTTATTACATACCTGAAAGACGAATTTCTAATTAGTTGCAATGAAATCTCCATGTTGGTTTCTGTTTAATGACGGCAACTTCGGAACACCAAAATATCTTTCTTCAACATTATTGCTATAAAATGTTTTCTGTGTTTACTATACTCCAGCAGGCCGTGATATACGTCTGTCTTCCCCCCCCCCCAGTCTATAAATGCGAACTTAAAATAAAAGGTAAGGTTATGTAATGATTTATTTTTCATTTTAATATTTTAACAATATTATTTATATAACATATTGCAGTAATAACGTCGGCATCTGGAATCTTGTTGACTTTTTCACGGCTTTCTTAATGTTACTTGTATCAGGAATGCAGTAAGTTTCGTGGAGTAGTAGACGTTACTTAATTTTTGCAAATATTTAAAAACAATAATTAACATTGCAATTTAGGTAAAATTGCAGTGGTAAGTTTCCAATTTATAATTATTACTATGTTAAACGTCTCTAAAAATATGTTAAAAGCCTAAAGCAGTAAAATGAATGTCGCACTTAAGCCGTAAGAAGAGGGAAATTGTTATGTGTGTTACGTTGGGAATACTGAATGTGGTATTTCACACTTACCGCGTATTGGTTCTGTGCGGAAAACAAGCAAATACGCACGATCTCGCACAAAAATATGTGCGCATTATATTAACCCTTAAATTGACAATGTATCCTATAGGATACAACAGGTTAATAGGCTATAATGCTATAATTTTAATAGAACGATGGAAAAAAATTGGTAGGAAAATTAAATTTAACCAAAATTTCACAATACTATAATATTGTGCAACATATAAAATATAGACATTGCGATAGTTGTTTTCTTTACAGTCCGACACGGTTTAATAAACTAGTGTGAGAAATGAAGTTTCGCCAATTTAAGGGTTAAACAATCAAATAAGACCATGCAGTTATGCGACCTAAAAAAAAAAGACTGCTTGCTCTTATTCTTCCTGTACTTAATTTCCCTTCCTTGTCCGTTCCCCACATTTCTCTTTTGCGTCCTGTTTTTGTTTTCACTCTGTGTGTTATGCTTTGTCCAATGAGGCAGTCCCGTTATTGGGAAAGCTGAAAGAGTGTCTTTCTTCCCCCTCACTGATTTTTATATTACGAGTATAATAAACCATTGTGATGCCTCGAAACTCTGTCCGTATCGAGCGTTATGCTATCCATGAAGTATGAGCACGTGGAATGTAGCATGTAGAGATGTGCATGGGCAGCCCATTATGCGAAGTAAAGCTCACATGCGGCCCTCAATGATATTTCGTAGTTCGAACTGCAGGCGATGAACTTCTGAGCCCGACACGGGCAGACTGACTACCTGTAAAGCAAAGCAGTAAGGCTATGAAGCTTGCCTACTGTCTCAACTGTGTCTTCATTTATAGTTTGAACTCGCGGCAATGAACCTTGAGCCCGTTTCAGAAGACGGAATAGCCAGCCCTAGCCTGTTCCTCCTCTTCCGTCAACACTCCGCTATCAGCCCAGATCATATCGATGGCTCAGAACGAGACTGTTACAACTCAAAAAATTCACTTTTTGAGTTATTACCATCATTTGAACACTTGAATTGAGAACTATGCTATGTGAAATTGTTACAACTCTAAAAATTTCCTAGTGGGACATAAATGCACATATAACAGTTTTAAAGTTATGCTATTTAGTCTTTTTCTCAATTGGAAAGTGTTATATTTTGCTTTGTAACAGTTTTCATCCTCAACTGCAAACATTGTTGCTAAAAGCAATGTTCCATTTTGACTTGTAACACTTTCGCATTGAAAATATCCATGCTTCGAGTTTAGACTTGGCTCATCTGATGATAAGTTCATGCAATAATGATAGCATGACACTGAGAAGGTTAACTCCATATGTAGATGAAATTATCGGGGATATCAGTGTGGTTTTAGGCGTAACAGATCAACTATTGACCAGATATTTTGTATTCGACAGATAATGGAGAAAAAATGGGAGTATAAGGGTACAGTGCACCAGTTATTCATAGATTTTAAAAAGGCATATGACTCGGTTAAGAGAGAAGTTTTATATGATATTCTTATTGAATTTGGTATTCCCAAGAAACTAGTTCGATTAATTAAAATGTGTCTCAGTGAAACGTACAGCAGAGTTCGTATAGGTCAGCTTCTGTCAGATGCGTTTCCAATTCACTGTGGGCTGAAGCAAGGAGATGCACTATCTCCTTTACTTTTTAACTTTGCTCTAGAGTATGCCATTAGGAAAGTCCAAGATAACAGAGAGGGTCTGGAATTGAACGGGTTACATCAGCTGCTTGTCTATGCGGATGACGTGAATATATTAGGAGAAACTCCACAAACGATTAGGGAAAACACGGATATTTTACTTGAAGCAAGTAAAGAGATAGGTTTGGAAGTAAATCCCGAAAAGACAAAGTATATGATTATGTCTCGTGACGAGAATATTGTACGAAATGGAAATATAAAAATTGGAAATTTACCTTTTGAAGAAGTGGAGAAATTAAAATATCTGGGAGCAACAGTAACAAATATAAATGATACTCGGGAAGAAATTAGACACAGAATAAATATGGGAAATGCCTGTTATTATTCAGTTGAGAAACTTTTATCATCCAGTCTGCTGTCAAAAAATCTGAAAGTTAGAATTTATAAAACAGTTATATTACCGGTTGTTCTTTATGGTTGTGAAACTTGGACTCTCACTTTGAGAGAGGAACATAGGTTAAGGGTGTTTGAGAATAAGGTACTTAGGAAAATATTTGGGGCTAAGAGGGATGAAGTTACAGGAGAATGGAGAAAGTTACACAACGCAGAACTGTATGCATTGTATTCTTCACCTGACATAATTAGGAACATTAAATCCAGACGTCTGAGATGGGCAGGGCATGTAGCACGTATGGGCGAATCCAGAAATGCATATAGAGTGTTAGTTGGGAGGCCGGAGAGAAAAAGACCTTTAGGGAGGCCGAGACGTAGATGGGAAGATAATATTAAAATGGATTTGAGGGAGGTGAGATATGATGATAGAGACTGGATTAATCTTGCTCAGGATAGGGACCAATGGCGGGCTTATGTGAGGGCGGCAATGAACCTCCGGGTTCCTTAAAAGCCAGTAAGTAAGTAAAGTAATACTGGCTGCATTGTTTAAAAACAGTGTTACTATTAATTTTGTTTTCACCATCGACGTAATATTGAAACATTAATCATCGTGAATGTTCCTATACATCAGTATTTAATTCACTTATTATTTCATTTTATATCTCTAAGAAATGTTAATGTTGTGTATATAGTGCATGTAAGAATAATACAGAAACAGAGAAATTAACTACAAGAAACTTATAATAGACGTATAAAAGAAGAAGCAACATGAAGGGCTACAAAGACTAAAGAAATGGAATCAGAAAACAGGACCCAAGCAAAGTTGTGTGCTGCTTTGATTTTCAGGCAGTTCTTCCTTCACCTTGTGATGAGTGTTCCTCTTAGTATTAGCCTATAATAGAAAACTGTCCTGTTACAATCTCACAATATATGAGATCGCAAACAGCCAGGGCCATTGTTATTTTTGATATGAGGGCTTGGCCAAAGAAAGGTTCAAAAGAGATTGCCACATGCCTCTATAATTTCTTATTTCCTTGCCCAATCTTGTAGTATTTAGAAGGGGAGGAAGAGTTACGGAGAGAGAGAGAATAATGTGTAATGGGAAAATAGTCAACCGAAAGAGTACCTTCAAATATTTGAGCGTAACAATACAAACAACAGGGACGACATTCGCCGTGCACTTAAAAGAGAAACAAATAGCCGCAATAAGGAGCATCAACAGTAAAGGAAATCTCTCAGATATTCCATGAGCTCAGCGATGAAACTTTTTGAAGCTAAAATCTGGCCTACCTGCACATACGGTCTGGAAATGATATGGGAATATCTAAGCGAAAAACAAATGAGATATCTGGAAAGTATAAAATCAAGATACTTGAAGAGGGCACTCGGACTCTCCAAATACTCATTGTCAAGGTACGCATACGAGTTAGCACGGGAAACTTTCTGGACGACTTAAGACTGAGGATGCTACTACCAGCCACGGAGAGCTACAAGAAAGTAGTGGAAGAAAGAAGACAGAAACGGAAGGAGATCACAGAGGATTTCTACACAACGAATGCAATGACACAGCGAGACTGGACGAATGCCGGCTACGACACAAGATGGCTGACCACAGGGCTAGCGACGCACGGATATCATCACAGAGTGTGTGCAACCAAGAGATACCACCCCGCAAGCGAAATGTGTATCTGTGAACTGTGCGGGGTCCAATGCGGGAGATATCACATTCTCGAGTGTAGAAAGCGTGTGAAATCTATCAGGGAAACAATACAGGAGATAGTATAACCGTATCTATGCACAGTGTGCGCAATCCCAAACTATTATTATTTCTTTGCCCAACACAGTAACAAACCAGATAACTATGTTTTCAGACAATTGTTTTGGGCAAAACAAGAACAAATTCATTGCCTCATTATTTCTGTACTGCGTAATTAACCTGTGTTAATGTCATAACACAAAAATTTTTAGTCACAATTCATACCTAGAATGAGAATGACTCTATGTATTCTACTGTTGAAGGAGAGGGGGGGGTTATTAAAGAAGGACTTATATTACTGCCAACGCAATGGGTACCAGTACTGAAATTGCCCAAGAAAAAAGGCAATATATACAAAGTCAATGAACTAGATACACCAGATATTTTAGATTTGAAAGACTTAACACAACAAATGGGAACTAATTTTTCCAGAAATAAAAATGGTGATAATATAAACTAGTCTACTATGAAAATCGTGGAGGTCAGAAAACAGGATCCTTTCGCCATCTTCTACAGGGACATCATTTTATTTTTACTTCAATTTTTATTGTACCTGAGTTTTTGAATGTACTTCACTCCCACCCCTTCTACTAATGAAGTTCCAACTCCACACAGAGCCAAGACCGCAGATAGTAAGCAGTACTGAGTTACTGAGTATAGTACGTTCCAGAAATATGTTCGCGTTTTCCAGCGACGAAAGAGCTTTCAATATTGAATCATATTTTCGCACAGGTACTGTCCGTTTGCCTACGTCGCATCCCGATTTCCCCCACCTGCTTCTGCTCGCCCCTCTGTAAAAGCTGGGCTGTCTTAGCTCTTTTCTGAAAACATTAATTTCTCTTAGGAATTGGGCGTTTACGTAATATTATACAGCTGTTTAATTTAACTTAAATAAAAGGGCCTCGTTAAGTAATTAACTGTCACGTGATTTCCTCCCTTTCTACAATCCTGCGGCATAACCACTTGGACGGACAGTAGATAGCATGTCTGAGTAATTTTGTATTTTCGGGTCGGGCAGAAGTGAAGATTGAATTTACAGTACGTAGAGTAGGTACAGAATTATTTCAACATGAGTTACTAGTACGAAGGACGAAACTGGCAATTGGAATTAGATGCAATAGTCTATAGTGCGATAATATGCACAAAAGAACTGAAGCCCGTATCGAAATGAACGGCCACCATTTTAAAAATTGTGTTTAAATATTCATATTATGATTATTTTTCAATTTAACTTCTTTCTCTATATTGTACGCTAATGTGCTGTAGACAGTATACACTGCATAATGAATACGTTCGCATGGATAACTCACTTCGTGAGTAAAATCACTTATTCTTAATAAAGTACTGTACTTTGATTAAAGAAAAACCTAATGGAAATTATCAAACTCAAAATCGCGATATTTCCTAGTTTACGTAAATGGATGAACTACTTTTCTTCCTTCCTATACCTAGTAGAGTGATTTGTGTTTTACGCCAGTATGATCGAACTGCAGTCTTGGAGGGGGGGAGCAAGCGGTGTTTCCGGTTCTCTAAAGGTATAGACAGGTTAATATTAAAAATGTTAGTAAAAATAAAATGATGTCCCTGTATAAGCACTGTTATGAACAAGATGATTTCGAAAAAATAAGTAGTCGACAAAGACGGAAGCGCAAGTCTTCTCTAGCAATACGAAAGCCAGTATTTTCTTCGCCTCCAGGGATAGATGTGGGGGGAAAATTTTCTTGATCTGTATAAAAGTTTGTAAGTTTCCAATGGTGTTGAAGGAAAAAATGCTACATTTGAATAACAACCAAACATGTTTTTTCTCACTACATGTTGATGTTTAGTCGACTGTTCGAAGACAGGTTTGAACCTCATAGGCCTAAGTTACACCAATAAGGCATCATTCATGAGGCAACTAGACTACATAACACAATTTATTTCTTATTATTGTTGTAGTCATCCTGGTTGGTGTAATTTATTTCTTTTATTGTTGTAATCATCCCGATATCAATCAATATAATTCTGTGTTTCTAAATATACTTATTTTGACATATTTTTCCATTGCATTATCTAAATTTATTACAGAGTGATGTAAGGAAAAACCTGTTGCAAGTAATAATATATTATGGAATACTGTTATATCTGAGAAATTTTGTCACAATATTTTAATACGAAACTGTTATAACTAAAAAAAATGTCACATACAAGTTACATAAAACAAATAACGACAAAATTAATATTTCAATAAACTTCTACGTGGTACAGTCATTAAGTTCTGACACTGACGCCTGAAGGGTAGGCACCCACA
Organism: Periplaneta americana; assembly: GCF_040183065.1. Classification (NCBI taxonomy): domain Eukaryota; kingdom Metazoa; phylum Arthropoda; class Insecta; order Blattodea; family Blattidae; genus Periplaneta; species Periplaneta americana. The sequence continues at coordinate 158,892,105 of NC_091119.1, forward strand.
AGAATCTGGATGTCTCAGAAGATGCCGCGTGATACGGCGTACACTTAAACAGATCGACATCCTCCTTCAATATAGTCGCCGTTGGCCGCTATGCACGTCCGCCAACGTTGGTGTAGCTGCTGGAAGCACCGCTGAAAGATGTTGGCAGGAAGATGCCGTATGGCTTCTCTTGTGGCAGTCATGACCTTTTCGGCCGCATAAAAATTACGCCCACGTAGGATTGATTTCTTGAGGGGAAAGAGAAAAAAAATCGCATGGTGCGAGATCAGGTGAGTACGGAGGGAGTGGCAAAACAGCGACCTGTTGCCTTGCAAGTTCCTCTTGGACAAGGATGGAGCGATGTGCAGGGGCGTTGTCGTGTAGCAACAGCCAATTCTTCCTATGCCAAAGCTCAGGACGCTTACGACGAATTGAATTGCGTAAACGGCCAAGAATCTCTTTGTAGAGGATCTTGTCTACAGTTGCACTTTGTGGGATGAATTCTATGTGAACAATTCCATTTGAATAAAAAAACTGTTAAAGCATGACCTTGCCTTTTGACCTGTCTTGTTGCGGATTTTTCTGTCGTGGAAATAATGGCGTTTTACAGGTGGCGAATTGTCGCTTCAGTTACGGATCGTAAAGGAAACACCATGTTTCGTCTCCAGTTATGATCGGTTATAGCAGTTTCGCCTAATTTCTGACAGAACGTGACGTTTGCCCGTTGCTCAAACTGCAACATACTCGAGTTCCGACGCGCGCATTCAAATCACCGTCACAACAATGACCGTAGTTCTGCTTACACTATATGCACGTAACTGTATGATGCTGGGACGAGAGACTAACTGACAAGGTACCATATCACGGCGCCACCTATCCGTTCTAGTGCACCACACCGCCACTATGCCCTCAGACTCAGAACTTAATGAATGTACCACGTATAATAATAATGATTATCAGAGGGCGGATCAGAGTGACCAAGTTCCGTGGCTTCATGTTACTGATGCAGAGAGCAGAATGTCTCAGCGCGTGTTCCCTAGGTACAGACAATGGATAAAGAATTATACAGTATGTAGTAGGAACATCACGTTCCGTTTCGCAAACAGGTGGCGTATGCTACTACTAGTGAAAGCAAAAGCGAAGTTATTATTTAGAAATACCAGGTAACCGATGAACTACGCATAGTAGTGGACCTACAGTTAAACAGAGCAGTTAGGAACAAGCGTGTGCTATTTGTGTTGTTATTTATAAACTGTCAGAATTCCTAAGGAAAAACGTGTACAAAGTGAAAAAGTGAACGCTTGTACACCAGTTCAGAGGTAATATCTTCAGCAATGAAGGAGAAATAATTAGTGTAATATATGTAAAGTGACGTTAAGAGCTACGAAAAAATGGCACTTAGAAAGGCATTGCAACAGCAGACATCATAGGGAATACATACAAGAGAATCCGTCAACATCGGATGCAAATGTAATTGTAGGAACATTTATACCTAACTTTACTGGAAAGAAATATGTACTAACGTGTGAGACGATAGAAAATGTGAACCACACAACAATGGCAACTGTATTTTCTAATGCCATGAGTATTTTGTGTCCTACTGGTATCAGGTATAATAATGTACTTCTTTTAGTCACAGATGCTGCGCCCTATATGATAGAGGGGCCAAGGACATAAAAATAATATATCCTAAGTTGGTTCACCTTACTTGCTTAGCACATTGACTCCATAGGGTGGCGGAAGTAATTCGCTCTTCTTATAGTGACGTCGATAGCTTTATAGGCAATATTAAGAAAATTTTTCTGAAAGAACCTTCCCGAATACAAAAATTCAAGGGAATCGCTCCCAGGGTTCCCCTTCCACCAAACCCCATAATAACAAGATGGGTAGTTGGCTGGAGGCTGCCTTCTATTATGCCACATATTATGCTCAAATTGTGAAAGTGATCAATAGTTCAGATTGTACAAAAGCACATGTAATTGAACTAGCAAAATCCCTAATTTCAGATGATTCTGCGAGCAGTTTAGATTTCATACAGAATAACTTTTATCACTTACCGAAACCCATAACGTTGTTACAAACATCTGATTTACACATGCCAAAGGCTATAAACATAGTGGAAGAAGTATCTGTAAAACTTAAGGAAACCAAAGCCGGAAGTTACGAAAAAAGTAAACGAGAAACTTCAGAATGTGTTAGCAAAAAATAATGGTTTTTCAATCATGTGTGGCGTGCGAGATATGTTGCTGCAAAAAACAAATAGAGCCCTCGAGATCAAACAGTGAAAGAAATATATCAGATATTGATATTGATATTCCTGATATACTCGTAGTATATTATTCGTGTGCACCTATTACGTCTTGCGATGTCGAAAGGAGTTTCTCACGATAAAATTTTTGTTTAAGTGAGAGACGCAGAACGTTCACAATGCACAGACTACGTAGTATTCACTTTACACGTAAGTACAATGTAGTGTTTTATAACGGAGTACAAATTCACAGCCGTCATGTACAGCGCAGTATACGCATTCTTTTGAAACAACTGTACGGACATTGCAGATACGCGTCCGTTGTGTACTTCTGGAGTTACCATCTCTGCTTGAACATAAACAGACTATAGTAAATGGTTAGTAAACTTGTAAGAACAGTCACTCTGATCCGTCCTTTGATGATTATATATATACCAATTTTTATTGTTGTGCTATGATTCTCTAATTTACCATCTGCAATGGAAAACTTTAAACGGCTCTACTGAAAAATCTCTATTTCGCGTTGTAACAGTCTCGTTCTGAGCCATCGATATATACCCAGATAGGTCCGGCATATAGACTTTGAGGTTAACAACTTTTGTCAGGTTTACTACGCTGCCATCTAGTTGTTACATAAGGAGTCACGTCATAATTTCTATCTGAATTACATTAGCGACTGTATTGCCATCTCGTGTTCATTTACGGCGGACGGGTGGCGATCCTGGCGGTTGTTCTTTTCAAAGTGCTGCCGATTTTAACATAGCGATGAGTTATCTGTTACATATATGATCTAGGCCAGCCGTGGCGAGAACGTGACTCGCGAGACATGTGGCTCGCAGTGATAGCTGTGCATTTCGCTTGCTTCTAACCTCCGCCAACCTCCACCCTCTCACTCACTGGAGTCAAACTCCGTTCCATTTTTATTTGTCTCTGACCTGCGATTGGCATATGTCTCTCTCGAAACCATGTACGAAAGTTCCAAGTAGGATAGGAGGACACATTTTTTTTCTGTCAATATGATGAGAATATTAAATGTATGATTTGTTCACAAGTATTATGAGGAAAACGATTGTATAACATAAAACTGCATTATACATGTTACTCATGAAACATTAAAAGGTTAAGTGTTATTGTTGCTATCACCATCACCATCACCATCACTATCATCATCATCTCTGTACGTCGACCCTTTTTCAGCAGATGTACGAATAATGCGGTTAGCTCTTCAATTTGAACTCATTGATTTACTATGTGATGTCAAATGAAAGCTAGATGTAAGGACTTGACAAATGTTGAACTTTCAAATCTTTGCCAAAAAATAAATATCCGAAGCTTCGTCCTTTCGCTTGCGCTGTTGAAGTCATGTTCGCTACAACTTACGTTTGTGAAAAATTACTTCCAACAATTAAAATAGTAAAAACCAAATTTAGACCACGACTGACAGACAAATACCTTCGTGATCAACTACGACTGGCAGTAAGTGACATAATTCCTGATTTTGAAACTTTGTCGCAGAGACATTCTGAAGACAGTTAATTTTAGGTTGTGATATTGTTCATTTATTGCTCATTTCTTTCTTCGTTACACGTACTAAACATTAGTTTGTAGCCTTGTACTGTATAAAATTATATTTAAGTGCTTGAAATGAAAATGAAAATTCGTTAATAAGTCAGACAATTGCTTCACTTCCCCTTCGGGTGTCCGCCTCCCTCCATAGGTGCTATGCACGTTGCAGGTTACACAGTGCCTCGGCGCACGATTACATTTTCGCCACCGCTGATCTAGGCTATCAGTCAACCTGTATCTCCTCCATCGGGAACTGAAATTCGAAGTCTAGTCATAACAATACAGCAGAGACCTAACGTGCATCATACCAAAATACTCGTATGGACAAGGACTCACATTCACCAAAAACCTGGTCTCATTAATGGGAACCTAGCCACCAGCATTTTTCACCGTTTAGGGCCACAATAATGCATCAGAGACTCAACGTCCTTCACATCAAAATACTAGTACGGAGACACCCTTGCATCCATATAAAAAATCTTCATTCATTTCGGGGACACTCTGGAGTTAGCAGTTAGCACTGCCTCATAATTGTTTGGGGTATCCAATTTCCTCTGACAATGGAACTAGTATGTAGTTCAGAAAAGTTGGACTTGTTAAGTTCCAGGACAAAATTGAATACCCAAAATTATACTTCTGGATGCTTCAGAATTTTTTTACAGTTTTTTTTTTTGCTGTATACTGAAATACTACAGGGACATCATTTTATTTTTATTTCAATTTTTATTGTACCTGAGTTTTTGAATGTACTTCACTCCCACCCCTTCTACTAATGAAGTTCAACCGTCTTCCACATAGATCCAAGACCGCACATACAGTCATAGTAGCTTTACCGTCACAGTACGTTCCAAAAATATGTTCGCGTTTTCCAATGACGAAAGAGCTTTCAATATTGCATCATTTTCGCACAGGTACTGTCGTCCATTTGCCTACGTCGCATTTTGGTTTTCCCCACCAGCTTCTATTCGCCTTTCGGTAAAGGCTAGTGGCTGGGCTGTCTTAGTTCTTTTCTGAAAACATTAATTTCTGTTAGGAATTGGACATATATGTAATATTATACCCATACAACTGTTTAAAATAACTTAAATGAAAGGGCCTCGTTAAGTAATTAACTGTCACGTGATTTCCCTCCTTTCTACGATCCTGCGACATAACCACTTGGACGGACAATAGATAGCATGTCTGAGTAATTTTATCTTTTCGGATCGAGCAGAAGTGAAGATTGAATTTACAGTACGTAAGGTACTCTTTTACAGAGTAGGTACAGAATTATTTCAACATGAGTTACTAGTACGAAGGACGAAACTGGTAATTGGAATTACATACATTAGAACTGAAGCCTGTATCGAAATGAACGGCCACCATTTTCAAAAATATGTTTAAATATCCATATTATGATTATTTTTCAATTTAACTTCATTCTCTATAGTGTATGCTAATGTGCTATAGACACTATAATATACACTGCATAATGAATACGCCTGTATGGACAGCTCAGTTCGTGAGTAAAAACACTCGTTGTTAATACTGTACTGTATTCTAATTAAACAAAAACCTAATGAAAATTATCAAACTCAAAAGCGTAATATTTCATAGTTTACGTAAATGGATGAATTACTTTTCTTCCCTCCTATACCTAGTAAAGTGATTTATTTGTATATTACGCCATCGAACTCCAGTCGTGGAAGGGGTTAGCAACCGTTGATTCAAAGGTATAGCCAGGTTAATATCAGAAATGTTAGTAAAAATAAAATGATGTCCCTATATATTACCGGTTGTTCTGTATGGTTGTGAAACTTGGACTCTCACTCTGAGAAAGGAACAGAGATTAAGGGTGTTTGAGAATAATGTTCTTAGGAAAATATTTGGGGCTAAGAAGGATGAAGTTACAGGAGAGTGGAGAAAGTTACACAACGCAGAGCTGCACGCATTGTATACTTCACCTGACATAATTAGGAACATAAAATCCAGACGTTTGAGATGGGCAGGACATGTAGCACATATGGGCGAATTCAGAAATGCATATATAGTGTTAGTTGGAAGGCCGGAGGGAAAAATACCTTTGTGGAGGCCGAGACGTAGGTGGGAAGATAATATTAAAATGGATTTGAGGGAGGTGGGATATGTTGGTAGAGACTGGATTAATCTTGCTCAGGATAGGGACCAATGGCGGGCTTATGTGAGGGCGGCAATGAACCTCCGGGTTCCTTAAAAGCCAATAAGTAAGTAAGTATACTGAAATACTATTTATAAATTTATAAAAGCAAGTTACTTCAGTGCAGTATTTTGTTTTGTATGATACACTACTTATTTAAACATATGGACCTCAGCGATGTTAAGAGACATTCGGAATGAAATATATTCTTTGCTTAGACATCCAGAGAAGTTTTATTGTTCCGTTCTTTTTAAAGAAAAGAAGAACAAAACTGACCTCTTCTTTGACATGCTTATCAACTTGCTTTGAGAAGAAAGAGATGTAGCAATAAGCGAGATGGAAAATTCACTGGAAAACATAAATAAAGATAACGGAAAATTCTTCCGCTTATAGTAGTTTTAATCTAGTTCGTTAGAAAAGAATTTTCTCAAGTGGAAACTTCCGCACTGAATTCGTCTTGCATTTGCATTTAAAAATATATGTTTGTTTCTGTGTACTTGCCGAGTGGAGAATACAATAATGTGAAATAAAATCGAAGCCATGAATTTCTTAACTTCAAACGATGGATCTCAAACTAGGATGCATGTGGAACATAAAGACTAAAGTAAAATTATTTCTCAATGAACATACACTGCATTGTATAATAACGTTATTAGAGCATGAAATTTTCATGCATAACAGAGAACAACAGACAATGTCAAGGTAATATTGGGCTGATATTAAAAGAAAATATACATACATAAGTTAAATGTTCTGTCCATGGGCAGGTCTTTCACTGGAAACCCAACATTCTCTAATCTTTCCTATTTTCATCCTCTTTTACTGTCTCAGTCCCCCGTGAATGGAATTCTCTACCTCAGAAGATTAGGGGCTGCCAAACAATAACCACTTTCAAGAAAAGGCTAAACGATTTCTTACGGGCGCAGTCAAATTGAAGTTATAATTGTGATCGAGTTTAATAATTTAATTTAATTTAGGTATGACTATCATTACTATTATTATTATCATTATCATTATTATTATCTTCTTCTTCTTCTCTTCTCTCTAGGCTTCCAGCCTGTTAAACCAGAGTATCTCTCCATCTACTTAATGGTCTTCCTGGGGATCTTCTTCCGGATGGGTAGTTATCCCTGGCGATTCTCGCAAGTCTATCCTCTCCCATTCGAAATACATGCTCATTCCATTGTTGTCTTCTTATTTGCGTCCATTCTCTAATTGGTTGTATTTTGCATTGTTCTCTGATCTGATCATTCCGTATATGGTCCCTTCTTGTGATTCCTACAATTTTCCTTAAGGTTTTCATTTCTGTTGTATCCAACATCTGTTTCGTTTTTGCTGTTTCAGGTCTTATTTCAACTGCATAAGTGAGAATAGGGCGCACCACGGTCTTGTAGATTCGAACCTTAGGTTCAATGTGGAGATATTTATTTCTCCATATGGTGTCATTCAAATATCCCGATACTCTATTTGCTTTAGTGACTTGGTTTAAAATTTCGTTTTATAAAAGGCCTGAGCTTGATAACTGGAAGCCAAGATATTGAAAGCACATCACTTGTTCAATTATTTGTTTTTCCAATTCTAATTTGCATCGTATTGGGTTCTTACGTATGACCATAGATTTTGTCTTTAGTGTAGATATTTTAAACCCATATTTTTTACAGCTGGTATTGAACTGATTTAACATTCTTTGCAGATCATCTTCGCATTCTGTTACCAATATTACATCATCAGCATAACATACCATTTTTATTTCTTTACTTCCCATTTTATATCCTTCCTGAGTCTTTGTTTCTTTAATTATTTCTTCCATTACCATAATAAAAAGTAAAGGACTCAATGAGTCTCCCTGACGAACACCTTTGTTAACACCTAGTGCATTTGTTAGGTGATCGTTTACTTTGATCCTTACTGTATTGTCTGTGTGTGTGTGTGTGTGTGTGTGTGTGTGTGTGTGTATATATATATATATATATATATATATATATATATATATATATATATATATCTAAAATAAGAGCAATCAGCCCATCTGGTACATTATTTTTAGTTAAGATTTTTAAAATGGTACTTAACTGCAAAGAGGCAAATGCTTTTTGTAAATCGATAAAACATAAGAATGCTGGTTTGTTGAACTCCAAGGCCTTTTCGGTAATCTGTCGGACTACAAAAATTGCATCAGTGCATGATCGGCCTACTCGAAATCCCTGTTGCTCATCACTTAGTGTGATAAGTTCTGATAGCTTACTGTGGATAATTTTATTCGTTATTATTACTATTATTATTATTATTATTATTATTATTATTATTATTATTACATAATTATTTTATTGGTGTTGTGAAGATGAAAAGAATTGTCATTGTATTATATTAATTATGTATTATATTGTCTTGTAGTATTGTATTGCTTTGAATTGTATTATATTGTATTAATTATGTTATATTCATAACATTGTAGTAATTTTCTATCATACTGGTTGAGTGGAAGAGAAGGCCGAATGGCCTTAACTCTGCCAGTTAAAATAAACCGTTATTATATTATTATTATTATTATTATTATTATTATTATTATTATTATTTTCTGCCTTCTTCATAGTCTCCGCAAATGATACACATTACTTAATGTCGTCTATCATCTGATATCTTCTTCTGCCCCGAACTTTTCTCCCGTTCACCATTACTTCCAGTGCATCCTTCAGTAGGCAGTATCTTCTCAGCCAGTGACCCAACCAATTCCTTTTCCTCTTCCTGATCAGTTTCAGTATCATTCTTTCTTCACCTACTCTTTCCAATACAGCTTCATTTCTTATTCTGTCTGTCCACTTCACACGCTCCATTCTCCTCCATACCCACATTTCATATGCTTCTATTCATTTAGCTTCACATCGTCGTAATGTCCGTGTTTCTGGCCCATACAATACCACACTCTATATAAAGCAGTTCACTAGTCTCTTCCTTAGTTATTTTTCCAGAGTTCCGCGGAAGATGCTCCTTTTTCTATTAAATGCTTCCTTTGCCATTGCTATCCTCCTTTTGACTTCCTTGCTGCAGCTCAAGTTACTGCTTATAGTACAGTACATCCCAAGTATTTGAAGCTGAACTCCTATAAACATGAAGCAACATGTTTGCAATGCTTTAGGAGCCACTATTATTCCATACAGAATTCTTTCTAATATGTTTTATTAAAGTAAATTAACAATCACATCAATTACAAAAGTTTAGTTTTAGAATGTTAAAAAAATTGGGCTACTCTTACCCCAGTTGAAGGTAATAATAATAATAAACGTAAAAAAAAAGGTAAAGGTATCCCCGTCACATGCCATGAAGGCACTTGGGGGGCATGGAGGTAGTGCCCCATGCTTTCTATGACCTCGGCACTAGAATGGTGGTGTGGTCGGCACCACGCTCTGACCGCCTTTACCCCCGGGAAAGATCCGGTACTCAGTTTTTTTATAGGAGGCATATAGAGTGTTAGTTGGGAGGCCGGAGGGGAAAAGACCTTTGGGGAAGGGGAGACGTAGATGGGAAGATAATATTAAAAGGAATTTGAGGGAGGTGGGATATGATGTTAGAGACTGGATTAATCTTGCTCAGGATAGAGACCAATGGCGGGCTTATGTGAGGGCGGCAATGAACCTCCGGGTCCCTTAGAAGCCAGTAAGTAAGGAGGCTGAGTGAACCTCGGCGCCGTTCTGAAAGTTTGGCAACGAGAAAAATCCCATCACCACTCGGGATCGAATCCCAGACCTTCCAGTCCGTAGCCAGCTGCTCTATCAACTGAGCTACATAATAATAATAATAATAATAATAATAATAATAATAATAATAATAATAATAATAATAATATATTTTTGTGAAATTGAAGGAATTGCTGTATGTTCGATTTGCAAAATTGGAAAATGAAATTATTATAGGTCTACGATCCGGATAGGCAGTGTTTTGATTATGGATGGATCTGACGAGCATACACCGGTTTTTAACGTAGGGGAACGGGAAGCTGACCTTTATAATCATCAATTATAACAATAATTAAACATGCACTCTTCATTAAAACATAAAACGGTAGTCGTTATTTCATACGCACTGAAAACTCTCGAGTTCGTCGCGATACCCAAGCACACTCAAATCAGACCGCACCAAAGTCAACAATTAAGTACCAGAGAGCAGTTAATGACGTGTCATATTCATATACTGGCGCTGACGTCGCTGCATACAAGCCAAACATTTGCTGTTTCCAATGAACCACTTGTGCTCCGAATGTGTGCATGCATTTTCAATTCTGTTTGGCCTGATTGACGATCGTCGTTTACCAGGCCTCGCCTCTACCCGCTCGCTTCATCATAAAGGCGCTCTCCTAGCCGGCCGGCTTTGTTTAATCGTCGCTCGCCGACGGCGTTTTCTCGATGTAATCTCTCAAAGCAAGTTAGGCTTTGATTTGCATTAGCCGTGTTCTAGTCGCCGCGGCCGAATCGGGTTATAGAAATTATACTGATCTCCTGACGGGAAATGTTGAAAGGGTTTTGTTCCGGATTATACATGTTTGATGCCTCCTCCGTGGTCTGTTGGTCAGCATTATGGCTTCCAGATCTGGAGGTCCCGGGTTCGATTCCCGGGCTCGGCTCTCGGTGAATTTTCTTGAGAAGAAAAATTGTCTGGATGTCTAGTAGAGAAAAACAAAACTGTCGTTCTTGCTCCCTGTGTTCGTTGCATTTGTCTCGTCTCGTCTCGTAACTCTTGTGCGCTTCGGGTCTCGCTTATCATTCGCAAAACAGCATTTGGTCGATATGGAAAGATTTCGTAACTTTAAATAACATATATAATTGAAATAAATAACATTAGAAATGTTTAATTAATACAAAAAGAAAAAAACAAAACAGTATTATAGTACATCTTGATTACACAACTTTTAACACTATATCACTTCGGATTATGTGGTATATGTCTTTCTCGTGTTAAATTCTATCGTACCTGGTTAACATAGAAGAGCTAAACACAATCAAATACATAGCGCAAGAAAACGGATGCAATCCCAGCATAATAGACATCATAATACGAAAGACAAAACATAATCACAAAAAACATAAGAATACAACACAAACACAAGAACACAAAAAATACATCAGTGATGTATTGGGAGTTGAGCAGTTTAAAGACAGGTTAATAATACACAAAATATGTATTGCTGGTTGTGTTTGTAAAGAAACGTCCTCCACCTAGTCCCGAAAGACTACCCATTCGACTTCATACTAGTGATCGATTGTCTGTTAGTTGATAGCTAGCATTCCAAGAGTACAGACGAGTACAAGTCTATTGTGCACAATTACTATGCCGAAAGTTTCACGGAAAAAAGAAGATAAATTAAAGTAACTTGTGGAACTATACGGAAGTAAGTACTTTTGTACAGATAATATTAATATGAAATGTAACGTGTGCCAACTGTAATAAGGGGCGAGAGTTCCAAATACATAGAAAATCATATCAAAACTCAAAGACATGAAGCTCATTTAAAATTATTCATACGTAACGAGAAGGAAGCAAGCGCGCCTTGTTTCAAATTCTGATAGACACAATGATTTTTTTTTCAGGATTTATGTGAAATGATGGTAAGCGCCAACATTCCTTTTAAAAAGTTGGAAAGCCCCCACTTTAAGAATTTTATAGAGAATTGTACAGGTAGAACTGCCCTATCTGAAATAACTCTACGTAAAGGATATTTCTTTGATGGGCGATCATAAGAGTACAAGTCAATTTTTGACGAAATTGAGATATGTACAGTTTTGTCATCATCAGCTCGATATCTATGTCTGGTAAAAAGAGTACAAGTCAAAACCTGCTGTAGAAAGCCGCATTCTCTGACACACATAACAGTATCTTCATAATCATGTACGATGTTAAACAGTTTATTTTGCTCTCCTGTAAAATAAGGTTTTTTGACTTGTACTCTTATGATCACCCATCAAAGATTTAATGTCATGTTACGAAAATATTCTGCATAGCATTCGAGAAGAAATATCTGATAACAACATTTGGGTTTCTGTAGATGAAACCAGTGATAGTAAATGTTGTTGTTGGCATACTCAATCCACATAACACGGGGAAAAGGTTATTCCTGTACTATTTTTGAGTTCACTTTGTCAAACGTAACGTTTGGGCGAGGAGTTATTTTTGTCGTAGTCTGTACTAAAACACCCGTGTACGTATCGAATACTCACTGTGTGTAACGAGCGTCAGCGTTCAATAAATCTCCTTTCATACTTAACTTGTAAGCATTGTTTACCTGCTGAAGTCCCGGGCTTTGTACATCACACTAACATATAAAAACAAAAACACACACAAGATTGCAACCTTATTCAAGAAATTAAATTAAAACATCGCATACAGAGCAAAATTTAATAACAAAAATAATACTCTACAAATACATCTCTACACACAAACAACACAAACAACACAAACAAATACAACCACACATACGTATACAAACTCAAAATGTAACACCTGCAACAACTTCTACATAGGACAAACAGGCAGATCATTTCAAACGCGTTACAAAGAACACATCACAGCCATAACAAAATTACAAAACACGTCCACATATGCAGAACACATCATAAATGCTAACCACACATATAGAGACATCAACACAGATGTGGAAATTCTACTCATCCAACCAAAAAGCCAGAAACTAAACACACTAGAACAATATGAAATATGCAGACACCCAAAAACACATCCAAATGAAATTCTCAACACACAACTCAATTTCAGAACACACACACTCTTTGACTCCACATTACACTACACAAACACATCCCCACAGGAAACAAAAAAAAAAACGCGCCAAGACCAGCAACAACCAGTTCTGAAGAAGGCCAATAACAGGCCGAAACATGTTAACCAGGTACGATAGAATTTAACAAGAGAAAGACATATAATACATATTCCGAAGTATCATAGTTATTAAAATGTTCTAGTTCTATTATCAGATATAACCTATAGTGATGCAAATAGAAAAAAGAACTCAAATTAATTTGCATTTCTAAGAAACATAAAACGTAATCTTAAATAAAGAGTCAATATTTTTTTACTTGAGATTCTACACTTGATTTCAAACATGCGAAAAAAAAATCCTAGCCTTTTAATAAAGGCCTAGTAATTAAATAAAGATTGGAGAACGGATTATTAGACTTGTACACTGAAAGGTAGAGATGATGTTTCAAATAGGCTACTTGATTATCTATACTAATAATAAATCTGTAGCCGAAATTTTTCTGGTAATTTTCGATTTTCCAAAAATAATTGGTCCTAACATATATAATTAACCACCCTGAAACTGAAAATCGCTTTTTTGAAATTTTTGTCTGTCTGTCTGTCTGTCTGTCTGTATGTTTGTTACCTTTTCACCTGATAATGGCTGAACGGATTTCGATGAAAATTGGAATATAAATTAAGTTCGTTGTAACTTAGATTTTAGGCTATATGGCATTCAAAATACATTATTTAAAAGGGGGGGGGTTATAAGGGGGCGTGAATTAAATCAATCGAAATATCTCGCTTATTATTGATTTTTGTCAAAAATGTTACATAACAAAAGTTTCTTTAAAATAATTTGCGATAAGTTTTATTCCTTGAAACATTTTACTAGGACTGATATTTAATGAGATAAATGAGTTTTAAAATTAAAATAACTGCCATCTAAGACCGTGTAATGAATTAAAAAACAAATGACTTCGTCTATAAGGGGCCTTGGACAGCAACAATCGAAAGCTATGAAAGATAGCCTAAAGAGAATGTTTCTGTATTTGTATGAAGTAATATCGGAAACTAAATTAACCGATTTGTATAATTAATTATTATTTCACCATTGCAAAGTGTAGTTTCTCTAGATGGACATAATGCTATAATGTTATTACAGTAACTTCTGATATAATATAATATAATATAATATAATATAATATAATATAATATAATATAATATAATATAATATAATATAATATAATATAATCAATAGCCAAGCGAGTAGAGCAACAAGTTAATATTACTAAATTCAATATTTTGAAATTAAAGGACGAGGAAGCTAAGCAAAATTATCAGGTCGAAATTTCGAATAGGTTTGCCACTTTAGAAAGTTCCGACGAAGTTGAGAAAGAATTAGATGTTAATAGCGTGTGGGAAAATATCAGAGATAGTATCAAAATTGCAGCTGAGCAGAGCATAGGTTATTATGAAACTAAGAAAAAGAAACCGTGGTTTGATGAAGATTGTTGCATGGTAGTAGAGAGAAGGAAACAGGCAAAATTGAAATTCTTACAGGATCCAGTTGAGGGGAAGAGAGATAATTATTTCTATGAAAGACGGGAAGCAAGTCGTACACTTAGGAATAAAAAGAGAGGTTACTTGAAGGAAAAACTGAATGAGGTAGAAACAAATAGTAAGAATAAAAACATTCGAGATTTATATAAGGGTATAAAGGAATTTAAGAACGGATATCAGCCAAGGGTAAACGTGATCAAGGATGAGAATGGTGACTTGCTTGCAGACTCTCCATCAATCCTAAACAGATGGAAAAACTATTTTGCGCAACTACTAAATGTACATAGGCCAAACAGAAATGATCGGGACGAAATTGAAATACAAACTGCTGAGCCATTTATACCCGAACCCACGCTTTCAGAAGTCGAAATTGCGATAGAAAATCTGAAAAAGTACAAGTCTCCAGGTATCGATCAAATTCCAGCAGAATTAATACAAGAGGGTGGAAGTGCATTATATAGCGAAATTTATAAACTTGTACTTGCTATTTGGGAAAAAGAAATTGTACCAGAACAATGGAAGGAGTCCATAATTGTACCTATTTTTAAAAGGGGGTCAAAACCAACTGTGGTAATTTTCGAGGAATATCACTTTTGTTGACGTCGTACAAAATTTTGTCCAATATTCTTTTGAGAAGATTAACTCCGTACGTAGATGAAATTATTGGGGATCATCAGTGCGGTTTTCGGCGCAATAGATCGACTATTGATAAGATTTTTTGTATTAGACAGATAATGGAGAAAAAATGGGAGTATAAGGGTACAGTACACCAGTTATTCATAGATTTCAAAAAGGCATATGACTCGGTTAAGAGGGAAGTATTATATGATATTCTTATTGAATTGGGTATTCCCAACAAACTAGTTCGATTAATTAAAATGTGTCTCAGTGAAACATACAGCAGAGTCCGTATAGGTCAGTTTCTATCTGATGCTTTTCCAATTCACTGCGGGCTAAAGCAGGGAGATGCACTATCACCTTTACTTTTTAACTTCGCTCTAGAATATGCCATTAGGAAAGTTCAGGATAACAGGCAGGGTTTGGAATTGAACGGGTTACATCAGCTTCTTGTCTATGCGGATGACGTGAATATGTTAGGAGAAAATACACAAACGATTAGGGAAAACACGGAAATTTTACTTGAAGCAAGTAGAGCGATCGGTTTGGAAGTAAATCCCGAAAAGACAAAGTATATGATTATGTCTCGTGACCAGAATATTGTACGAAATGGAAATATAAAAATTGGAGATTTATCCTTCGAAGAGGTGGAAAAATTCAAATATCTTGGAGCAACAGTAACAAATATAAATGACACTCGGAAGGAAATTAAACGCAGAATAAATATGAGAAACGCGTGTTATTATTCGGTTGAGAAGCTCTTATCATCCAGTCTGCTGTCCAAAAATCTGAAAGTTAGAATTTATAAAACAGTTATATTACCGGTTGTTCTGTATGGTTGTGAAACTTGGACTCTCACTATGAGAGAGGAACATAGGTTCAGGGTGTTTGAGAATAAGGTGCTTAGGAAAATATTTGGGGCTAAGCGGGATGAAGTTACAGGAGAATGGAGAAAGTTACACAACACAGAACTGCACGCATTGTATTATTCACCTGACATAATTAGGAACATTAAATCCAGACGTTTGAGATGGGCAGGGCATGTAGCACGTATGGGCGAATCCAGAAATGCATATAGAGTGTTAGTTGGGAGACCGGAGGGAAAAAGACCTTTAGGGAGGCCGAGACGTAGATGGGAGGATAATATTAAAATGGATTTGAGGGAGGTGGGGTATGATGATAGAGACTGGATTAATCTTGCACAGGATAGGGACCGCTGGCGGGCTTATGTGAGGGCGGCGATGAGCCTTCGGGTTCCTTAAAATCCATTTGTAAGTATGTAAGTTATTTGAAGGGTTCACAAACATAGTGGGCCAAGCGCCATTTACTGAATACGTAGAAAACAAGGGTTAAAATTAAGTTATTACCATAATTCAATGGAAACCTATAACAAGTAAAATAAAATATACACATTAAATCTAAATGATGTCAATCTTCATTAAACTATGGTTGCATGTAATAAAAATTAAGAATTGTCATTGCACCAAATGAGTGTCTCTGGACCTAAATGATCGCAATTTAATTATTTGGATGCAATTTAAATTAAGTAACATATTAAACGATTTATCCTTCTATGGAACACGAATGTTCCCTAGGTCAAACGTCCTATTTTAATTATGTATTTACTTTATATTTATTTCTAACGGGTGCAGCGGAGCGCACGGGTACGGCTAGTTTATACATATAACAGTTGCCAAAAAAGATAAAAATTCAATCTGGTATAAACAACTGTGACGATTCAAGACTGCTTGACGTTCCAGAGTTGAGCACTCCCGAAGTCTTGATCGCTTGATTCACTTACAAGCAGTCAACGACGTCGTAGGCAATATTGTCGTGTGGGTTTTGGACTTTGCGGGCGCTGTTAGTCTTGATTTCTCGAACGTTGTTCAACTCTAGTGTCGAGAGTCTGGAAATTTGTATGAATGTGAGTGTGATTGTGAGTGTGCCGGGTTAATATTAATTAGCCAATCATAAAAAATATAAAAAATTATAATATATCAGGACTGTCGCTGGGCAGTAACCTGAACACAAGTTTCAGCGTCATACTGTTGACATTAACTCAATCCGTTAGCACAACCATAAAGCGCTAATAGATGCTATAGAGTTAACAACAACGAAAAAAAAAAATGTTACACTTCCATTGGTTTTATAAGTTTATAATCTTCTACTTGCTTATTGTTCTCACTGTTCTTGTTATAGCATAGAAATGTTCTCTCTCTCTCCCTCTCTCTCCAATTTTTCATCCTGTCTATTTGTAACATCTTGCACTCTTCTTTCAGTTCTGCAGGGACATCATTTTATTTTTACTAACATTTCTAATATTAACCTGGCTATACCTTTGGCTTAAAGGTTGTGAACCGGAAACACCGTTTGCTACCCTCTTCCACGACTGCAGTTCGATGATACTGGCATAAGATACAAACAAATCACTTTACTAGGTATAGGAGGGATGAAAAGTAGTTAATCCATATACGTAAAGTAGGAAATATCGCGATTTTGAGTTTGATAATTTTCATTAGGTTTTTATTTAATCAAAATACAGTAAAGTATTAAAAATAAGTGTTTTACTCTCGAACTGAGCTATCTATGCGGAAGTATTCATTATGCAGTGCATATTATACTGTCTACAGCACATTAGCGTACAATATAAAGAATGAAGTTAAATTGAAAAATAATCATAATATGGATATTTAAACACATATTTGAAAATGATGGCTGTTCATTTCTATACAGGTTTCAGTTCTTTTTTTGCATATTATCGCATATAGACTATTATACCTAATTCCAATTACCAGTTTCGCCTTTCGTACTAGTAACTCATATTGAAATAATTGTGTACCTACTCTGTAAAAGAGTACCTTACGTACTGTAAATTCATCCTTCATTTCTGCCCGATCCGAAAAGATAAAATTATTCAGACATGCTATTTACTGTCCGTCCAAGTGGTTTTGTCGCAGGGTCGTAGAAAGAGGGGAAATCACGTGACAGTTAATTACTTAACGAGGTCCTTGTATTTAAGTTATTTTAAACAGTTGTATAATATTACTTAGACGTCCAATTCCTAACAGAAATTAATGTTTTCAGAAAAGAGCTAAGACAACCCAGCCACAAAGGGACGGGCAGAAGTGGGTGGGAGAAACCGGAATGCGACATAGGCAAACGGAGGAAAGTACCTGTGCGAGAATATGATTCAATATTGAAAGCGAACATATTTCTGGAACGTACTATATTCACTAACTCAGTACTGTTTGTGTTTACTATGACCGTATGGCGACATTGACTGTATACGCTTGGTTCTGTGTGAAGAACGGTTGGAAGTTTACTAGTAGAGGGGGTGGGAGTGAAGTACATTAAAAAAATTCAGGTACAATAAAAATTGAAGTAAAAATAAAATTATGTCCCTGTATTTAGAGCAGGCAATCTTTCTTGATCGAATATATTACATTATTAGTGTAGGGGAGACTGTTGTGCCTTGATCATAGTGTATTTTGGGTCATTTTTTTTGTTTCTGATTTTTGCTGCTACCTATCCGAATCAAACTGAAGTAGATTGCAGAGAAAGCCGCTGAGTAGGCTCGGGTCATAGTTGCGATTTTAGCACAAATCGTTCGTTCTGTGGACGAAATAATTTGTTTGGTACTAAAAGTAAATAATACTTCGTTCATTGTCACATGTTTTCTAATACGAAACCAAATTGTATTTGTAACTATCAATCAAGTACGGTGTGTTCACTATCATCTGGTGAGTAAATACATTTATGTTAATTTACATGATTTATTCTCATCTCTAGTTTAGGCAGCCATATTTGTTTAAACGTGCACCCCCTTATATACCTTGGATCACAAAACATCTTCTACCAAGAAACATGTTCCATGGTACATGATGCTATCGGTTTTTGTTTTTCTTTTATTTTAAACCTGCTTTAGTTGCGCGCGGAATTCTGTTCCGCATTAAACTATTTCCATTAATATGTCCGTTATCTTCAAACGTGTCTTTTGATGTCTTATCTAGCTGCCTTTTCATCGTTCGCTGTTATGCAACAAGACAAATTTTCATTCTGTTTCCGATCGTTAGGGAGCACTGGACATTTTATTTCAAGAGTGCAATTTTCGGAGAAGAATTCCACGCGCGACTAAATACAGTTGTCCATTTCGTTGGCGTAATTTCGACATATATCGAGATTTTAAATTTTCACAGTTTATAATATTACATACGATACAGTCCATTTTACTTCATTTTTGCGTTTCTCGAACAATAATTATAATTTATTGAGCATTTAGAGGTCTACTGCATTTTTTTTAATATGTATGTATGTATGTATGTATGTATGTATGTATGTATGTATGTATGTATGTATGTATGTATGTATGTATGTATGTATGTATGTATGTATGTATGTATGTATGTATGTATGTATGTATGTGTGTGTGTGTATGTGTGTGTGTATGTGTGTGTATGTGTGTGTGTATGTGTGTGTGTATGTGTGTGTGTATGTGTGTATGTATGTATGTGTGTATGTGTGTATGTATGTATGTGTGTATGTGTGTATGTATGTATGTATGTATGTATATATGTATGTGTGTATGTACGTATGTATTTTTTTAATATTAGTTGAACGGCATGTCCCATTACAATAAAGGTAATACTACATGCCTTGCTACCTGTATGTTTACAATATAACACATTATGTCTCGTTTCTGTCACTCTCTAGGCGTATGTGGATCTGTTATTCTGTTGTGAAAATTTGAGTCTTTCATTATATCTATTGCCTACTCTTATCTATCCTAGATTAAATTATCCTACGTTTACTCGTCAAATTTATAACATTGACATAGTTTATGAATGTATGCACATGTTCTTGCATTATTTTAAGCTTTGTGAAGGTCCACTTGCCAGTTTTCCTTAACATTTCCCGCTGGAACGCTAGTCTTTCTTTGTCCAATTTCGGGCACTCGAAAAGGAGGTGGTCGACGGTCTGTTCCTCTGCTCCACACGCACACGACGGGTTGTCCCTCAGCTTGAATCTATATAAGTAAGCACCGGTTTTTCCATGTCCAGTTAGAAAAGTTGTGACCTTTCCATTAAGTGGAATATTAACGCGTAACCTCTCTTTTACACTGGGGGAAAAACGATTTTGTCACTGCACCATTTATCGTGTTTTGCCACTCACTTTCCCACTTAACCACACTTTCTTCTTGTATGTATGCATCTATGTATGCATGCATGTATGCATGTATGTATGTATATGCCATAATAATCCTGAATGGATTATCTTTATATTCTGGTATTTTTCTCATCCACAACCAGAGCCGTTTCCCTCCCTGCATATCTGAATCCTTTTATTCTGCAACAATACAGCGTCAGTCTTGACCCAGCTGTAAGCCTGTAAATGTATTCTTAGAGATTTATCTGTGCGTTGTTTGCTGTGAAAATAAACGTACAGGCAGTAATATTTTTATAAGAGTTTATAACATTTATTTGTATAGATTTGTCTAAAATTTGTGTCATAGATGCACTGAGTGACTACATAAAAGAAAATCCTCTGCCAGTAATTTTGGGAAATGAAAATTTTTAAATTAAAGAAATGTTTGAAGTAATTATTGAAGACTTCTTTATAACTTCCTACAGATATTTTCCTGTTTTAGGCCTACATATCTATTAAGAATGAAAAAATAAAATAAAGGTATGTGGTAAGTGTTCCATGGTACAACATGTTCGTGTACCTTTAATCATACACTTTCGTACCTTGAAACATTGATACACAGGGAATATAGTTGGAAATATAGCTGTAAAAACTCGAAATAATGAAAAAATGTAATTTCCATCACTTGCAGGCTTCTCTGATTGAAATTTTATTTCCTGGAGGAACCATAACTGATTCAACAGCATTCTTCAAGACCTCCCGATCAATTGGGATCCTCTTAACTCCAGACTTACTTCGTGACATGATCTTCAGAGTTACGTATTTAGTCGCACGCGTAGTCGCAAAATAATAATCAGGCAAAACTGCCGTAATAATTAAATTAACATGATTTTTCTTATTATTCGTTGAAATATTAGTTTCAATAAGTGTATTTCTTTATTAAGTTTATTATAAAGTGTTAATAAATTCTAAACAACTAATATTTTAACAAAATATTCATTTTTAATAAATCAGTATAATTAGAGAGGGAATCACCTACATTTTATTTGAACTATGTAACATCGTCCTAATCTTCTTATTCTTTTTGATGGACTAGTGTGTCACATATAATAGGGTAAGCATTGGTAATTTCGTGATAATTTCATGAAAACTAATTTAAAATGCAAATGTGTAAATATATCCTTATTCCGATTTTTTCATCTAAAAGACGATAACTTGCTGTATAAATATGGAGACATAAAAGATAGGATACGTTCTTGAATATGTGCCAAAAACCACATTTAGAACTTAAGCTGAAAGGTTGGTTATTTCGTGATAATCTTCGTAATTTCGTGATATTGCATTGATAATTTCGTGAGAGGTAGAAGAATTGTGGAAAAATTCATTAAAGTCAAATTAAATTCTCATTTATTGTTACAAGACTTCAAACATAGTAATTCCGTCTAATATTCATAGTAAGAAAACATAGAAATACATATCAACACATAATAAGAATGAAATAAAAGTAGAAATTGAAAAGGGATCTTCTTTGCCCTGAAAGGGTGAACACTTTTATTACAAACTTTACTATAGCCTATATTACTAGGGTAACTCCAAAAGTAATGCATAACGTTTGTTTAAAAATTATATTTTTATCCTACAGCTTTGCTATTTTCACAGAATGTAGATGCATCCTTAAGGAACAAAATGTCACTTTTCCACATAATCCCTGTCCCTTTCAACTGCCTTACGTAACCTAGGAACGAGGGCCTGTAGACTAGCACGGTAAAAGTCTGGACCAACACGTCTGAGCCACTCTTTAGCAGCGTGCACAAGGGAGTCATCTTCTTACCTCGTTCTGCGAAGGGATCCTTCAGTTTACCAAAGAGATGGTAATCGCACGGTGCCAGTTCAGGACTGTAAGGTGGATATTTCAGTGTTGTCTATCCGAATTTTCTGATCTGGTCTGTGGTCTTGTGACTGACATATGGCTGTGCATTGTCGTGCAATAGCAGAACATCCTGCTTCTCCCGATGTCGTCGAACACGACTCAGTCGAAATTGAAGTTTCTTGAGAGTTGCGACATACCCGTCAGAATTAATGGTGATTCCGTGTGGAATGATGTCCACAAGCAAGAGTCCTTCTGAATCGAAAAACACAGTAGCCATAACGTTTCCTGCCGAAGGTGTACTTTTGAATTTCTATTTCTTTGGTGAATTTGCATGATGCCACTCCATTGTCTGCCTCTGTCTCCGGTCCAAAATGGTGGAGCCATGTTCCATCTTCTGTCACAATTCTTACAAGTCATCTAGAACTTATCATTGACATTTAGCATGATAACAAATCAAACAGAAGCTACGCTGAACCCATTCCGTCTCCATTTTCTGTTTTGTTATCACATCTTGTCTTCAGATTTCTAAAATTCCTATTGTAATACATTTTATACTATTTTAAAAATTGTAACACTTAATGCTCAACAAAATTTCGCCTCAAACAGCTAAGATTTCTATCAGTAAAGCTAAGCCTATATGGCGACTACAGATAGGCCTATATCTAAAATTCCAAAAAACATTACCTAAAATTTCATGAAGATACAATAAACCTTTGTACCAAATATCATATGCTTACCTTTAGTAATAAGCCTGTAATGTAATTACAAACATCCACAAAATTTGTATGCCTGAGAAGTCGACGCAAACTTGCTCCCTCCAAACATAAAAGCTCACTGAAGCAACTACAATAGTCACACAAAGCTTAGCTGTATGTTTCTGGAAATTGGACAACATATGCAATCCCTTGGCGGAAATTTGGATCTTGTAACACCATTGGTTAGTTCACAAAAGAGCAAAGAAAAAGTATCACAAAATAACCACTGCTACGAAATTACCAATGTTTACCCTAGTAAGTAATGAGAAAAATTTGGACATAAGTGTATGTGTACAGTATTATGCAAACCTAGACAAGGAATTAAGTAAGAGTGTGGATCGTAAGAAGTACCGGTATATAAATTAATATAGCAAAATAAGAAAGCTACTAGCAGTGTTCCACATATTCTACTCACCTGATATAACTGATGTAACTGTAAGTTCATGACTAATAAGTAACGTGGGGAATAAATTAGTAACAATTTTTAGCGAAGAAAATACATATCCTGTTATGAATAATTATAGTGATGCATTTCTAAACAAATGGACACATATTTAAAAATAGACTTGATTAGTTATATTCCGTTATTTAAGAACCATATTATGAAAGTCATCAATTTAGTCATTGTGTAGAGATTTATATGCCACATTTTTATTGAAAAATTTCCATATTGTCTAGAAAAAAAGGAAAGCGTAGTTAGGCCTGTAGGGATCGGTTATACGTTTCACCACACAAAACAATTGCACTGTACTTGTATAACAAATTGAAAACCATGGAAACCTTCAATGTAACCTTATTGGATATTGTTAGCACTACACATATTCTAGATACCGCAAATGTATGAAATTGACTGGAGGGCAAAAATGTCGATGAATGTGACATAGCTGACGTTGGGTGTTTTACTGCATCATTGGTATTTTTGCGGTCATATATAAACGAAACAAATGATTTATGGTCGGTTTTAGTTGAAGTAAGCAAATAAATCTGGGACGTTTCATATTGTTTGAATGGTGGTTTTGCATAAAATGTTTACATACATAACTCCTTGTTAAAGGAAACGTAATTAATTGGGCGTAAGATATGCTCACGTTTGAACAAGTACTCATAATGTTTAGGTATTTAAATATGTGCTTTGTAGCGATGTAATTGTATGACAAATAAAGTTTGTTATACTGAAAATTAAAGCGTTGATTGAATAAAATAACTGTATATGATATGTTGTCAAATTTGTGTACCAAAAACGGTAGGAAGATGAGCAAACACACAATTTTCTCGTTCTTTTTTCATTTTAGTTCGTTTCTTTCTTGAATTTTTGTATAATGCAACTTGTTACGTCAATGAGGGAATATTCAAATTTCTTGTTTTTGGTCTTTTCTATTCTCTGTAATTCATAATTGTAAGCTGTATGTACAGCATTTTCATTTATTCATAGTGTTCTACCCAAAGGCAAACCTTTCACTGGAAACCCAGCATTCTCCAATCTTTTCTATTTTCTACCTTTCTCTTAGTCTCCGCATATGATTCATATATGTTAATGTCGTTTACTATTGAATTCTTCTTCTGCCCCGAACTCTTCTCCCATTCACCATTCCTTCCAGTGCACTCTTCACTAGGTAGTTTCTTCTCAGTCAATGACGCAGCCAATTCCTCTTTCTCTTCCTGATCAGTTTCAGCATTATTCTTCCTTCACCCACTCTTTCCAACATAGCTTCATTTCTTATTCTGTCTGGCCACTTCACACATCCATCCTTCTCAATATCTACATTTCAAGTGCGTCTAGCGCTTCTCTTCACTTCGTCGTAATGTCCAGGTTTCTACTTCATACAATGCCACACTCCACACAAAGCACTTCACTAGTCTCTTCCTCAGTTATTTTTCCAGAAATCCGCAGAAGAATCTTCCTTTGCCATTTCTATTCAAGGACTTCTTTGAAAACAGTACACGCTCGAAACATTTATTAGAAACTCCTGGACCTCCGGTCTTTTTCTGTGGACACAAACAACCAGTCATGACAAATTGATGATGTCACTTCTTTATCACCTTCCTGCTGGGTGTCTCCTTTCCATATCTCGTCCAAAAAGAACGTTGCACTTGCATAGCACAATCATTTCTATCGAATTGCAAGAAGCAATACGATTTTTCTGCACCATCAAACACCATAGTTGGATTGTTGCGCACAGAGCCGCTTGTGGCCAACCAGGGAAATTGTAATTAAAACAAGACAAAACCAGATGAACTATTCTTGCACATGTCACCTGATTCGTCATAAATTTTCCGCCAGACTATGCATTATAAATTACTGAAAGTGGGACTTACTTCAGAGACACTGTGTACTTCATAACACGTTGCTATAGAATCTTACTGTAGAACAGTGATCGCCAAAAGCTGTGTCGCGACACATGCCCCTGTCTCCACTCAAGCGTGACCATGCCATCATAGTCCCACCCTCTGTTTACAGCCATCACTTCGATATAAGTGAAGACATTTATCAGCAGCGGACGTACGCATGTAATGTTTCAAGTGTGTAGGATAATATGTTTCGATGTCTTTTCGAAAACAAATAATAAGTAAAAACTTAATTTTAAGGAGCATGGGAGGAAAAGTATTTATTTTGTGCAGATGGCAAAAATGTGAGATACTTAATTTGTTGTAAAATTTTAAATGAAGTATAAAAGAACAATGTATGTTGTCATTATTTTTCTTGTTACGAAGACTACCACGCCCTTACTTGTAACTTGAATAATAAACGAACAATAAAAAGTAACGGCTTATATGTCTTAATCGGGGTAAAATACATCGACGTTTTTTTCGACGTATGTAGTGTAATTTGAATATTTCATTAATAAATAAACAATAAAAAATATTGGCTTCTATATTTTCATCGGTGTAAAATACTTCCACGTTTTTTTTTCTACATATGAGTGTAATTTGAATATTTCATTAATAAATAAACAATAAAAAAATCGGCTTCTATGTCTTAATCGGAGTAAAATACTTCAACGTTTTTTTGTAGTGTAATTTACAACTTCGGGACCAGTCTGGTACGTTTTTCTAATTTCAAATGTCTGCTGATATAAAGTACACGCTCTTTCTGTGGTAAATAAGAAAGTATGTATAGTATGTATAGTTAATAAGTAGAAGAATATTATTTTGCTTTCGTTTTTTGGTCACAGTCCGTCTCTGCACTGTTATTCACTGCATTACCTGAGGAGATACCCACTCCACCTCTCTCCCTGCGATAGTGGTGTGCGGGTTGCATTTCTATTACGTCACAATTTCGTGGTGTTTGGCAACCACTGCTGTAGAATAATAAAGTCAAAGTTTTTCAACAGTAATCTCACTAGAGGTTTTGATTTATCTAGAGAAAATCAAAGCTCAGAGGGCCCGGGTTCGATTCCCGGTAGGGTTGAATTTCCTTGTTGAGGTTTTTCAGGGTTTTTCCTCAACCGTAAGACAAATGTCAGGAAATTCGGGCCACAACATCCCTGAAAATCACCGGCCTCATTCATCACCGAAATAATATTCATAACAAATCAGTAACACATATACAGTCTCCATCTAGTTCACAACAATAGAAACAGTCTCAACAATAGTACACAGGCCTTCGGATTTCAACCAAAGATTAACTCGCGATATGACCAAAGATGTTAAAGCGAGTATAAATAACAGCAAGGTGAAAAAGAAAAAAAAATGTATAAAGATTAGAAGTAACGAAGTACTCCAATACAATAAAATATTAATTAACTTACGAAAATACAACTGTCTTCAAAGGTATTATTGTACCATCTCAACATTGTAGTGTGTTATGATTAGCTGTTATCTTGCTATCAGTTGTGCCAACTATGGAATCTTCATTGAATTCTGTAGACGATACTAGCAATGCCTTCTCGATCTAGATCACAATGGCAGTGTTACTAGTCAAGAAGGCTTTGTTGATTCAGTTCCATTTTTATTAAGACAGTTGCATTCCACTTCAATTATCCGAATCCCAGTAATCAACGTCACTTGACAGATGATTTTCAATAAATCTTAATATTAAACAATCTCTGATACGTGACTATCCATAATATCATATACCAGAAGCTATAACATAACCTATATAATATAAACAAGTTTTAGAAAGGTTTTAATTAACGACGATGACATAAAAAATAAACATGAATAATTTTAAAAGGAATAATTATTGATTGCACA
Organism: Periplaneta americana; assembly: GCF_040183065.1. NCBI lineage: Eukaryota > Metazoa > Arthropoda > Insecta > Blattodea > Blattidae > Periplaneta > Periplaneta americana. The sequence goes on from NC_091119.1 coordinate 158,918,940, forward strand.
ATTTTCAAATTTGAATGTTTTAGTGCTTGGTATTTCGGTTGATGTTATATTGGACGTGTGCGTAAAAGAAGTGGAACTCGTTGATGTAGGCCTACATGGTGTATTCCTCAACTTATTCAGGATTTCCGAATGGTGCTCTTCATTTATTTGTAAATAGGATTTCAGGGAAGATGCATAGTAATGACCAGTGATCTTTATTAATTCTTGTTCTTGAATGCCATTGCGAGTCATATTTGAAACTGCTGTGCATCCATTGGAGTGGTTTGTAATTGTCTGTTTTTTTTTTTTTTGACGTCCAGACCAGCGCAGTTTGAAATGTTGGCAAACAAAGAAACAAATGCTAGGGACGCGATAAAATTAAACAAATGCTAGGGACGCGATAAGATTAAACAAATGCTAGGGACACAATAAAATTGTGCGATAAGCAGCCATGATTGTTGAAATAAGTCCTTTAGTACTGTTTTATTGGTCAAAAGTAGTATGACGTAGTAAAAGTGTAATAGTCAATGTAAAAGTGTCAACTGAAGTTCTTCTTTTGCAACATCAGTAGATAAAATACGCTTTCTTTGCTCAGTATACTACTCTTCTGTATGTACTAAATACGAGGAGAATCAAATGTCAAACACACACAGACGTTGCAGTCCGAAGAACGAATAATTTAATGAAGCTTTGTTCCATCTTTCACTCACAATTTTATGTAATAAAATGCTAGGTCTATATTCGTAGAATTGATAATAATTATTGATATCTATGATAATCGATTGAATCTCAATGTCTTGGCAATATTAAGAAGTGTTCAACTGAAAGAAGCCGACTCTGGGCCTTTCCATGAATTGTTTTATAACACTTCATGTACCTCCTTTTTGCTTTATTGATTTGTGGCTTCTTTTCATTGCAGGTGTGTACCAGTTTTCTACAACTTCGCCTATTTACGAGTTATATTTCAACAGAGAGGAAATGACTCAGAAAGTAAGTGTATTTGCTCTCAATTATCTGAAAAATGAAGAGGTCTGGTTTGTTTTTTTAGAAATTTGTTTTTAGCATTACTAAATGGTTCTGTGCTATCCAATTATTTCATTTCGTAGCTATTCGAATATGCAGGTAAAGCCTATCCGTATAGGTTCAACATTACAAACTCTTACAACTTTCGTTGTATTAGATTCCGATTGGGCATCCTTGTAGCCTTATACAGAAGGAACTGTAAGTAATGTAATTAATTTCAGAGAGTTATTCTTTGAGATATTTCATACAAAAAATTTTAATACGAGTTTGCTCGTTTTTGCATTCTTTTCGAGATAAAAATTGTTTTATGTGGAACATTTTTCATATCGTGTTTTGGGAAAGATGTCAGATTTAATTCCAAATATGTTCAGTTAATTTAAGAGAGCAGTGTATAATAAATGATTGAAGTAATTTGATCTAATGAATGAATGAATGATTGATTGATTGATTGATTGATTGATTGATTGATTCAATGGATGAGTCAGTCAGCTTTATTGCCGTAAGTACAAAGTGCTGTATACATGATCAATGAAATTACATTAAAACCTTATATTAGTACTAATATTAGAATTAAGAAATTCATTTAAATTATATTATCTATTAACCATTTTTATTCCAGTAGAAAATAAAATAAAACTAACAAAATGATCCTCAGAAGGCAACAGATTAAACATATGAACTGCCAAAGTGGAGTACCAATTTTTACAAAACACTGCACATATCTCGTAACACTTAATGTCTCTGGCGAAGATAGGAACATTATTGTGACGTCTAAGGTTAATTTCACGCCGAAATGAGCTTCACAGGTTTCATTTCCATCAGTGAAAGAACGCAGAACACTTTCTGTTGAGAAGTCCACATTGCCATTTTGCGCATTCCGGCATTCTGAACATGCGCGCTGCACCAACGTTACGCTGTGGTATTTTTTTTATAAATTTCCACGAAGTCATCACCATACATACAAGGATTTCCAATTGGAATGCATTATCTAATACTATGAAAGTTATAGATGCTTGTAATGTTATACCTATAAGCTGAACAAGAAGTAAGTTACATTAAAGCTACAGAAAATACCTGCGTTTCAGGACACACATTTACGTCACTTCTTTGTTCGTGCTCGTATACACGTAACTACAACATTGTCCCCTATTTTAATAATCCATAGGCCCATAAATGTGAGAGTTTTTTGTCAGTATGGCGGTGAAGTTGTGCAATAATAACCGGCGTTGGTTTGCGTAATAGTGGTATAAATCACATAATGCCTCTAATGTGTGAACCCTCCAGTAGCTGTTGCATAAGATATCACAATGACACGTTAATGACTGTTCCGTTTATATCACGTCATTCCATTTTCTACCAATGAAGTGTAATTAAATTTTTAATTCCAACCAATCACAGTCGTACATCGCGATAATTTTTTCAGCTAGATTTATCGCTATCAACTTATCGCATGATCGTTCTTTTGTTCAGTCAGTGTCGCCAACTGTTTCCCCGTAAATCGATGAGCATGAATCCATTAAGATGCATCTACACGGTTAAACTTTTCTTTCAACTTTAAAGCAATGAATGCAAGATTGATATTTAATATTAATTAATATATTTACGCAGTGAAGACGACGTTCAAAACGGCGCACCATGTAGACACAAAATCTTCATGCATCTTAATTGAACGTACGTTTTAAACTCGATTCATTCAATATTTTTCACAGATTGCGTGCATAAGCGCACGGAAAATTGAAATCTATAGATGCAGCTTTAGTCCCGTTTCACACTACAGCGAGAATGCGTTTGTCGAGCAATGGAAAATGCTTTCCTGTAGCACGGAGTAACGATCGAAATAAGGCATAGTTGACATTTATATTATTTTAATGTACCGAAGTACATACGATATTTCCATGCATCCGGGATACCCATCCCGGTGTCGGACAGAATCGTCTCAGTTTAAGTTCCAACTCTTGGGTTCCCTCTAGTGGCCGTCCTCTGCACTACGTCACAGATGTCTATGAACGTAGGACTGAAGTCCACACATGTGCTGAGATGCATATATGATATGCGTAAACTTTCATCGTATGATGAAGCAGAATATCTGCATGGAAATATCATATGTACTTCGGTACATTAAAATAATATATATGACATGCGTAAATCACTTCGTGATTTAAGACGGCGCTTATTCCGTCGGATCCCGGCCAACTAGTCACTCATAACGAGTGCACCTCAGCACATGTGTGGACTTCAGTCCTACGTTCATAGACATCTATGACGTAGTGCAGAGGGCGGCCACTAGAGGGAACCCAAGAATTAGAACTTAAACTGAGACGATTCTGTCCGACATCGGGATGGGTATCCGGTGTGTCCTAGTGGATAAAGCATTAGCACGTAGAGCTAAAAACCCGGGTTCAAATCCCGGTGCTGGAGAGAATTTTTCTCCGTTCCATTACTCTTTCATCATAGTTGACATTGGTTCCGCTCCCACAGATAACTAACCTAATTGTAGCCAATATAATTTGTATTACGTGAATGAAATTAAACAATTAATATAAAATCAGATGTTAAAATTTATGTAACATCAGCGCATATCAAACCCGAAGACCTTGTATAGTATTATATTCAAGGTCTTTGATCAAACTGCCTTCCGTATGGCGTAATAAAATTCGTGTTTTAATTATCTATATAGGGATGGCTCCACTGTGTAGCAACATATGTCTCGCTGTAGTGTGAATACATAAGCATTACTAGCTGTCTACATACATATTACAGAGTTCATAGTTCTCAGTGTAGTGTGTAATGTAACGATGAAGTACTAAATAAAGAGCGAAATCCTTCTTCCACATACATCTTCATCTACTAATTTCATGTCCATTGTAGGCTATGTGAAGAAAATTACACTCCTTCATTCAGATTTGATGACTGTTTAAATTAAGTTATGATTTCAGCAGAAAATGAAAAAGTATTTTATTATAATAAATAGAAAAGCTGTATTTCGCTTTTCGCAATTGGCATTACAGAATAATATCCAATTTCTTTATTCATCTATTTCAAATTTACAATGTCTGAATACGTTAAGTATTCGTAAATGTACAATTATTAACATTTTTTGAGCGAATTTTATGGATATATTATTTATATTTTTATTTTATTCACGAAATAGTAGTAATAAATCCCATACCTCTTGTGACATTACTATAGATAAAATATTCAATATGTCTTATGGGTAGCGATAGGGTTTGTACTCTAATTTTGATTGCGATAATATTGTCTGGTTGGGTTTTTCTAATTTTTACTCCAACATTAAGTCGAATATCAGGTAATTTCATGGCGAATTCTCGGATTTAACTGCTGCCAGCCCCATCGACGCCAGATAACTATGCAGTTGACAGCGTTGTTAAAAATCTAATTAAAATACAAATGTATTCGCTATCACTTCAAGCGAAAAATCTTTCGTAACAGCAACTTTTTATTAAATTCTGATTACTAAAAGCCTATAAATATTGAACTAAAGTGCTGTAGAACCTACTGAAGTGCTTTAATGGTATGGGAATCCTCTTAAGAGAAGTGGCTGTAGGGTCAAGTAGAGCTGATATGATACAGTAAAAAAAAGTGGGCTATTTTGATACAGACTTTGAAATGTACCAAAGGCTCAGTTCGAAAATGTTTAAAATTGCTATTATAGAAGTACATTTTATGCTCTTTAAGGAGCAGTATTGAACAAAGTTTTAAAAAACCATTATCAGTCTAATAAATTTAATGTATTAAACAAAAAGGCAGTTTTGTTTCTTGAAAAAACTTTGATGTGATATTCGGTTAATTTTGTTATTGCTTTAATGTGAATGAAGATAGAACGATTTTTAATTTTCCTTTACTCAGACTAGTCATCTTCATTATTTGTTTCTAACGAAAAACTGTAAATGTTGATCAGTCTAGTAATAATTGGTGTATGAATGAGAGGAATATTATGATATACATTTTAGGGCTATTATGATACGCTAGAAGGGATATTAAGATATTATGTTTACAATGACTTAGGGCCTACACTTTTACTATGTCATACTATTTTTGACCAATAAAACGTTACGAAAGGATGTGTTTCAACCAATCATGGCTGTTTATAGCTACAATTTTATCACTTCTCTATCATTTGTTTATTTTTATTACTTATCTAGTATTTATTTTTTGTTTGCCAACAATTCAAATTGCAAATTGCCTGATGGCCTTAACTTTACCAGAATAAATAAATAAATAAATAAATAAATAAATAATGAAGATGAATAATCACCATATCACATCTTATTTTATTTTATTTAAAAGGACGAGGAAGCTAAGCAAAATTATCAGGTCGAAATTTCGAATAGGTTTGCCACTTTAGAAAGTTCCGACGAAGTTGAGAAAGAATTAGATGTTAATAGCGTGTGGGAAAATATCAGAGATAGTATCAAAATTGCAGCTGAGCAGAGCATAGGTTATTATGAAACTAAGAAAAAGAAACCGTGGTTTGATGAAGATTGTTGCATGGTAGTAGAAAGAAGGAAACAGGCAAAATTGAAATTCTTACAGGATCCAGTTGAGGAGAAGAGAGATAATTATTTCAATGAAAGACGGGAAGCAAGTCGTACACTTAGGAATAAAAAGAGAGGTTACTTGAAGGAAAAACTGAATGAGGTAGAAACAAATAGTAAGAATAAAAACATTCGAGATTTATATAAGGGTATAAAGGAATTTAAGAACGGATATCAGCCAAGGGTAAACGTGATCAAGGATGAGAATGGTGACTTGCTTGCAGACTCTCCATCAATCCTAAACAGATGGAAAAACTATTTTGCGCAACTACTAAATGTACATAGGCCAAATAGAAATGATCGGGACGAAATTGAAATACAAACTGCTGAGCCATTTATACCCGAACCCACGCTTTCAGAAGTCGAAATTGCGATAGAAAATCTGAAAAAGTACAAGTCTCCAGGTATCGATCAAATTCCAGCAGAATTAATACAAGAGGGTGGAAGTGCATTATATAGCGAAATTTATAAACTTGTACTTGCTATTTGGGAAAAAGAAATTGTACCAGAACAATGGAAGGAGTCCATAATTGTACCTATTTTTAAAAGGGGGTCAAAATCAACTGTGGTAATTTTCGAGGAATATCACTTTTGTTGACGTCGTACAAAATTTTGTCCAATATTCTTTTGAGAAGATTAACTCCGTACGTAGATGAAATTATTGGGGATCATCAGTGCGGTTTTCGGCGTAATAGATCGACTATTGATCAGATTTTTTGTGTTCGACAGATAATGGAGAAAAAATGTGAATATAAGGGTACAGTACATCAGTTATTCATAGATTTCAAAAAGGCTTATGACTCGGTTAAGAGGGAAGTATTATATGATATTCTTATTGAATTTGGTATTCCCAAGAAACTAGTTCGATTAATTAAAATGTGTCTCAGTGAAACATACAGCAGAGTCCGTATAGGTCAGTTTCTATCTGATGCTTTTCCAATTCACTGCGGGCTAAAGCAGGGAGATGCACTATCACCTTTACTTTTTAACTTCGCTCTAGAATATGCCATTAGGAAAGTTCAGGATAGCAGGCAGGGTTTGGAATTGAACGAGTTACATCAGCTTCTTGTCTATGCGGATGACGTGAATATGTTAGGAGAAAATACACAAACGATTAGGGAAAACACGGAAATTTTACTTGAAGCAAGTAGAGCGATCGGTTTGGAAGTAAATCCCGAAAAGACAAAGTATATGATTATGTCTCGTGACCGGAATATTGTACGAAATGGAAATATAAAAATTGGAGATTTATCCTTCGAAGAGGTGGGAAAATTCAAATATCTTGGAGCAACAGTAACAAATATAAATGACACTCTGGAGGAAATTAAACGCAGAATAAATATGGGAAATGCGTGTTATTATTCGGTTGAGAAGCTCTTATCATCCAGTCTGCTGTCGAAAAATCTGAAAGTTAGAATTTATAAAACAGTTATATTACCGGTTCTTCTGTATGGTTGTGAAACTTGGACTCTCACTCTGAGAGAGGAACATAGGTTCAGGGTGTTTGAGAATAAGGTGCTAAGGAAAATATTTGGAGCTAAGCGGGATGAAGTTACAGGAGAATGGAGAAAGTTACACAACACAGAACTGCACGCATTGTATTCTTCACCTGACATAATTAGGAACATTAAATCCAGACGTTTGAGATGGGCAGGGCATGTAGCACGTATGGGCGAATCCAGAAATGCATATAGAGTGTTAGTTGGGAGACCGGAGGGAAAAAGACCTTTAGGGAGGCCGAGACGTAGATGGGAGGATAATATTAAAATGGATTTGAGGGAGGTGGGGTATGATGATAGAGACTGGATTAATCTTGCACAGGATAGGGACCGCTGGCGGGCTTATGTGAGGGCGGCAATGAACCTTCGGGTTCCTTAAAAGCCATTTGTAAGTAAGTAAGTATGCACCACCAACAGAAGCAAACTTCCAATTATAGGTGTCTTACATATACAAACTATATAATAAGAAAAAACAAAACAAACAACACAAACGAAAGAAAGAAAATACATACCGGTAATAGATGCCAGAATATAATATTGCAGTTAATATAATAATGCAAAATTATTAAAAAACTAGAGTAAAAACATTATAATACATTTATATCATATCATATATCATATCATATCAGTCGACCTGGTTGGCGAGTTGGTATAGCGCTGGCCTTCTATGCCCAAGGTTGCGGGTTCGATCCCGGGCCAGGTCGATGGCATTTAAGTGTGCTTAAATGCGACAGGCTATGTCAGTAGATTTACTGGCATGTAAAAGAACTCCTGCGGGACAAAATTCGGGCACATCGGCGGCGCTGATATATGCTCTGCAGTTGCGAGTGTCGTTAAATAAAACATAACATTATTATTAACATCATATCATATATCATATCACATATCATATCACATATCATATCATATATCTCATATCATATATCATATAACATACCATATATCATATCATATATCGTATCATATCATATCATATCATATAATATCATATATCATATCATATCATATCATATCATATCATATCATATCATATCATATCATATCATATCATATCATATCATATCATATATCATATCATATCATATATCATATCATATCATATATCATATCATATATCATATATCATATATCATATATCATATCATATATCATATCATATATCATATCATATATCATATATCATATCATATATCATATGTCATATCATATATCATATCATATCATATATATCATATCATATATCATATCATATCATATCACATCATATCATATCATATCATATCTCATATATCATATCATCTAATATATCATATCATATTATCATATTTACTTATTAAAAGTAAAATAAATAATTTATACCTCCGAATTTGTATCAGAAATCACACAAATCATACGGACACTAGCCTATGTTATAAGAAGAAAAATCCGGAACCCGGAACTATGGTTCAGGGAGGAATATTATATTCCTGTGTGTGTGAGCACAATGTGCATACAAATCCAGGAAGTGTACTGTCACGTTTCCAAGCTTGGTCCCCTTGGTTACGAACACGGCCATATCGATGCGGACAAGCATGAAGCATTACCCGTGTGATGCATCCTCGCATGTTGGCCTGTAGTTACGGTCTCCGGGGAGACAGCGCCGTTAATATTTGACTACGGAAGGACAGTAACAGCAGATAAGTGTCGCCCGACCACAGAGCTCTGAAATACGACCGTACTTTCACTTCTTCTGTTAATGCAGGCTTGCAACAAAGCCACGAATGAAACAAATGCAATCTATGTAATTAAATTCGCTCTCAGGAATCTTCTCATCAATTACAACAAAAATTGTTGTACTTCGGCCTAAATATCTCTAAATGTTCATGTTCATCTATTTCATAAAATGATACCATATATCTTATTGCTTAACAAAAAGGTCGAGCTGAACATAAAAATGAAGTAAACGCAATTGTTATTAACGTAATCTTCAAAACCGACTGTTTTAAGTTAATAATGTCTCTGAGACTATTCATATTGAATTTTTAATTTGACTACAAAATATCCCTATATTAAAAATGCAGAATTATTTAAGTACTTGAAATTCTTTTATAATAATAATAATAATAATAATAATATATAATAATAATAATTATTATTATTATTTTAGTAGGTTATTTTACGACGCTTTATCAACAGCTTAGGTTATTTAGCGTCTGAATGAGATGAAGGTGATAATGCCGGTGAAATGAATCCGAAGTCCAGAACAGAAAGTTACCCAGCATTTGCTCATATTGGGTTGAGGAAAAACCCTGGAAAAAAACCTCAACAAGGTAACTTGCCCCGACCGCGAATCGAACCCGGGCCACCTGGTTTCGCGACCAGACGCGCTAACCGTTACTCCACAGGTGTGGACAATAATAATAATAACAATATTATTATTATTATTATTATTATTATTATTATTATTATTATTATTATTATTATTAGTAGCAGTAGCAGTAGTAGCAGCAGCAGTAGCAGCAGCAGCATTCTTCCGTACTAGGATTCTGAAAGTATAAAAAAAATCAGTTCTGGAACGTAATTTGGTTTTGAAATGTGTTCATGATATGCAAATTAAGATTAATAGTAAATAAATGAAAACTATAGTACATGTACAAATTTCGTCTCGCCGCTCAAAATATTTGTAAACAATTCATTATAACGCTGCAAAATTGCATTAATTGAAGACTAGATTTTTATTCATTTCAGTTTACGTGCATTGTTAGTAAATTTGTGATGACAATTTTGTCATGAATTCACGTTGCAAGTCTCTTTCGTAGTAATTTTTAGTTTGCCTTTCTTGTAGGATTCCTATGGGCTTTCGTAAGCCTATTTATATGAATATAAATTTAATTCAAGTTAATTTTATGCCTAACTCTATCAGGAAATTTGCTATAATATAAAGATAAAAAGAATCACACTCAATACTATTTGTAGAAAAACTCAACAAAGTGTGAACACCAAAAATGTGACAAAATAAACAGGGGGAAATGTCCTCAGAGGCAGACATGCAATATTCATGGCCCATAGCAGGACTTCGGAATGGCGGTGCAGCGCTAAATAACTCGCAAGTCAGATGTAACTATTTCCCTGGGGTGGTATTCCTACTTTAAAACTTTTCACACACATGTGAGTACTGTAAAGTGTTCTCCCAGTTGGAAAACGAATTTCCATTTTGATTGGAATCGGAGCGGTGGAATCATATAACCGACAATATAATACCCAGTGATTTGAGCCTACAACGATTTGCTTTCTAGCATAAAGGAATGCTACTGAGAATGGAATATAAACTGACCTTCAGCCCTCGTGCTTTACGACTCTTCTAACGCCGAAACACCATAAAAGAAAATGACCAATTTGAAGCACTCTAACTTTTTCTACCCTTTATATAAGTTTAGCGTACTGTGTGTAACTAAAATAGTTTAAAAACAGATCCCAAGCCGAGCTTCAAAATGGTCGTTCCGTTTTGATGTGCGCCGTGGTCGTAAAGTGCTGCGCGTTTTTGTGCAGATAGTTCATATTCCCAGATCTAACAAGTAAATTGCAAGATTCCTCTTTTAGATGTTTAATATATTCTAGCTTGCCATAATACCAAGTAGTCTGTTACGAAGATACTGTATATGTCAGGTGTTCTAGAAATCTAGTTTAACAGGGTCAATATATACTGGGTGTTCAGTTCAAAATGTGTCTTGGCTCGCTGTATGCCGTCATGTGGCTAGCTGATGAGCCTAGAGAATTCAATCTTCCTACACTTCCGCAGCTCAGGTGTATAATCTAAGAGGCAGAGAAGCTGGCTAGCAAGTACGGCGTTCATTCTGAAGAGTACGTGCCGATACGTACCGTAACGCCGGTAGTGGCAGGAATGTGAACTGTTTGGAAATACGTACTGTCGGGATATGGGGAGAGGGTTAAGACGATTACTTACGTATTTGTTGACATTAACTTCGACGGTCAACATGGACACGGAGCATTTGATTTGTGTTGTGGAATGTTACCGTACGCAACCGATGATAACAAATACCCTGCGTACGACTTGCCGGCGCAAAACACAGTTCGAAAGAGGTTATGGTAGCACACAGACCGTACAGACCGCCATCTGTTGCTACGACGTTCAAGTTAAACCGTACACGTTCTCAAGTTCAGATTGAAGAACGCCTTAAATAATAGGCAACTTCTCTAACATATAAACTGAAACTCGCTTCAAATCGGTGACCCAACAACAGTGACGTCATGACACACTTTGAAATGAACACCGAGTAGATGGTAGAGTGGTCCAATATGAGTATTTTTAAATAAGGAGTAGGGGAGACTGTTGTACCTTTAAACACTTTTCACATTTAATTTTTTTTAATTTTGGGAAATTATATTTTGAAATAAAAAATACTTTATATAATTATTGAAAATTCCTTTACAAATTCGTGTATATATTTTCCTGTTCTACACATCTATTAAGGATGGAAAAAATAAAATGTAATATGTTCAAAGGTACAACAGGTTCATGTACCTTAGAACATACCCTCTTGTAAGTTGGAACACATGTAATATAGGTGGGAATATATTTGTAAGAACTGACAGTCATATTTAAAATGTATTTGCAATCATAAACCAGAGCAGGCTTCTCTCATTTAGATTTTATTTCCTGGAGGAACAAGAATTGCTTCAACAGCTTTCTTCATGGCATCCGGATCAATTGGGGGACCTCTTAATTCCAAACTTACTTCGTGACATAATCTTAAAATAAAAGAAAGACAAAAACCAATAGCATTATGTACCTTGGAACATGTTCCACGGTACAAGATGTTCTGTGTTCAAAGGTACAAGAGGGTACACGTTTAAACAAATATGGCGACCAAAACTAGAGATTCGAAAAAATCATGGAAATTATAATATGTTATTACTTACCAGATGATACGGAACACATTGTACTTAATGGATGGTAGCGAATACAATCTGGTTTTGTGTTGGATGACATATATCAATGAACGAAATGTTTACTTTTGGTACTAAAACAGATTCTTTCGTTCACAGAGCTCACACTTTGCAATAAATGAAACTAAAACTACGACCAGAGCTACTTAGCGGCTTTCCCTACAATCTACTTCAGTTTGAGTCCTCTAGGTAGTAGCAAAAAAAATGTTCAAATGTACACTATGCTAAAGGTACAACAGTCTCCCCTATAGTCGAAAATGCCTGCTTAAGATGTTTTAAACACTAAACTTTTAAGCGTTGGAAGAGTATGCAAGCCGTAGAGCATGCCTGCAGCGCCAAAGATCGAATACAGGTTTTTGTGTTACTAGCTTTCAAAACAACAAACAGTTGTCTGTTATATTTTCACGGTAACTCAGATTTGTGGGAAATGCACATTATTTTCCTTCAGAAGATGTGACTGCAACACGACGGGACTCTACTCACTTCGATGTTGTTGTCAGCCCTCACCTAGATACTGTAGTCTCTCAACTTTGGATTGAACGAGGAGGTCCCATACCTTGGCCACCGCGATCACCATACTTCAGTTCTCTGGACTTTTACCTTTGGTGTCGCATCAAATCCTAACTTACGAAAGTCCAGTGGAATCTGGCAAGGAATTGGTTGCTAGAATTCTGTCCGTCTCGTTGTACAACTAGACACCTGGGGTATTTGAAAGAGTAGTCTACGACAGAATTTATTGCGCTGTAGTACTGAATGTGTCGAAGTCAGTGGGCGCCACTTCGAATAGTTGCTGTTAGATGTAAAACCCATTGAAAATAATGTAGCTCAAAAATAAAGGAATTTGAGATATCGTGGAGCACTGAAATTGCGTCTCCAACCATTGCCATTGATTCAGATTACAAAATGCATGTGCTAGTTCTCATCTATCATTGATATCATTTTTACCTCTTAATCTGAAACATTACCTCTGATTGAAGTTCTGGCTGATATGTATATCTATTATCAGGTAAAACATCTCACTTAACTGTATATGTCAGAGGAAGAACAATAATTGTTTGTATACATCTGAAGTCTGATTAGTGTACTATGTTACTAATCAGCGATGTATGCAATGGAGGGGGGAAAGGAAATGACCACATTACCTCATTATCTCTTGGCTTTGTTGCCTAGTGAGTGATGCCTTATTGGTGTCACGATTAAATAAATAAATAAACAAATAAATAAATAAATAAAAAACTAATAAATAAAAGAGGTTCAAACATATCTTGGGACAGTTGTGTAAACAACAACAATCTAAAACACTTGTATACGACACGAGTTGTGTGCACGGTCTTCAATTGTGTTTCTAAATAACGTTTCATTTATTACGATTTATGCATAATTAAAATAATTTATAAACAGATAATTAAGGGTGATGAATTTTCATTAAAAATTTAAACGAAAAATTTCTTGAGGAACGTGGGAAAACTACTATTATACGCGTTATTTTGTTAATACAGATAGGAATAATAATATTTATTTATCTATTTATTTGTTCATCTATTTATTATTTATCTATTTATTTATTTATTTATTTATTTATTTATTTATTTATTTACTTATTTACTTAATCTGGCAGAGCTAGGGCCAGTAGGTCTTCTTTTCCTCCCAGCCAGACTTCAATTGTATTAAATTAGAATTAGTTTCATAGGTATTACATTAATATCTAGACAGCGGTCATCAGCACAGAGCACTCTGGTGCTAGCGTCTCTTACTCGCAGAGAAGTCCACACCTGTGGAGTAACGGTTAGCGCGTCTGGCCGCGAAACCAGGTGGCCCGGGTTCGATTCCCGGTCGGGGCAAGTTACCTGGTTGAGGTTTTTTCCGGGGTTTTCCTCAACCCAATATGAGCAAATGCTGGGTAACTATCGGTGCTGGACTCATTTCACCGAGATTGTCACCTTCACTTCATTCAGACGCATAATCTGAGATCTTGATACAGCGTCGTAAAATAACCTACTAAAAAATCCGCGGAGAACACACTGCACTATGGCGCATCCGTAGCTGATAGCGAGAATGCTCTCTACCTCTTCCTGCTGCACGACGGGGCACACGGGACGGCTCCGCTTACCCTTTACCCACTGATCTAGACCGTAAAACAACAGGAAAGTGAATAATGAAAGTAAAAATAAGTAATGAAAGTTAAATAAGTAATGTTAGTGAGGGAATAATAAAAATTGGTAAGTAATAATAATAATAATAATAATAATAATAATAATAATGAGATAATTTAAATATTTATAGATGGCGAGTGTCACATGAGAAACTATTGTTAAACCACTATAAGGAATTCAGAAACTTTGTTCCGTCAATAGATTTCACAGCACTGTAAATACTGTAAATAGTGAAAATGCTACTCTACCTAAAATTAGTATTAGTATTCAAGTTAGAGCTGTTAAAATAATTATAAGCAATTTATGAACTTTATTACGACAATAGACTTCAAAGCAGTGTAATTATTGTAAATAGTGAAAATACTACTCTAGTTAAAATTAGTATTAGTATTAGTATTCAAGTTAGATATGTTAAAACAATTATAAGCAGTTCATGACCTTTATTAAGTCAGTAGACTTCACGGCAGTGTATTATATTGTAAATAGTGAAAGTACTACTCCAGTTAAAATTACTATTACTTACTTACTGGCTTTTAAGGAACCCGGAGGTTCGTTGCCGCCCTCACATAAGCCCGCCATTGGTACCTATCGTGAGCAAGATTAATCCATTCTCTATCATCATATCCCACCTCCCTCAAATCCATTTTAATATTACCTTCCCATCTACGTCTCGGCCTCCCTAAAGGTCTTTTTCCCTCCGGCCTCCCAACTAACACACTATATGCATTTCTCGATTCGCCCATACGTGCTACATGCCCTGCCCATCTCAAGCGTCTGGATTTAATGTTCCTAATTACGTCAGGTGAAGAATACAATGCGTGCAGTTCTGTGTTGTGTAACTTTCTCCATTCTCCTGTAACGTCATCCCTCTTAGCCCCAAATATTTTCCTAAGCACCTTATTCTCAAACATCCTTAACCTATGTTCCTCTCTCAAAGTGAGAGTCCAAATTTCACAACCATAAAGAACAACCGGTAATATAACTGTTTTATAAATTCTAATTTTCAGATTTTTTGACAGCAGACTGGATGATAAAAGCTTGTCAACCGAATAATAACAGGCATTTCCCATATTTATTCTGTGTTTAATTTCCTTCCGGGTATCATTTATATTTGTTACTGTTGCTCCAAGATATTTGAGCTTCTCCACCTCTTCAAAAGATAAATTTCCAATTCTTATATTTCCATTTCGTACAATATTCTGGCCACGAGACATAATCATATACTTTGTCTTTTCGGGATTTAATTCCACACCTATCTCTTTACTTGCTTCCTGTAAAATTCCCATATTTTCCCTAATCGTTTCTGGATTTTCTCCTAACATATTCACGTCAAACAGCTGATGTAACCCGTTCAATTCCAAACCCTCTCTGTTATCCTGAACTTTCCTAATGGCATACTCTAGAGCAAAGTTAAAAAGTAAAGGTGATAGTGCATCTCCTTGCTTTAGCCCACAGTGAATTGGAAAAGCACATAGTATTAGTATTAATAATTGTAAGTAATTCATAAACTCTATTCAGTCAGCTGACTTTACATCCTTGTAAATAATGTAAATAGTCAAAGCACTACTATTGTTACAAATAGTTTACTATTAGTTTTTTTTTAAGTTCAGACAGTATGTAAGAACAGTGTAGCAACAAATGTGTGTAGTATTGCATTACTGCAATGGAGCATACTGAATGAAAAGGGGAATAATAAAAAAAAATTAAATATTAATTCTGTGACATATATAACCATTAAACATTGAGAAACTTGTAACAGCTGTATTAATTGTTAACTTGAATTGTTTGAAAAATAAGGATAAAATTAACAAAGCAGTTGGACAGGCTTAATGAAAACATTCCAGTTTGGTCGCACGCTTTCAAGTCCTGCAGTAAGTGCTAAACTATGTGATCTGCTTACCTGAATATCCAGGACTCCCACTTGAACTGTGCTTCAAAGAGAATTCTGACCCTAAAACTCTTATATTGGTAAATGCTTTCGTATGCAGCGCAGACTGATGCAAAAGTTGTCTGAAACTTTCTCTATTACCGGCTCTAGAATTCAAACGCTAATGAAATGGAACCTCAGATCTTTTCTTTTGAAAGTCTGGGAAAGCATTTGCTGTTACTTATAATATTATAAGCCTACTTCCAATGTTTTCAGGTTTTCTGAAACATTTCGCTTTCAGATATGGACGTTACATTTAAAGGGCATTAGTAACTCAAACAATTTTATACATATTTGACTGCCTCAAATGGCTGCCTCCCTCATCACAGCTCGCAAGTTAAAGTAACTTACAGTAGTATATAGTCCATTACGTTGAAAAAGTCTGTATTCAAAGACTAGAGAAAGAATGGGGAACTTCATCGTATCTCCATATAACAAAGTTGTGGAGCAGAAGATATATCGATTAGTGCGCTCTGTGCCGGCAGAAAGCTTCATCTTTCAGTAGACATCTCATTATGGGATTTAGCTATAGGCAAGTGGAAGTCGTTAAGTACTTTCCTTTGTAATTGAATGTATCTTATTTTTTAGGTAATTTTGATTATCTCGATTGTAGTCTGCTCAATATAGGCTACATGTTTACTTTCTCTTGCAGAATTGATTACATTGTATCCTGTTGAAGTGTATATGAATACCAGGAATATTGACGATTATGTTCTGTCAATTATTTTATAATTTTTGTCTATCAATTTATTCGTCCATAATGATTTAAATTGACATGGATGTGATAATTTAATGTGACTTAACCATGATCTCACTTGACTTGACCGTGATGATTGAATTTGACTTGTCTATGGTGATTGACTTAACTTGTCAGGGATGATTTGATTTGATTTGACGATATAATTTGACTTGACTCGGCTGTGATTATTTTTTTTAACTTGACTGTGATGATGCTTGTAATTATTAACTTTTATCAATGCAACACTGTTTCTGGCTCAGTGGAAGAGAAGATCTGATGGCATTAACTCCGTCAGAATAAATAAATAAATAAACAAACAAACAAATATATAAATACGTAAGTAAATAAATGAGTAAGTAAATAATACATAAATATTATTATTATTATTATTATTATTATTATTATTATTATTATTATTATTATTAGTTTGTTTTGATTTTACTGTGATTATTTGTTTTGACTTGGCCGTGATGATTTCATTTGACTTGGCCGTGACGTTTGTTTTTACTAGACCGTGATGATTTATTTTGACCTGACGGCGATGGTTTGATTTAACTTGATTGACATAATTTGATCAGACTTGACATTAATGTGATGATTTGATTTGAATTGACCTCTATAATTTGATTTCATTTTTATCTCGATGATTCGATTTGACTTGACCGTAATGATTTGATTTGACTTGACCGTGGTGATTAAATTTTACTGTGGTGATTTGATCTGGTTTAACTTGAACATGATTTATTTATGATAATCCGATTTTTTGCAATTTTCCTAACTTGTGATTTGATTTCACTTGATCGTGGTGATTTGATTTAATGTGACGTAGTCATCCTACCGCATTATCTCCTGGCCTATTTGCCTCATGAATGGTTTCTTATTGGTATCACTTGTGAGGTTCAGATTTGTCTTCAACAGTTGACTAAACAACAACTGTGATGCTTTAATTTGATGCACGTAGAATGGCGTGGATTGATTTGATGTTACTTGATTGTGATGGTGTGATTTAATGTGACTCTGCTGTGATAGTTTAATTTTATGTGCCTCGACTATGCAAGAAAGTATTTTCTACTCTTTACTCATTAAAAATATTGTACCACTATCCAGCTAAATTAAAGCAGACGCTTGTACATACTCTTATTATGCCTCATTTCGATTATTGTGACGCTTTGTTCAGTGATCTCAGGGTGGATTTATCCCAGAAACTCCAACGTGTTCATAATGCGTGTGTTCGTTTCATTTGTAATGTCCGCTACTACGACCACATTTCGCCTTCTTTCGATAAATTATTGTGGCTCAGGTTAAATGAGAGGAGAAAGTTACATTCCCTTTCTCTCTTATACCGAATTTGGACACCTCTACTCCCTCTTACTTATCTGTCCGATTCCACAGTCTTTCTCGGTATCATAACTTAAATACTCGGTCACAATATGATAACACGCTAGAAATACCACTGCACACATCATCTCTTTATTCTTCGTCTTTCACTGTTGCTACTTCTCGTCACTGGAATTCTCTGCCGCCTGAAGTCAAGGGCTGCCGAACTTTAATTTCCTTTAAATCTAAATTAGAAAAATATCTTACGATGGGTTGCCAGACCTAACGTGTTGCAAATGTGTTCCACTGTATTTATTTATTTATTTTTTTTGTTTCTTATTTTTATTATCTAAATCGTGTTTATTTATCACTTAATGCCAATATGTATTCCACTGTGTTGTTGTTTTTTATTATTAATCTATTTTTGTGTACATTTTATTCAATTGTCGGTTTCTGGTTTAATTATGTAAATCCTATTTAATTGCAATCTAATACTAATATGTATACTAATGTGTTTATTTTTATTTTTACTGTGTACATTTTTCTTTTTTATTGAATTGTCGGCTTCTGTTTTTATGTGATTCGTATTTCATTCTAACAAATTAATATGTATTTCACTATGTTTATTTTTATTTTATGAGGTAAATTTTATGTAACTACCTCTTTTGATCTCATTATGTATCAGTATGTAATTATTACTTAATTCTGATCTAGTTTTATGTTCAACTGTGTAACCAAGTTTTAATCCTGGTTGAGTGTAAGAGTGCCAGGTTAAATAAAGCCATTATTATTATTATTATTATTATTATTATTATTATTATTATTATTATTGTTGTTGTTGTTATTATTGTTATTATTGTTGTTATTGTTATTATTATTATTATTATTATTATTATTATTATTATTATTATTATTGTTGTTGTTGTTGTTGTTGTTGTTGTTGTTGTTGTTGTTGTTGTTGAATTTAACGTGACTCCGTTGTGGTGATTTGTTTTGATGTGACTCTAATTGTGGATGTTTGATTTTGATATGACTTGATTGTGGTGGTTTGATTTGATGTGACTTGACTGTGATGGTTTTATTTGATGTGACTTGATTATGATTGCCTGATATGATATTACTTGACTACTATGGCTTGAATTAACGTGACTTGACTATTATTGCTTGGTTTAATGCGACATTGAGACATGAATATGACTGTGATTATTTGATATGTTGTAATTTGACAGTGATGATTTTATGCAAGTATATTTATGATCATTTGATTGAAGTGTGTTTCAATTATTAAGATTTGTTCCGACTGTGTTTAACCATGATGATTTCCTTTGATTTGACATTAATGTTTATGCCTTTGATTATGGAGCATAATTTCACACTTTGACGGTGTTAAGTTGCTCAACTTTTTAGGTGTTTTCACTGTATCGTTAACGAATATTCTCGCCATTTTCGTAAACGCTATTATGCCCGTAGTGATTATAGTTATAGCAACGATATGCAGCTAGTTACGTGGTACCAATTAATGACGGAAACAGTGAGTGACTGCTTACATAAAAAACGTATCGAAATATTCTTGCTGGCATGCACGTGAACTTTGACAATGTTTTCATCTGTGAGAATCGTATTTGTTTTCTTTTAGACAGACTGCAAGATCAGGTTGTTTTAATATTGGTGTAAAAATAGTGCTTCAGAACATTCACAAACAAATAAGCGTTGGAGTGATGACTGTAGATTTCATCGCTTCAATATTTATTTGGACGCCTCAGGTACACGAGCGCGAAGATTTTCTTGGAGATTGTTGATATTTCATCCATTTCTGACTAAAGTAGAGAAATCAGATTTCAAAGTCCGTGTACTGATGTTCTTTTAGTCAGCTCTGATTAGTGAGTAATTTAATTGTTACTTTAAATAATTATCTTGTGTTTAATATTCAAAATGAAACTTGTGTATGAAAATCGCTATTATACGAAACTTTTCATGTTTTTTAGACTGTTTAGTGACACAGGGAAAATTAAACATTCTATAAACTAATGTCGTCTGTCTGTCAGAGCGTAAAAACTAGAGCGGTGGTGCATATGGAAACCAAGTACGTTTAGGCATAACACAAAAAGAGCTGTGATGCATGGGAAAGGTTTCAGTACTTCGCTGACGCAGAATGTCTGTGTACTTTATTTTCAATATACTCGCTCCAACCTTCATCATAGGCACAGTTTTATTGCGTGGAGACTTAAGACAGTGGTAACAGAAGGGAGAGGGAGAAAGCTACCTTAGCTTGTGCGGGCGATCAGTGAAAAGTAGTCGGTAGTTAGCAGACGAGGACTCTAATTTACCGCACCGTTAAACATTATCATGTCGTAGCTCCCATGATAGTCAGTCAATCTCGCTTTAATTTTTAGGATACATAGAAAAATTTCTAAGGAAATCATAAAAAAAATTGAAATCGAAATCTTTTTTGTAAAGTGAGAATAAAATACAAACTTCGAAGTGACCTGTTAAAAATAGACACTGACGCCCTCAAAAGTTGGTAAGTGGCAAACTTTATTATTTTTCACTTTAGATGGGTATCCGAAGTGAGAGAAATGTTTAGAATGAATGAAAATTAGTTTTAAAGGTGGTGGTTATTCAAAATCTTTACTAGTTTCTGAGTTACGGCGAGTTAAACAGAGGTGCGTTTTCGCCTGGTGGACTTTTGTCTGTTACAGCTGAGGATTCTCATAGAATTGTTCGCGCTGATTTAAAACGTTTCAGAATGTTTCCGTTGCTTACAGTTTTCGAGTTAATCGTGAGTTTTTCTATTTAATTAAAATATATATTTATATTACATAATTATATAACATCTGTGCTGATTAAACACTGGTATGACATACTTTGAAGTTCAGAAAAATGAAAACAATGTCATAGTAGTCCTTATATTACTGGTATTACTGTCTCTATTATTATTATTATTATTATTATTATTATTATTATTATTATTATTATTATTATTATTATTATTATTAGACTGAAGCGATCTTGTTTCATTTTCCTACCTTAGCACAAGAGCCATTTCACTTCAAACCTATCAAGATTTCAGATTATCTCCAAATTTTGTTTTTAATTTATTGTTCGCGTTTAACTATAAAATAAATTTGATTCGTGTATATTTTTTTTCTAGAAATGCAATTTCGACAGATATTAAGTTATAAAATTTTCGAAAAATCATTTCTATCTATTCCTTGAATCTACCTCAGGTTCTAATCATTCATATTATTTAGACATGAACTCAGATTAAAGGTAAAACTCCCAGTTAAATAATGAGATATTCTACATATCAGGATTTATGGCTTGTCTCCTTTCACTGGATTCCTTAATTTCAGAAGAGACATTTTTAAGTTATTGACGTTGTAAACGAACATGTTCAATATTTATTAATTATATAATATATGCTTATTTAAATGCATACGTGAACATTGTGTGCTTCATTAAACTATTATTGCTGAATTCCACTATCAAGTTACTTAATTTCTGGCACGAACGAAACGCCGCCTCTGGATACTGCTTATACCTGCCAGCATCAGCGTGCTTCAGTGCAAGAGACACTAGCCCGATGTGACACTGTGCTGATGACCGCTGTCTTAAGACATGGTATATTGTTGCTACTGCAAATTGCTAGTGATCAGGTGTAACGTTTAATATACAGAGTGTTTCCGAATTGGTGTTACAAACTTTCAGGGATAATGGCCAAGGGTTCATGTATCAATTTGAGATAAGGAAGCATGGTCCGGAAATGACTGAGTCGAAAGTTATAACCAAAAATACTTGTGTGGAAATGGAATTGTAATTTGGCACCACGTGCCCTCCTTCTCTTAACTTTTGCAACAGTTGTGGAAAAATGGTATGAGAGGGATGTCTCCTAGTGGGTACTTGGCCCGATACAATCTATGAGCTTGTCTACTGTTCCCATTGGCTCATCCGTATTCGAAAATCAGGTCCGCTCTCGTGTACTCTATTTCACTAGGACTGATCGACTGGACACTGCAACTTGTACAGTCTCAAATTGATACATGTACCCTTCGTCATCATCCCTGAAAGTTTGTAACACCAATTCGGAAACATCCTGTATTTCCACAAGAGAGAACTAAATATTAAAGTGACATAATTTTACATTTCAAGAAGTGAACTTAAGTTATAGTCATGTAGTTTTATTGAACTCCTGCTTGCTTTCATATTTTATAGGAAACACTGTAGCATCTCCCGACAGTTTGTGTGTGATTTTCATATTTGACGTGTTGAAATGTAAACCTCACAAATTAAATAACAAAGACTGACGGAATATTAATGTGACCTACTGCAGCTTTGCATAACAACAAATATTCAAATTGTTACGGTTGACTTTGTTTAACTGCAGATGATGCATGAGTGCGTATGTTTGGTCATACAGTTTGACCGCCTCTACATGCTTGTTAAAAGACTAGGGCAGCCATCCAATGCAGTTGTTAAACGGATGCCGTGAACGATGAAATTATTCCCTACCATCTGATGAAAAGTCAAACCACGATGCAGCTGTACTCCCAAGGGTAAAGCTTTGGATCACAATTATGTACTGTTACTGAAGCATTCAGGTCTTCAACACAATAAATAAGGAACATAAAATAACAAACATTTTAAAAGGATCAATGTTGAAATTAATTGAATGACCTGCAGAGACAGTTGAATTAAATAAATAAAAGTAAGAAAGCAATATCGATATTGATGAAAGATAAGTGGAACGGAGAAAAATTCTCTCCGGCACCGGAATTTGAACCCGGGTTTCAGCTCTACGTGCTGATGCTCTATCCACTAAGCCACACCGGATTCCCACCCCGATGTCGGATCGAATCCTCTCAATTTAAGTTCCACCTCTTGGGTTCCCTCTAGTGGCCTACCCTCATGCACTGCTTCATAGATGTATGACAGTGGGACCATGTCCACACATGTGCAGAGGTGCACTCGTTATGAGTGACTAAGTGGCCGGGATCCGACGGAATAAGCGCCGTCTTAAATCAGTAAGTGATTTCTCCGTTCCACTCATCTTTCATCATATGATGACGCAGAATATCTGCACGGAAATGTCCATACCTGTGGAGTAACGGTCAGCGCGTCTGGCTGCGAAACCAGGTGACACGGGTTCGAATCCCGGTCGGGGCAAGTTACCTGGTTGAGGTTTTTCCGGGATTTTCCCTCAACCCAGTACGAGCAAATGCTGGGTAACTTTCGGTGCTGGACCCCGGACTCATTTCACCGGCATTATCACCTTCATTTCATTTAGACGCTAAATGACCTAGATGTTGATAAAGCGTCGTAAAATAACCCAATTAAAAAAATAAAAAATGCACGGAAATATCATATGTACTTCGGTACATCATAATTAGTACATTATGCAACGAGCCTGTAATGGTAGTAATTAAGACGCGAGTATGTTTGTTTATGAAACGAGCGCAAGCGAGTTTCATAATTTTCATACGAGCGTCTTAATTACCATTATAGGCAAGTTTCATACGACTTTTTATGCTCGACCATATTTCTAACTTGAAATTATTCAGAAGTATTCATGTTATGGTTATGTGAGTGAGGAGCGGAACTGACCTGAATTGTGAGATGTGCGCTGACGCGAAATTATTGATTTTTTCGGAGGCACGAATGTCACTGACCTTGATATAATCTAGAGAATAACATGAAGATTAGTCTTGATATAACCTGGAAATTGATTTAGAATTGAAAAACGAGATGACAAATTGAATTTATTTGAATATTATTTATAATTAACACTATTATAGTAACAGAACATAACCTTCTGCGACAGTATTGGATTTCCAGCCTCCGTGACTTTTCGCTAATTGTCTTTCGATTGCATATCCGAGAATAATCGATACTTGCGCTTTTATAATGGTACAATGGTGATTTCTCATTGGCTGAACAACAGAATTATAATGAATAGGTGTAATTTAATGAGGTGCATTAAAGGGCTACTAACAGGTGTATAATTACTACATTTCGGCATGGTCGAGCATAAAATAATATAATGTATTGTGATATGCGAATAATCAATTAGTGATTCCGTCAGATCCCGGCCACTTAGTCACTCATAACGAGTGCACCTCTGCACATGTGTGTGCACATGGTCCTTAAACTGAGAGGATTTGATCCGGTGTGGCTTAGTGGATAGAGCATCAGCACGTAAAGCTAAAAACCCGGGTTCAAACCTCTGTGCCGGAGAGAATTTTTCTCCGTTCCACTCATCTTTCATCATATGATGATGCAAAATGTCATATTATGTACATATTATGTACTTCGGTACATCATAATATATTATCGATATTACCTACAACAAATTCATGTTCATATAATACAATAGATTTATGCTGGGTTGCAAGGAAACAGACCTATAAAATAATGCATTCCTCCATTAGTTAGTGGATCTTTAAAGTTAGTGGATTGTCGGGTTGGAGAATAGGAGTTTAACGGGCCACTAGTTATTGGATCGTTAACCAAGTATCACGTGAATGAATAAAACGCGAACATCGTCTGCTAGATCGATATAAGGAATTGCTTATATTGTTGTCAAAATTTATAATAAATAGAGACTAATACAGACTAGAAAGAAAGCAGGAACAGAGGTGTCAGCGAGAAAGATAAATATGCATATTTGTTATTAGATATAGCGCACGAGTGAACTGATTTTATAGAAAATAAAAAGACAGGTTACAGAGCACATATCCTCGTCAGATGATGGACTAGAGTCTGTAATAAAGAAATAAATAATAACTTCGCTATTCGAAGAAATAATGAATCATATAAGTAATCAAATTACAGCATGTCGATGGCTAGGAAGAGATACCTCTATCTACAAAAATGGTCATTTTGTTTAACTACACTATTATTATTTAGATTACATTATTTTTGTGTTCACATAATTGGACAGTGTACTAATATTTTTTTCTTGCAAAGCAGAAACATAATATGTAAGAAGTTTGTCTACTTTGAGAAAATAATTTATAAAATACAATTTTTTATTTACCTGCAAATGTACAGACACTAGGTATCGCTTCTTAACCAACGGTATGCAATATTATTTTAATATAGTGTATACAATATAGGCCTATTATATAAAATATTGCATGACTGAATCTAATACAGTTAACAATTTATGACGTATCAAAATATATAAACTAATATAAAATATACAAAATGTACGTAATATGACTGTCTTACAGAAAAATAAATTTTATTGTAGGAGGGGAACCAAATCTCTAAGTTAGTGAATCCTTTAACGGACCAATAACACTAAAGATGTTTTTGCAACCCGTCTTTCGAACTTATTGGTCCGTTAGCGGCTAACGAAGCAATAAATGAATTCTTGCATCCTACCATTAATGGAAAATGATTTTTTGTGTATATGTGTATGTAAAGAGTGCAACATTGGTGTTCCAAATAGAGCCATGCACTTTATATGACCTTCTACAATTCTGAGAATGAACGCTATATATTATAGTAACAGATACAACGTCATTAAACGGCCAACAAAACATATCTTAAAATCTATGAAAAGTTAGGCATTTCTTAGAAAAATGTCGTCATAATTTTTTAGCTACAAGTTCTTCTTTCCCTTTATACGACGTTATGACGGGCAAGTAATTTGACATGAAACACCTGTATGCGACCTACAAAGTGTAAAAGTGATTAACACTTTTGTGTAAGTTGAATTTACTAATTTAATGATAAAGGACGTCACCAATACCTTGTAACTACTTCAGCTGATAGATGTAATTAAAAATTGTTTGACTTAGAACTACGTCTTTGTAATCGGCACGGTAGTTCAACAGCTCGGTAACTATGTAAAAAGTTTTTCAATAGAATCGCTTATAACTTTTGAACAAATTAACGTAGAGAAGCGAAAACTGTACCCGTGTAGGCAAAGAAATCCCGTAATCGTAAACAAAACCGGACCCCGCTAGGCGAGTGGAGTAAAACATGCCTCGAAAACTGCGTTTTAGTTGCTACTTTTTGCTCATATCTCTCTGATATCTGAACTGATCTGTGCGTGTGGGGTGTCATCGACGAAGCGCGATGAGATTTACTGAATAAATACAAGAAGGAATGATCCTCAGTTTTAAAAAATTAATCGTAAAAATTTGTGAACTTTCAAAATGCCTTGAAATTCAATTGAAAAGAGATTGAAAAATTGGAGACGAGCATAACAGGAGAAAAGGATATCCCAGACGAATGAAACAAGCTCAAGACCACTGTAACGGAGTACAAGAAATGACAAAGAGAGCGCAAGAGAACGGTCGCACACACGAGTTATTCTCGGGGTCCCTCACTTCCTCAAGTTAGGCATAATCATCATTTCATCCGTTGTCAATTCCACTGTCGGTACTTGATTTCTGTGTCGTAGCATTCCCCGATGACCGGTTTGGTACGCACAAATAGGGCTAGTTATACCCTAAATGTGTCACAATTTGTGTTAGAACCTTTCATTTTACTGTATTTATCCGGCGAGTATGTTTCAAGGAAGGGGATTTCGGCCTGTTGCGGAAGGTTCTCTTGTAAGTAAAGCAAGGTAAGGTAGATTTTCTGTGTTAAATGTGCATGCAGGTCCTTATGAACACCATGCATGCGTTATAAGACATTTGACTCTGGTTCAATTTGTTTGGAGTGTGGCGCAACTCGGATTGAAGAACCTCTAGACTGGAGGGAGTATCAGCTCTTGAGCAAGTTTTGCCCTGGAGTATTTTCGTTGCAACACCTCAACGGTTCATTCGTTGCATGTGAGAGGGCCCAATTACACACAACACCGAGTCTCTGCTCTTGAAGCTGCCAGAGTAATGAATGACGACTCGTGACGCGACTTAAGAGCAGGGAGCGACTAGGATTTGCCGCGGCTGTCTCAATTGCCTCATTATACTAAGGTGGAATGATAGCGATGTCATTAATTGTATACACCAGTAATATTTACCCCTGTAGTTCAGCTGGAATCATTTTGTTGTTGTAGTTGTGTAGGTATTTTTGATTGTAGTTGCAAGTGTGATTGTTGAGATAATCAAGGTCAATATATAATTTGCAGCAAGTAGCAGCTACATACAATATGGAAATTTCAACAGATAAAACAAAAATTATGGCATTCTGTGGGAAATACCCAATACAAAGTAAAATTTGTCTCGATAATAAAATATTAGAAAGATGTAATAGTTTCCCATAGTTAGGTTACAATCTTTCCATTTTTGAAGAATTGGACATATCACAGAAAATTAATAAATACACAAGAGCTATGGGCATTATAAATAGTGTGATGAAATCATCCTTGGTTCAGAAAAACACCCGCATACGTCTCTACAACACATTGGCACGACCGATGCTCAGCTATGGAAGCGAAGCATGGACACTGAGGAAAGCAGATAAAAGCAGAATAACGGCTTGTGAAATGCGATTCATGCGAAGTACAGCGGGCTATACTAAATGCGATCTGAAAAGAAATTGTGAAATTTTAAAGGAACTAAAAACTCAACCAGTTTTAGATTACATTGTTCAATATCAGTCTACTTGGAAACATCATTTGGAAAGAATGAGTAATAGTAGACTCCCAAAGGCAATTTATGATTATGTACCACATGGCCAAGGATCTGTGGGTCGTCCTGCTAAGAGATGGCGTGCAAATTTTATGTGAGACCGTAACAGGCCTTGTGGCCTAACACTTGTCAGGAAGAAGAAGAAGAAGAAGAAGAAGAAGAAGAAGAAGAAGAAGAGATATCAATTGTTCAGTTGATTTGCTGTTGCTGAGTTGTTTTTGTATTTTCCAACGTATCCTATGTGATTTTAGTTAAGGTTGCAGTTTTGGTTATTGTGAATGGGAAGATAATTATATCTGTGTGTCTAATGCCTACCCACTTCACTTAATGTGATTCGGGTTCCACATACTGCGGATAGATGCCAGGACTGTGACCCATTTTCAAGTTGCACACTACTTTGGCGGGGCACTTTATGCATGATGTGTATCTGTGAAGAGTTATGTCGTGTAGTAGGGTGAGTGTTTGTGTAAGTGTTCGTGTAAATGTATTAGAGTATGGGTGAGGATATGATGATGGTGAGGAAGGGAGAAGGGAAAATCCGGTGCCGGCACGTAGCCTACATCTGTCGAATAGCACTAAGGGGGGCTGCCAGGCTTAACGTCCCCATCCGACGGGCGAATCACTATCAACAGTGACACATGCCTTCTCTTTATATGCACTGCAAAGAGATTTGGGATTTAACCCAGGCATATTGGTGCACAATTTAGTGATCAGAAGTTCTGCACCGCCATCTATCCTAGTCCCGAGGTAGGAATTTTACATTGAAATTTCAGACCCCGCCGGGCCGGCTATGGACGTAGTTATTGTTCTAATAAATCTGGTTGTTGTGGCTGCGGACATAATTGTGGAGTACTTACGGCATATGCTGTAGCTTCCGATGTCAATGAGGATATAATTTTGGATGTAGTTCTGGTTGCTGAATAAATATGGTGTTGGTTGTTCTTGCGAAAGTAATTACGCTGTTTGTTGTTTTTGAGGAAGCAAGCAATTTGCGGTGGTGGTTGTGGTTCAGGAAGTAGGCCTAATTATTGTGGCGCTTGTTGTGATAATTGCAATGGTTGTGGTTGAGGAAGTAATTAAGGTGGTGGTTGAAGAGGTAATTACGATGGTTATGGTTGAGGAAGTAATATTACGGTTATGGTTGTTCAGAAAATTACGATGGATTTTGTGATGGAGGTACTGTAATTACAGAGGTTGTTGTTGTTGTTGTTGAAGAAAGTAATTACGATAGTTGTTGTGGTTGAGGAAGTAATTACGGTTGTGGTTGTGATTGCGAGTCTGACGTGGCTATGTGGACAGTGTGTTGGGTTTCAAACCAAGCGGCCCGTGCGTGGTTCGATTCTTGGCGTGAACATTGAAAGAGGTTTATACAGGGTGATTCACGAGGATTTACCATCACTTACGAACCTTATTTCCGAAGACATTCTGAGCATGAAAGTCATATAAACATGTACCCTAATCTCAATATTTTCATAGTTACATTAATTTGAAGTTGTTAATAAGATACCTTTATTCTTTAGTTTTAAGGTTAAAAAAATATTACAAATAGAGAATGAACTATTCAGAAGTGGTAGAGGAAGCGCAAAGAAAGCTTGCCCATTTGACTCATGCGCAGAGAACGATATTCGGTCCTCGTGCCGCATGCTCGTTACAGGGCTGCTATGAATCACCTAATGCTGATTACAGAGCGCATTCGAAAGTGAGGTCTTGAACTGTTCGTATCGTGGAGTGTTGCTGTGCAGAGCGGGTAGAAGCTAGCGTTTGCGTTACATATTCTGCGTTTTATCCCTGATATCAGAAGTTTTATGTAGTTCAAAGTGTGTTTGTTAAATAACAGAGTTCTGTGTAACATGCTATGTACTTAACAATGCCCCCGTTTCGCTTTAAATTAGGAAGCGCTAATAAAACGTTACACAGTCAAACTAGGGAATTATTTATAACGTTTATAAATTTATGAAAAACGAAACAGGCTCCACTCGCAACATAAGGAGTATATACAGATTAAAATACACAGATCATAGTACCCTAGTTATCGGAACATTTTAATAAAATCATATAATATTAGTGTTTTATTACAACGTCAAATATCAATTACTACACGATTACATATTTCTTATAACATCTTTTTCATTTCATTCAGTGATTTTATATGTAAAAAAAATTCCTGTTTCTGTATTTTAAACAATTACATATTTCTTATAACATCTTTATCATTTCATTCAGTGATTTTATATGTAAAAGAATTCGTGTTTCTGTATTTTCAACAATGTTATGTTATTAGTTACTCTGCAACTAGGTTCAGGTTACGTTACATGCGCTGTGATAAATCTCACTCGAAACATCAAGCCAGCAGATGACTGAGAACTGTCGACAGTTTGCCAATCGAATCGAAGCAAGGTCGAGCGCACCCGAACGTTTCCGAAAGTTCGCGCAGCTTACCGTGGCAAGCTCTTCTTGCATCTACTCTATTTCTTTAATTAACTAGTGTTCTGAACCTAAAAATTTGTTAATTGCTTTGTACAGATTTTTTTTTTTAATTTTTAACTAAAACTGACATCATTCTTATACACTTATCACAAAAATTGTTACAAATCATACGACTTTAGGAACTTGAGTCTTTATAGTTTAATTATGCATCCTAAAGTTCAGTCTTAAAGAATTTACAAGGGTGGCGTGATTTGTAACAATTGCTGTGATAAATTTGTAAGAAAATGTAATTTTATAGTTTAAAATCGAAAAAAAAAAATTCTCTACAAAACAACTATGGAATTCACAACACATTTTTAAATTCAGGATATTAGCTAATTAAAGAAATGATACTCCTGAATAGTTCATTCTTTATCTGTAATACTTTTTTACTCTTAAAACTCAAGAATAATGGTATTTTACAAACAACTTCAAATTAGTGTAATTTTGAAAATATTGATATTAGGACAAATGTTTAGGGCCTATATGACTTTTGTGCTCAGAATGTCTTCGGAAATAAGCTCCGTAAGTGACTGTAAATCCTCTTGAATCACCCTGTATATCTTCCAAGGGACTGGATGTTTGTCATTTGTCATGCGATGTCCTGTGTTGTCACATCGGTGGCCCTATGCTAAGCTGACCATACAACCAGGGAGGCCCAATATGTGTGCCTCTTAAGTCTTGGTGCATAGCAATAATATACCTTTATCTATAACGCATTGGATTTTTAAGTCGGTATAAAAGGAGATTTTTAAACAGAAGAAGGAAGAAATGAAAAAGTTGTGATTGTGAAGTGATTATGATGAATGTAGTTGAGGAGACAAGTGATGATGGCTATGGAGGTAATTTCTATGTTGGTTGAAGTTAATAAGAAAATTATGGTATGCAGGCGGGAATTACGATGTTGATTGTTGTTGTGGAGGTAGTTTTTGTGATTTTGGAATGATTATGGTGGTGTTTGCGAAGATAATCTTTCACGTAGAATCACATGGAAAAGTCTGGTACGTGTCTTATCTTGGGCCAGATCTTATCTTTGATCAGAAGATTACATCGTCTGGATTAATACATCGTTCACACAATTATTATGATGGCTCAATCTGTCAGATATCTTGGATTAATCTTAGATAGTAAACTTACTTGGCATAACCACATATCGGCTATTGTTAAAAGAATTAGGCATAGAATCTACCTGCTAAAACACATTATTCAAGACAGGTCTCCATTGCCTCTACACTACAAGAGACATCTATATTTCAATTGTGCGCCCTGTGTGGCAATATGGATGTTCAATTTGGGGATCTGCTTCTGCAGCACAAATAAGAAGAATACAGGTCATGTAAAATCGCTATTTGAGGCTGAAGTCTGGTGCACCTTGGTATATCAGCAACAAGAACCTTCACGATGATCTCTGTATTCCTGAGGTGATGGAGGTCCTAAGACAGAGCGACATCAGACTGTATAACTCCTTCCTAAACCACATGAATCCGCTACTTCAAGTCATTATCACTAATCCACCGCAAGATCCAGTACATAGAAGACTAAAAAGAAAACGTCATAGTGATATGAGGCTATAGAGTACTTTTGGGATTGCCAGTGGGCAATACCCGTAAACAAGTGTCAAGTTATTTTATTTTTGTTTTTCCTTTCTCTGTTCTTGTTATTCCCAACTATAATGTATTTATTTATGTACAATAAAGTTTACTAAATTATATAAAAAATTATTATGAAGCAGATGTGTGAAATTAGATCCCAATGCTATAGGTATATTTAACAGAAACAAAGTACGCAGGTCCGAAACAAATGTACTAAGAGTTAAAGATTATTAGTGCTGTTGTGTGTGTTTGCAGTGCAGGCCAAGTGGTCGTTTGAGGACGGTTACGACAGAATAATTCACCGTTTCACTGAGGACAGCAGACGGGGCTCTATTACCCCAGCAGTGAGACGTGTTGAATACAGGCAAATCAACAGCTAAACAAGAGATGAGGAAACTGAGAGAAAATGAGAAACTGAGAAACTGCAGTCGAGAAACTTTCTTTAGAGACAGGCGCGAAGGAAGTTGTAACGTTGATTTACACAGTCCAAACATCTCATCCAATTCGCGGAGGATAAATTGCTTAACACGGTACACGTTGACAGCCATAGACGGGTTTCTACGCTTGATAAATTTGAATAAAGGGAAGGGAATGGCTTTTACCATCTGCAAAGCTGATAAGGACGGCGTGTAGCGTTACTGCTAGGGTGATGTTATTTCATTAGCAAGTGAAACGCGTCGTCTGTGATTGTACCGGATTACACAGACCTGAGGCTTTTTGGATACTCCATTGCGGTTATGACAGACAAGATACTTCTCATATTGTTTTGTTTGTCGGAACGGGACCGTCTTTATGGTTTCAATCGCGATCCTGCGTTAGTTGTAACCTTAGTCCTAATGCGGACTTCGATATACTTCACCACCTTAATTATTAGTGACTCAATTTAGGTTCAGTTTGTTTTGTGCAATGATATGTTTACTGCTCTAAATATCCAGAAGGGTAGTCATTAGAGGCTGTATATCCATCATAGACACTGTAAACATGAAAGCAAATTGCGTAAAGTGTACAGACCGGGAATGTTATTTGAACAATATTACCGCATAGGCCTATCTAATGGTCGTATCTTATTACTAGACATCGGTTTTTTAGGCAAATGTCTATTTAGTTTCTTTAGGAAAATGTGAAAAATAATTGCAGATGTTTGCAATTTGTAGAAAATTATACTCATTGGGAGCAGTTTTATAGTGCCTAAACTTACCTGAAATGGGGAAGCGGAATTCTCGTCATTGTACCACCTAGTCACTGCAATTTTGCACGTGTTGTCGTCAGGAGAAGACGAGAGCGGACTGAGGAGGAAGGGATGTGAACAGATAACGTACGACAACACGTGCAATATTTGTACTGCAGTAAGCGGAAACATTAGGTCTCCTTCTGTTCAACTTAGCTTTAATTTCCATACGCATTGTTACTCATGTTTTCTGCACGAGTAATAACCTGCCTACTGGGATGCTTATCTGAGCGATGTTTATAATCAGCTTCGAGACTTTGGACCCGATACAATAAGTTTACTGTGCTTGTACTATAGGTTGTTGACTCGCTGCAGGTAGTGAAAGGTAGAGATGCATTGAGGTAACAACGTTGCTATTTAGAATAGAGTACGGTAGTATGGGGAAACGCACACATATGGACATTCCGAAAATAAATATACATTACACAATGACAATGTCAAAAGAATGTGAAAAGCATTTATTCTTCTGTCTTTTATAAGCATTTGTGTTTAATTTTACACAATGTTAATGGTGGAAATAAACATGTAGCAATTTTAATTTCTGCATTTATTCTATTGGTCGTCTTTAGGAAGTGCAGTTACAGTACCGAATTGCAATGTACTACAAGATACATTTTCAGTGTCTCAAACGTAAATCTTTTTCAGTTGTCTACCAAACACAGTTTGTACTGTGTAAAGATGCGCTCTACGTCGCATGACTTTATAGGGGCAAAACGAAAAAACGTAACATCATCGCAGTCTCTAAGAGACAGTCTTTTATTCTCGGGTGACTCTATGTCCACTAATTTGCTGTTTATATTACACAATGTTCCATATCCGTTATTTTTACATAAAATTGATTTCCACTTCTGTTTTACACGTTCAGTAATGGGTGTACTTGGTGTCTCTCTGTCTCATTTCCTCAATTAATTTGAGGGCTTCCGGCATTTCTTGCTCTGACTTTTCTAACCGTGTAATAGTTTCAGACACAGTTTGAATATAGGTTTGTATGAAAACCAAATTATTCGTCAGAACCTTCAAATCCAGAGCGTTTTCCTTTGCGTATTTGTTGTCATTCATTCTACAGTACCCCCACCCATTGTACGCTTTACCACTATACTCAGTACGCCGTTATGCAGATTTCCCACTGAACTGCTCTATTGGGTCCGAAGTCTCGAAGCCTATTTGTAATAATCAGCAGCGATAGTCAAGAAGGTCACATTCTTTCCGCTCGTCTTCTCCTGAGTAACGGACAGTATGTTATCTGTTCACATCCCTTCTTCATCAGTCCGCTCTCGTTTTCCCCTGAGTCACCGACAGGTACATTGTATAACATGTTATCGTGATTAATGTTTCAAAATTGCCACACTGTGTCCTTTTTGTTTCACCCTGCAGCAATTGCAGGGCAAAATATAAAGAAGGATAAGGCATTTCCAAGAGGGTGTTAATGAACCTATGCCATGTCTCTCATGTATGATTCGAGGAGGATTCTCTCTAGTCCTTATATAAGAGTTCCTTACTGCGCAGTCGGGGGAAACATTGGATCTTTCTGTCTCTACCGCGTCTACGCCCCTTCACATAATTAAAGATCGGAATTAATTCATTGATAGCAGTGATTTCTAAATCTTCAAAATCAACGACAGCTTACTCGGGCACAACTGCCAGGGCTATACACAGTATTATCTTCTTCCGAGTATTTTCCTGACAGTCCTTCGGCCTGTAAACACCTCCGAAAAGCTTGGCTTCGATGGAACAGCCAACCGGCTAAGTGAACTCCTGGCATAGTAATATACGTTACAAGAGCGGTATGTTGACGTTTTCATGGTCGAGGAAAATATTGAAAAAGCGAAACGTAGTTGAGCTTTTTTAATTTCCGAAAACGTGAAAACAAACATACCGCTCTTGCATCGTACATTATTTTGTGCGAAGATAGTTTATTACATA
Organism: Periplaneta americana; assembly: GCF_040183065.1. Lineage (NCBI taxonomy): Eukaryota > Metazoa > Arthropoda > Insecta > Blattodea > Blattidae > Periplaneta > Periplaneta americana. Next base: position 158,953,870 of record NC_091119.1, read on the forward strand.
CCTGAAAGACGAATTTCTAATTAGTTGCAATCAAATCTCCATGTTGGTTTCTGTTTAATGACGCCAACTTCGGAACACCAAAATATCTTTCTTCAGCATTGTTGCTATAAAATATTTTCTGTGTTTACTATACTCCAGCAGGCCGTGATATACGTCTGTCTTTTTTTTCCCCAGTCTATAAATGCGAATTTAAAACAAACGGGAAGGTTATGTAATGATTTATTTTTCATTTTAATATTTTAACAATATTATTTATATAACATATTGCATTAATAACATCGGCATCTGGAATCTTGTTGATTTTTTCACGGCTTCCTTAGTGTTACTTGTATCAGGAATGAAATAAGTTTCGTGGAGTAGTAGACTTTACTTAATTTTTGCAAATATTTAAAAACAATAATTAACATTGCAATTTAGGTGAAATTGCAGTGGTAAGCTTCCAATTTATAATTATTACTATGATAAACGTCTCTAAAAATAATATGTTAAAAGCCTAAAGCAGTAAAATGAATGTCGCGCTTAAGCGGTAAGAAGATGGAAATTGTTATGTGTGTTACGTTGGGAATACTGAATGTGGTATTTCACACTTACCGCGTATTGGTTCTGTGCGGAAAACAAGCAAATACGCACGATCTCGCACAAAAGCATCTTGCGTAACATTTAAAAACAACCTAACAATTCTATTACGTTTTAAAAGAAATAATAACAGAAAAAATTATTGTGGCCAGTGACGAAATTTAATCGGTGACCACAAGTCCGGTGACGAAAATTTAATCGTTGACCACCAGTCCGGTGACGAAAATTTAATCGTTGACGAAGTAGTACAATGACGTCATCTCCGGTGACGAGAATTCCTAGGTCCCCCAAAATGGGGGTTAATGTCTATTTCTTCCTTTTTGTGCCTTAACCTGCTTAAACAAGTAATTTTTAAGTTTTTTTTTGTTTAATTTCAGGAACTTTTAAGAATTATTATTATAGTTCCTTTAAAAATGATTTATTTTAAAATTTGTCTAACGCACGGAATGACACCACAACATTGTCGTGCGAAGACTACAGGTGAATTCGTGTCAACAGTGAAAAACTAACTATTTACGACTGGCCGCCAACAGTTGATATGTTTCTGATTAACGTTTTAAATACCAACTGTTTTGAATGCTTCAACGACAATGCGCAATACATAGGTTAAATTTAATTTCTATTTTTCTTCTTTGTGTGTATGATTTAGTGCTCATATCCTGTATTGTAGTAGTTGCACACACTAATTCCCGCGAAATAGAGTATCAACACAATCTAGTACCGTAGAAGTGGGTAAAGTCAATCAGTGGGTGTAAAGTCGATCATTTGCGATTTTTATTGAAAATTATATATTTTCTCAGTTACTTGTTAAAATTTTGTTATGCTGACTTCATTGCCATACATTGTAAATGTAAGCGACAGGGACAACAAAAAGCCTGCGAATGCCAACAATGGGAACACTGTGTAATTACCGTTGAAGTGAAAATTATTTTCAACTTTTTCTCTTAAATGAAAACAAAGTCTTACAAACTCTAAATTATAGTCAGCAGTGAAAGGAGACAGGAAGTATACGTAAGTACTTTTCGTTGAGATTGTATTCTGAAATAATAGTTTTGTAGTTCGTGAATATTAGTATTTTTTAGTAGGTTATTTTACGACGCTTTATCAACAGCTTAGGTAATTTAGCGTCTGAATGAGATGAAGGTGATAATGCTGGTGATATGAGTCCCGGGTCCAACACCGAAAGTTACCCAGCATTTGCTCATATTGGGTTGAGGGAAAACCCCGGAAAAAACCTCAACCAGGTAACTTGCCCCGACCGGGAATCGAACCCGGGCCACCTGGTTTCGCGGCTAGACGCGCTAACCGTTACTCCACAGGCGTGGACGATATTAGTATTGAAACTTATTATTTTAAGAAAACTTGCACCTTTCTAGGGTTAACTCGATCATTCTATTAACCTACTCGAAACAGATAGGACCAGCAGGAAGAATAAATTGTTCACCGAAATACCTCCAACTAACACTTATAAACAGAAAAGTGTCATAGTATAGCTTATATTGATGGGATAGTGGGGAAAGAGGAAGACGAAATTATGGTGAATTTCTTGCGGAAGAGAAGCACTGCCAAAGGAACATATTTTGTACACCCCTCTGTACCTGACTATGGGAACAACGTAGTTTCTAAAGTGACATGAGGAGGGGAAGATTTCAAATAACATCTGATATAAACCTAAGCAATGTTGAATTGTATTTTATATTATAATTGAAGGATGGTATTTCTATGTAAATTTTGAATTCTTAAATCTTTGTTTGTTGGTATGCGAAGTATTAAAATGTGTTTTTATGTTTTACAAGTTGGCAATCATAGTCACGATTGTGCAGTGGAGACCTATAGGCCTAATTGTATCGAATAGTATGATCACAGTAACAAAAGGTGCACTATATAATGCTATAGGCATATATTGAAAATTATTAATGTTTTTACACCCCTTATAACAAATAAAATATATGTAATATACTTAAATTTTTTTTAAAAACATAAGTAGTGATCGACTATACTCCGCAATATTTTAAAATCGATCTTAAACTAAAAAATCAATGGTGATCGACTTTACCGTATTTAAGCAGGTAACTTCGATCACAAGTCAAATAAAAAAATAGTTTTTTTTATAGATTGTAATTCAATTCTTGTAATGTCTTCATAAGTGAAGGATATGACGACAATATGCTATTTTCTGAGGAACTTCGCTCCATTGCATAAACTCAATATCATAAAAAAATTGCAAAATTTTGATCGACTTTACCCTCTTCTACGGTACTGAATATACGGTCACGAAACTCAATACGTAGGGAATATGCATCCTAAAACAGTTGAAATTTAGTTGCTAGCCACAAGGATCGTTACTATCGCCTCATCACAGTCAATGCGATATAGTACTGGTACAGCCTATTGTTCCTAATAGTCTCAGTTGCTAACCGCTTGGAGCATTGTATCGCAAGAAATTAAAAAAATCACCTCAAACTTCATGACTGTATGTTCTAGACTGTGGTATCATTGCATAGTAATTTGGAAGACTTCTGCTAGAATACAACACGTCTCAATCTGTACGTCACACTATTTCATATTTATAACACTTTCTTTAATAGTTGTATTTGAAAGTAGCAATACATAAACTAAAAATGGAACGATAACATGGATATGAGTAACATTACTGATTGCTAATTTGTACGCTACCGGTATAGGGTATTTTATTAATTTTAGTAGTAGGTTTTTTTGTTGTGTGTGACGGCAAATTTCCCAAATTATCTCTTAAGATGCAGATCTATATCAACCACAGACTTAGAACGACCGAAACGAAGATGGAAAGATTGCTCCCTCTGGAGATCTTGGAGCTGAAGAATAAGGATAGTCAAGTTTACAGGGGAAGATAGTGCACGTGTGTCCCTGATTATTCATTCGAGTATAGAGACGTAAGCTGGAGTTAATACGGAGACTTGAAACAGATATGCGAGATCATGTTGCATTTGTGTTTGTAGTCCACCGTAATTATTCTCACCTGAATTAACCAGAATCAGCGCGTAGGACGTAGTTGTCCACACTTGATCCAAGGAAATTTTAAACAAATTGAAAATATACGAAACTTCAGTTCAACAGAAAACTCATTTATATTCACAAAAATTGTACTTAATTCCGTATAATACAGAAATGGTAATCGTTTGTGCATACACAATTGTATAGGCCTACACATAATTCCAGTGTAGGATCTGGGAAGCCTGGTTGTGTTTGCATCCTGAATTTACTGGCATATTTGATAAAGCGTTGATCAATACAGCGGCATGGGGACTACACAGACATGCGGGATTTAACTTACAGGTTACACAAAAGGCCGTTTGTAGTCATATAATGAAGTTAATAACGTTTTTGTATCCGCAATTCTGATTGGTCGTTTATAAAAATAATAAAACAACGTTCATAGGCTCGTAGAAACATCGAAAACATTTTAAAGAGTACATTCACTAAAAATATCAGCGTTACATAGTTGATATAAGCTTTATAATGAATTATACTTTTAGACACGTTTTGTTACAGCTTTCGTACTATGTTCCTGAAGACATCACTGTTTAAAGTTTATCATTCAAAATACATTTAATCTATGTTATTATTAGCTTTATAAGTCATGAAATTACGTCAAGGTTGCTCACTTGCTCCATCTCTTTTCAAGATTTATCTCGAAGCAATATTGGAACAGTGGTGGAGGAAATGTGTTGAGATGAGTGTACTAGTTGGAGAAGATAGGTTGTATAGCTTATATTTTGCTGACGATTAAGTACTGATAGCGGCAGATGGTGATGATTCCAGTTATATGTTCCGTACATTGAATGAAGAATATAAGAAGGGGGATTATCAATTCATTTCAAGAAACTCGAATACATCATTGTGGGTAGTAATGGGAAGGATAATTTAGACACTGATGACGGAAAAATAGAAAACTCTGAATCATTTGAATATTTAGGAGCTACCCTTAATAATCAGGCTAAAAGTGACGAGGGTATAAATAATAAAATTGGTCAAGGAAAATGGGCGATAAGACAATTTTATTACACTCACTTCTGTGGAATGACAGGATAACAAGGAAAACTAAGATAAGTCTATATAAAATAATAATAGAAAGTATATGTACCTATGGATCTGAAACTTATGAAAATAGAGATAGAATGAACAAGAGATTGGCCCTTGAAATGAACTTTTGGCGCCTTAGGTGCCAAATTTCGATGCTGGACCATATTAGGAACCCGAATGTCCGTAATAAAATGCAGGTATCAGAAGATATTTTGCAGGCAGTGGAAGCAAAGCGTTTATCATGGTGTGGACATCTACAAAGAATGTCTGCTAATCGATGGCTTAGCAAGGTCTTTAACTGGATTCCCCCTGAAAAGAAGAGAAGAGGAAGACCATTGAAATAATGGAATAAGGAGGTTCAGGATGATATGGCCACCAGGAGTTTACAAATGGGTAACTGGCACAACCGGAAGTTGAGAAGCGGGAGACGGCGACAGCCGTAAAACAACAACTACTACTACTACTACTACTACTACTACTACTACTACTACTACTACTACTACTACTACTACTACTACTACTACTACTACTACTACTACTACTACTACTACTACTACTACTACTACTACTACTAATACTACCACTACCACTATGGTGAACAGACATCCTCTTTTGTACGGACATATTCTCCTTTTTAGGCCTTTGTCCTTGGTCCGGGCGGATTTAAAAAAAAAATATTAAGAAATGTCCTCCTTTTCGTAACATGTATTCCTGCTATTTCGAAATTATCTGATTTGACGCCTTTTCAAGTAATTTGCCTGTTGGTGGCAGCACCATCGACGGAATATACTCTTTACCAAAGTTCATAACTCCCTTTGCTCCTCCTTGTTATGGTGGTTGTTTAGAGATAGCTAGTAAATCGAGGTGCGAGTGTACATCTAAATAGATATTTTCTGTTCTCTTTAATAATTTTATTATAGTTCCCTTGACTTTCATATGTAGCTAACTGTAAAATAGTAATAATAATAATAATAATAATAATAATAATAATAATAATAATAATAATAATAATAATAATTTTAAAAATTAAGTGCAGTACATGTGGTGTTTCTACACAGGCGCCTACTTGTCGACTAGAGATCTCAAAGGTTTTCTTTTTTTTTTTTTTTTTTTCCTCCGTACGTGTTGTTTGAGCTCAGCTACAGGCCAGGTTAATGGTGAAGGATGGCTTGGGTAGGTACATTAACACTGCTTCTAATGGACTGCTCTCCAGTCCATGTGACCTCTGGGTATAGAGTGCACCTCCTTTCCTCTGACCTCGGTTTAATGTACACAGGAACTGCAAACGCGTACGAAAAATCGATCTTAAGTAGTGCAAATTTCCATATACTTCATAAAAATTAATGTATGAAGCTTTAAGAAAGAAGGTACTCAACGACAGCGTGTTTGGTATAAAATTCTGCGAATCAGATTTCGATTACGGTATGACGAGTGGAGATAATTCTCCATTCTCACAAGCATTGGGTGTGTGAGATTAGTGTTTCCAACTGAAGCCTTGCATCATAAGAAAGAAGTCCGAAATTTATGAACGGAGAAAAGGAAGGTAATTAACTTTCAGAAAGGACAGTAGACACGTAAGTTATTTTATGCTCGACCATGCCGAAATGTAGTAATTATACACCTGGTAGCCCTTTAATGCACCTCATTGAAGTACACCTATTAATTAAGGTTCAGGTGTTCAGCCAATGACAAATCACCTTTGTACCATTATAAAACCGCAAGTATCAATTATTCTCGGATATGGAATCGAAAGACAATTAGCGAAAAGTCACGGAGGCTGTAAATCCAATACTGTCGAAGAAGGTTATGTTCTGTTACTATAATAATTGGCGTTAATTGTAAATAATATTCAAATAAATTCAATTTGTCATCTCGTTTTTCAATTCTAAATCAATTTCCAGGTTATATCAAGACTAATGTTCATCTTATTTTTTACGTTATATCAAGGTCAATGACATTCGGTCTCGGAAAAAATCAATACTTTCGCGTCTGCGCACATTTCACAATTCAGGTCAGTTCGCTACTCACTTACATAACCATAACATGACCTACTTTTGAATAATTTCAAGTTATAAATATGGTCGAGCATAAAAAGTCGTATGAAACTTGCCTATAATGGTAATTAAGACGCTCGTATGAAAATTATGAAACGAGCGCAAGCGAGTTTCATAAACAAACATACTTGCGTCTTAATTACTCCATTATAGGCTCGTTGCATAATGTACTATTATAAAATCAATATACCTGAACTTGTAAATATGAGTACTTTTTACGGTTGGATAGAAATGTGATTGGAGTTGTGCTTGTAGAAAAATTTTATTGGCGTGTGTTGGATAAATGGAAAAACGAATTAATTCATTAATAGGTGTGTGGTAGGATGACTAGAAAGATGAGCACGCACATAAATGGATTAATATGCGAACGGATACACGGATAAAGAGAGGGACGGAAGAAATAATTTTAACTGTCAGTGGAAGCAGATACATAGAAGTAAAATAAATTCGTCTTAACTATTCTGATTGGTTGAAAAAAATATTTTCATAAATTATGATGAAATACTCTTTAGAAAAACAGGAGCTGCATCCACCCCACCCAGAAAGCTATTCCGTGAAAATAGTAGTTGACCTAAAAGATGGAAAATTCAACTTATTTTCTCTGCACACTCGCAACAAGAACAAAACTGTAGGCCAGTGGTCGTCAGCACCCGCTGAAATGGGTAAAGGGTAAGAAGGGAGTTGCAATATGCACCGCTGTGCAGGAGAAAGCATACCCGCCGGCAGCCACGGAAGCACGCAAGTGCTGTAAGAGACCTGTTGGTCAGAGACGCTAGCCCAAGAGTGCACTATGGTCTAGGGACCGGATTTTTATGTAATTACATATTATATTCCTTTAAACCTAATGGTATATAAATAAATCTTTGCGAATCTCGTAATTACCATTAATATATTCAAATTTGATACTACATATTTTTATATATTTACCCCACATTGCATATTATGGCTTGGTTTTACATAAATCTACAAATTTAGGGGGTTTATTAATTTTTACTTCTCTAAAAGGAAAAAAAAAACTGCTGGGGAAGTTTACAATTCGAAATACACAGATTTAAAAAGCCTCTTTACCTATCCAAAAAAGAATACATTTTGGGACAAAACATAACATTCTTAGTTCCAGGAAGTAATAGAAGCACTCACCCCATACCACCCACTGTAAATATGAGTGAACAAAAGGCAACCTTTCTCATACAACTACCTTTTATTTTAAAAATCACTCAGAAAGCATCGTTGCCTTCATGCGATGGAATGGGACGAGGACGACATGATTTGTCTCGAACTATAATTGTTCTGCACAGTCTTAACAAGCCGTTCACATGCAATTTGCAACCTTACCCACCCTCTTCCTAATACTTCCAGGGAAAACCCGTGTCAAGTCTGGCATGAGCCGCAATAAAGTAGCCGATTTTTGAAAGAGTACGTTGTTTCTTACAGGGAGCAGCTAAAATGCAAGTGTCCCACATCTCCTCTTATTTTCTCCTACTCCAGTAAAGCCAAACAGTGCTTGCAGTACTGTTGTGTCATTCACTTCACTCAGTTCTCTAGTTTTAGTACTTACAGCATAAAGTGCAACTGAGTTTATCTACTTCTTTTAAATAACTAAAATGGCACCTGTATCTTCAAGTCTAACGACAAAAATAAAATCATGGATTGCAATGCACGAAGCTTTCACTACAGATGGAAAAATAGTAATGTGTCAAGTGTGCGGTAAAAAAGTCGGGTGCTTTATGAAATCACAACTGGAGAGTCTTACCCATCCTATACCTGCCAGATATTGATATTAAATATTTTCATAATTTTACATATTTTGGTACATATTCAGCTTATTTTTCTTACATAAATATGTACATATTTCACACCTTGATATTACATAAAAATCCAGTAGGCTATAATTATTGGTATGTGTCTCGTAAACGCATTCACGTTTGCTGTTTAGGTAATAGATTCTATTTAAACTTAATCTCTGGGTAGCAGTAACACACGTAATGCTAAACAGACACGTTTGAAGTCCCCGTATTTCGATCCGACGAAGATCATGATCGTTCAGTCACCGACTGCGAAGCTTTTGAATACAATTCATGTTAAAAAATATAGCTAATTGAATGAACACTGTCATCATAAACACAATCGTCATCGTCGTAATCCGATGCAGGTTGTGACCCTAATGATCTGTTGGGGTCTCAGTGGTTTCATGCCTAAATGAACATAACATTTGTAGAAAATTATAGGAAAAATGAAGTTTGTACAAAGTTGAAAGCCAATGCACTGGAAAAGCTTTGACTTCTTCCTCGTATTCCTATACGTACGTTACACACTTTATATAAAGCTAAGACTACTTTACACTAGTCGACAGGAATGGGAAAAAGTTTTAATCGACATTTAAAATTTTGAAGGATTTTAAGATTAGCTATTGTATGTCGTGTCAACAAAGTCTGTAAAATGAAATGAAGTGGGCGCCGTTTTTCAGAGAGGGTAATATAAAGTAATTCTTCGAAACATATTTCATTAAAACTTACGTCTTATTAAACAAGGAACCGTCTGCGAACTAGCAAATTACTAGTAATAACTCCTGTAAAAAGTAAAGCCAACACCATTACAGGCCAAATCGGCCCAGAGAGTTTACGACTCCCACTTTTATAGACAGTCGACATTAATTATAGGGATGTCACTTCTGTGTCCTTCGCCTTTACACCAAAGGATAGATATGCTTCTTGGGACTCATCTTCGTTGGAGGCTGAATAAACCTCATGTCCATGGTGCACCCGGAAGGATTAGATCAATGGAGTATATCCATGACCCCAACGAGAATCGAACCCGCGTCCTCCTGGCTTTTGAAGCCTACGTCTTAACCGCGAGTATACCACGGTCTCCTATAACTCCTTAATATTGATATATGTAATGATTATTGTGAACTATTACCGATTCTATTTGTATGCCTATATTACTTAACGGACACGTTTTAATGCATATTCTGTTAAATAAAACTAAACAATTCCTTGCTAGAAAGTAAAAGAAGGCAGAGTAGCCTACTAGAATTTAAAAAATGTAATACTTATGTAAATATTGCTGAAAAGAAATATTCCAACTGGATATAATTTTGCTTTCGATAGTAACAAAAATAAAGCGCAAATTTAAAGCTGCGCGATGTCTTCCAAGCAGATCTCAACGTCCTGTGAGAACTCTTCTCCTTCCCTTGAGCACTGCTCATTCGATCCTCAAATTTATTTATATTATTGTATCATCTTTTTTATACTTACGTATTACAACTTTTTTCTATTTGTAGTGTTATATATTTGTATTTTGTATATGTGTGCATTTTTTCATATTTACAATTTATACAATTGGAATGAATGAATGAATGAATGAATGAATGAATGAATGAATGAATGAATGAATGAATGAATTAATTAATTAATTAATTAATTAATTAAGGAAGGAATGAGAAAATGAGTGAAAGGAGGAAGTGATGAATGAAGGGAGGAAGGGATGAATGAAGGGAAGAAGGGATGAATGAAATGAATGAAGAAATGAATGAAATGAATGAAGGAATGAATGAAGGGAATGAATGCATGAAGGCAGAAAGGAAGGAAGGAATGAATGAAATGAATAAATGAAGGAAGGAAGGAATGACATGAAGGAAGGAATGAATGACATGAAGGAATGAATGAATGAATGAATGAAATGAATGAATGAATGAATGAAATGAATGAATGAATGAATGAATGAATGAAATGAATGAATGAATGAAATGAATGAATGAATGAAATGAATGAATGAATGAATGAATGAATGAAATGAAGGAATGAATGAATGAATGAAATGAAGGAATGAATGAATGAATGAAGGAATGAATGAATGAATGAATGAAATGAAGGAAGGAATGAATGAAATGAAATGAAGGAAAGAGTGAATGAATAAATGAAGGAAGGAATGAATGAATGAAATGAAGGAAGGATTGAATGAAATGAATAAATGAAGGAAGGAATTAATGAATGAAGGAAGGAAGGAAGGTGTGAATGAATAAATGAAGGAAGTAATGAATGAATAAATGAAGGAAGGAATGAATGAATAAATGAAGGAAGGAATGAATGAATAAATGAAGGAAGGAATGAATGAATAAATGAAGGAAGGAATGAATGAATAAATGAAGGAATGAATGGATAAATGAAGGAAGGAATGAATGGATAAATGAAGGAAGGAATGAATGAATGAATGAATGAATGGAATGAATAAATGAATGAATGAAATGAAGGAATGAATGAATAAATGAAGGAAGGAATGAATGAATAAATGAAGGAATGAATGGATGAATGAGTAAATGAAGGAATGAATGAATGAATAATTGAAGGAAGGAATGAATGAAACGAATAAATGAAATGAGGGAAGGAACGAATGAATGAAATGAAGGAAGGTATGAATGAATGAAATGTAGGAGGGAAGGAATGAATGAAATGAGTAAATGAATGAATGAATGCATGATTGACTGAATGAAAGAAATTAGTAAATGAATGAAGGAATGGATGAAATTAGTAAATGAATGAAGGAATGAATAAAATAAATAAATCAATGAATTAAACAAATAAATGAATGAAGGATGGAATGAATGAAATGAATGAGGGAAAGAAGAAATGAAAATGAATGAAATGAGTAAATGAATTGAATGAATGGAGGAATGAACCAAATGAATGGAATGAATGAAATGAATAAAGGAAGGAAGAAATGAAATGAATAAATGAATGGAGCATTGAATGAAGTGAACAAATGAATAAAATGAATGAAGGAAGGAAAAAAGAAGTGAATAAATTTATGGAGGAATGAATGAAATGAACAATGAATGAATGAAGGAAGGAGATAATGAAATGAATAGAGGAAGGAAGAAATGATGGGGGAATGAATGAATGAATGAATGAATGAATGAATGAATGAATGAATGAATGAATGAATGAAAGAAATTAAAAATTAAATTAATGTCTGTCGGGCTATATTACGTTTACCAGCAGGATGTTAATAGTATGCTTGTCCAGGAAGACGTTGTTACAGCATTCTTCTTGTTTCGTTTTGCCAAATGTTTTTATATTCTGTAGCGTCTTCTACAATATTCCTCATTTTCCTTCTTTCCCGTTACGGTACCTATTTTGTTCAACAGTATGATATTTACTACAGAATCTCATCTGTGGTGTCTCCAAACGTTTTTCACCTTGTTCACATAAAATCTGTGTTTCACTACCATATTACAACAGCTGGTTTTGAGAGGATATTGTGAAATCTCATTTCAACATATTTAGACATGGATTTACTGAATTGCTTTCTTATGAAACAAATTACTTTATTACATTTTCCGACTTTGCTCTAAATATAAATTAATTTTACAGCTCCCTACAGCACAGTGCAAATATCTAAACTCTCTAATTTGTTCAGTTGTATGTTGGTCTCATATGTTTCTCTTCTCGTTTTCCATGAACCTATTCTGGTTGTCTTTACTCTAAAAAAAATTATTCGTGGAAGGATAGATTTTGACAATATTGATACCTGCAGAAATGTAGCTGTCAATATTCACGTGTAAGACACATTTTAATCTTGGAATATGCCTGTCATACTAGCAACTTTTATACTTATCATTACGAAGCCGTAACAGACTATTCACACCTTATTGGAGTAAGTAGTGGTAGAACTAATAGTAAAACCACGCTATGGGTCACGTAAAAGGACGTTGTCCATGCTACAGTGCTCCTAAAAGAATTCCAATTTGGATGATAGTTCACTTATTCATAGTGTTCTACCTCAGAACAAGTTTATTGCTACTACTACTACTACTACTACTACTACTACTACTACTACTACTACTACTACTACTACTACTACTACTACTTCTTACTACTTACTAGTACCTACTACTACCTACTAGTACCTACTACTTACTACTACCTACTACTTACTACTTACTAGTACCTACTACTACCTACTACTTACTACTACTACTACTACTACTACTACTTACTACTTACTAGTACCTACTACTACCTACTAGTACCTATTACTTACTACTACCTACTACTTACTACTACTACCTACTACTACCTACTACTTACTATTTACTACTACATTACAGTCTGTACTTGCTAATTTTTTAAGGTGTTAGACCTCATTTTTGAGAGATTTCTTGTTTAATCTAGGTAAAAAGTAATTGAAAGAGTATATGAGTTTTAGAGCTACAGGAACAACATAAAAAGGAAAACTGGTAAAGTGACAACTCAGTCACATGTTATAGTTTTCGTCATTGTAATATTACATTCATTAATTGATTAGCCATTCAGTCTTATTTCTTTTTTAAAATTTATGCGATTACTATTATTAGACTACCTTTTCATCTGTTTGTTCAAATTTTGTAGTTTTTCTCATTTTAGTACTGGTACTGAACCAATTAATTGTTTAGCTTTAGTCTTAGTGTATTATTTTTATGATGTTTTCTTGTTTTATCTTAACCTGGATGTAGATATTTAATTGCTATGTTGTAGCAGGCATAAATGAATGAATATGTAGATGAATGGGCGATTCGATGGATGGATGGATGAATGAATGGACTAGTGAAAGAATGGATTGACGAATGGATGGATGAAAGAATGAATGGATAAATGAATGAATGGATGCATGAATTAACGAAAGGATGAACGAATTAACGAATGGATTGACGAATCGACGAATGGGTGGACACTAGAGTTGGGCAACACGATTCTTTTTTAGAAGTCGAGTCCAATGATTCAATCATATATTACGAATCGATTCTAACGATTCATTTACCCTGGGTACTATTTTTCCCAGTCTGCGATACCAAATATTCTTTTGAATCGTGAACGAACGACTCACAGGACACTTTTCTTTGTAAACCACGGGTAGAACAAAAGCGTTCTACATCTCTCGCATAGATGGCATAAGAGGCGAGACATTGGATTGTCCCTTTCTCATTGGCTGGAACCATTCATCACTACCTCCGTTAGTCTACAAAATTATCCAAGATAGTGTTTCTTAATTATAATTTATCAATTGAACCTTATTATCACGTACATTTTTTGCATCTCTATTGAACTATGCAAATTTCAGGCTTGTGTTCATTATTTTTCACATTTAACAATTACAGTATTTTGATTACACTCTCGCTCGGGAGCATTCGGCACAGTTCGGAAATGACCGCTGACAAGTTGCAGCAAACAACTAAATAGAATCGTGGGTTACAATTCCATGCCGATTCGTTACGATTCTTTTGAACGACGATTCGTTGATACCACGAGTCGATTATTATTTACGAATCGACCCAACTCTAGTGGACACGCATGGGTGGATGAATCGACAAGTGGGTGGACTAATCGACGAGTGGGTGGACGAATGTGGGTGGACGAATCGGCGAGTGGGTGCACGAATTGACGAATGGGTGGATCAGGGAATTAATGAATAAGTAAATAAATTTTAATTTTTAGAACAGAATGTCTGCCTTATATTGACATACATTTGTTGAAATTTGGAAACAAATAGGATATGGTAAAGAAAATTAGAACCAAGAGAACACTTTTGACTTGATACGTGTTAATGGATACCACGCCTGTGTGGTTGTATTTGTTTGTTTGTGTTGTATGTGTGTTGAGGTGTTTTTGTAGAGTATTATTTGTTCTGTATGCGATGTTGTAATTTAATTTCTTGAATGAGGTTGCGATCTTGTGTGTGTTTTTGTTTTCGTATGTTAGTGTGATGTATTTTTTGTTTCTTGTGTTTGTGAAGAATTCTTATGTTTTTTGTGATTATGTTTTGTCTTCCGTATTATGTTATCTATTATGTTGCGGTTGTATCCATTTTCTTATGCTATGTATTTGATTGTGTTTAGCTCTTCTTTGTAATCATATTTGTTCATTGGTACGATTACGTTGAGTAGTCTGTGTACCATTGTTCGAAATGGAGCTTGTTTGTGTTGTATTGGGTGATTGTATGTGTTATGTATGTGTGCTGTTTTTGTGGGTTTTCTGTAGACTTTGAATGTGTGTTTGTTGTCGACTTTTGTTATTGTGATCTAGAAAATTTATGGATTTGTTGTTTTCAATTTCTAATGTGTAGTGTAGCTTTGGGTGTATTTCGTTTATGTGTTGATGTAGGTTTTGAACCTGTCTTTTGTTTCCTTTACAAAGTCAAATATAACATCTGCAACAACTTCTACATAGGACAGACAGGCAGATCATTTCAAACACGTTACAAAGAACACATCACAGCCGTAACAAAATTACAAAACACATCCACATATGCAGAACACATCACAAATGCTAACCACACCTACAGAGACATCAACACAGACGTGGAAATTCTACACAGCCAACCAAAAAACCCAGGAACTAAACACACTAGAACAATACGAAATATACAGACACACAAAAACACATTCAAATGAAATTCTCAACACACAACTCAATTTCAGAACACACACACTCTTTGACTCCACATTACACTACACAAGCACACCCCCACAGGAAACAAAACAAAAGACGCCAAGACCAGCAACAACCAGTTCTGAAGATGGCCAATAGCAGGCCGAAACATATTAACAAAGTAATAAAATTTAACACGTGAAAGACACGTAATACTTTTACAAAGAGACGATCTGAAACACATCTCTGTTATTGAGAATAAGTTTTTAATTCCAATTGACACAAGCCTCACAGGAGTATGTAGGTCGCATCAGGTCGCAGTGTTTTAGCACGATGTGCAGTCTATTTGTTGTAACTATCTGAGAGCAAAGTGGAAGAGGAAAGGCTGGGCACTGCTCTTCAGAAGTGTAATCCGTGTTTGTGCCGGAGCTCGCGTGCCTCAGGATCAATAAGGTTCCGAAGAGCGCACCTCCTACCTGGTTGCTTATCTAGCGCAGCGCTCGTGCTCAAGTTTCAGTGGAATGAAGTAAAACAGAGAACTCGCATTCCAGAGTCAGATCTTAAGAAAACTTGAGTCGCGGAATGTTAATATTATGTCAGACATTCATATGATTTTATATTGTACAGACCGTACAAAATCTTGACGGACAATCTTCGTAAGGAAATAGGTAGGCAAGTAATGCTTCATAAATAAATTTATCAGAGACTTTTAATCATTCGACGATACAACGTCCAATTAAATAGGCAACACATTGTACGTTGTACTCATCTGTGATTAAAACTATATTATCTCTGAGGTCATATTAGTAGAGTTGTGTGTAAGACATCGATGGGGACTGAGAAGAAGCTGATGGTAAATACTGCTGTTGCTGCAGAGTCTATTACAGGATATGAGCCGTTAAGAGCAGAAGTGGTGTAAGTCAAAAATGGGTAATGAGGTTTAAAGTAAATATTGTGTAAAATACAGCACAAAGTAGCAATTAATATTCAATTTGTTTGAACTATTTGTAGACAGTGGATAACATAAAGGACATATTAATTGCTACTTTGCGCTATATTTTACAGAATTTTTACTTTAAACCTCATTACCCAATTCTAACTTACATCACTTCTGCTCTTAACGGCTCATATATTAATTGTCCAAGATGCTCTGCAATTTTTATAGTAGAACATAAACATAAATGCCTTAACTAATGACTTGTTTAATTTCTTATATAAAGATTAATTTAGTTATTTGTGTATTTATTATTTTCATTTAATTTGTATTTAATTATGTATTCATTTATTTAGTTATTAATGTATTCATTTATTTATTTATTTACTTGTGTATTCATTTATTTAGTTGTGTGTATTTATTTATTTGTGTATTCATTTATTTAATTATTTGTGTATTTATTTATTTATTTATTTATTTATTTATTTATTTATTTAGTTGTGTATTCATTTATTTAGTTATGTGTGTATTTGTGTATTCATTTATTTAGTTATATGTATATTTATTTGTGTATTCATTTGTTTATTTATATATATATTTATTTGTGTATTCATTTATTTATTTACTTGTGTATTCATTTATTTATTTACTTGTGTATTCATTTATTTAGTTATATGTATATTTATTTGTGCATTCATTTAAATATTTACTTGTGTATTCATTTATTTAGTTATATGTATATTTATTTGTGTATTCATTTATTTATTTACTTGTGTATTCATTTATTTAGTTATATGTATATTTATTTGTGTATTCATTTATTTAGTTTTATGTATATTTATTTGTGTATTCATTTATTTAGTTATATGTATATTTATTTGTGTATTCATTTATTTATTTACTTGTGTATTCATTTATTTATTTACTTGTGTATTCATTTATTTAGTTATATGTATATTTATTTGTGTATTCATTTATTTAGTTATATGTATATTTATTTGTGTATTCATTTATTTATTTACTTGTGTATTCATTTATTTAGTTATATGTATATTTATTTGTGTATTCATTTATTTAGTTATATGTATATTTATTTGTGTATTCATTTATTTAGTTATTTGTGTATTCATTTATTTAGTTGTTCGTGTATTTATTTATTTGTGTATTCATTAATTTAATTATTTGTCTGTTTATTTAATTTAGTGTAGTTAAGGCTACCAGGCCTTCTCTTCCACACCAACAGAAATGCAAATACAATAATTGAAAAAAATAAAACTATACACTAAGCAAATTCACACGAAAATATATACAAACTACAGTCACACGAACTTTAAATGAGTGATTAATGGCCGGTTTGTCCAAGTACTGTTAGAACACTTAACGACTGTTAAACCGTCAACAGTTTGTTAAATACAGTTTTTCCATTTGTTCAACACCAGTTTAGCTTAACAGATTCTTAACCGTTTGTTAGCTTTAAATGTAGGATTTCAGGCCGTTAACTCATTTAACAAATAGTTGAACATGGCGGATAACACCACAGCTGTTCAGACAAAAGTTGTGAAAATAACATGTTATGTTTCTCTTTGAGAAATGTTTAGAGTAAGGGCCGGTTTCATCAAGCTTCGGTAAATCTGTCCAAATGAAACATTAACTAGTACTGTACATTAAAATATTTACACGAGTACGTTTGTATGCGAGTTGTCTCCGTAGACTTCAAGCCGAGCAGGTATATATGCCTCGTCGCGCTGGTTACGTCGTATCTCTCCGTTGGAGCAGTCGGTAGCGAGTTGGCTTGCGATCTCAGGGGCCCGTGTTCGATTCTCGGCGATAACTTTTTTTTTATTAACGTAACTAATTTTTATACATGTTACCTTTCTTCTTTTTTTTTTTTTTTTTTCAATTTTGTGTACTGGAACGAATTATTTCGCAACTCTGGCTCCACTAGGAGAATTTAAAAAACTCTTGGGAGATCAATTTTCTTCCCAAAATAAAACAAAGATAAACAAACAAATTGAATAAAAATAAAAGAAATACACATGTGGATCTAATATATTGTCTATATGCCACCGGCGTTTATCACTGCCTGGCATTTTCGGGGCATTCAGTCCACCAGATCGCGGAAATAGTTCTGGTCCTTAGCGAAATCTTCCCGGGTAATCAGAACTAGATCCCAGAACTGATCTGGATTTTGAGGTGGAATGTCTCGATATTTTCATGCTTTTCTGTGAACCGTCTTTGCACGTTTATGGCGGTGTGCGGGGTGATTATTCTGCTGGAAAATTAAATTTCCACCGGAAAGAAAAAGATTATAAATTCCAAGAATCCAGCTCTTTCGATTCTGTTTTGAAGCCAGTGCAAACATATCTTATCGCTAGCTATAATATAATTCTAATAAGTGAAAGTTAATATACCACTTAAGTTTCGTTGTTTGAATGCACATTATGTATTAATTTACTAATATTTCTTAGGTACCGGTATGTAGTTATAATAATCACTTTCATGTCTTAAAATAAAACACAGTTGAATGTTACCTAGTTGAAATAGGCTACTTGTTCCAATTCACCAGCTACTATTAACTCTAGATTCTATGTTACTGGCTCTTCAACTATAGCCGATGTCAATAGTGCTTCAAAATACGCAGTGAGTAAATAATAAAATGTTTCAGCAGCAATTGCTTCTTTAGGACGAAATTACATATAATTTATACATGGACCTGAATTAGAGAATTTTATATGATACGGAATTCTCCTCGGAGTTTTGTGTACAGTTGACTACACACACATTCCTGTAATTATTGTCACCTGGTGGTCATAATGCTGAGATTTTTGTAAACAGAAATTCATATTTTACATTATAAAATATAACCATACTTATAATAATAATAATTATTATTCAATAGTAGTCAATGCAACTTTCATTTATCAACTCTCTGGACTGTATGAATCATGGCTACTGTAACAGGTTACGATTTTACACATGTTTCATGACTTACTCTACAGTACAGAATTTAAATAATAATATCAACCAATAAGAAGTTGTCTTATATATGCAAAATCATTACCAACTGCTGTTGAGTAGTTAGAATAGTATTAACGACAGTTAAAGTTAAGTGTTGGTTATTTTAAACAAAATTATGTTGGAAAAATAGAAAACATCTTAACAAAACGTTAAAAATAAACCAGCTGTTAATTTAACATTTGTTAAGCCAAATTAAACATTACTTGGAAAAACTGGCCATAAGTATCATAATTATATCCTAGTTAACCAACAAGGCTAACATATTAATATTCCTTAGTTAATTGAGAGTATTATGGTATTTTACTTTAGTTAGTGACTAGTTTCAGCTTAATTTTCACCATCTTCAGATTTTTATTGAGGTCACGTACCTGTTTTCAGTTTCCTATTGTTGGTGCCTTTGTGGAGGTGGTCTATGAGGCTAGAGTAGTGTCAAAAAGAATGTGCATTCTGAAATTTAGTTGTGTTGAGGGTATGTTGTCCACATGTTTTTGTATATCTGCATACATCCTATTGATCTCTAGTGTATTCAGCTTCTGGCTTTTCGGTTCAGTGTGTAGGATTTCCATGTCATTTCCATTACATATTCAACCAAAAAAACCAGAAACTAAACACACTACAGCAATACGAAATATACAGACACACAAAAACATACCCCCATGAAATCCTCAACACACACTTTTTGACTCCACATTACACTAAACAAATGCACCCCCACAGGAAGAGCAATCAGAAGGCACGAAAACCAGGACCACACAGTTCTGAAGATACAACAGACTCAAACTAACCAACAATGCTTGTTTTAACACGTAAAAGAAAGAAATTATATATTCCGAAGTGATATAGTGGTAAAAGTTGTGTAATCAAGATGTATTTAATTTTCTATTAATTTAGGGAAAAGTCGCATAGTATCGGACAGTGAGTTTCTTTCATCTACCACACAATGATAGTACCTGATTGACATGGTTACGTTTCTGTGATGTCGCATAGAGAAATGTAACCATGTCATTCAGGTACTACCATATGGTGGTAGATGAAAGAAACACACTGTCCGATACTACCCGATGTCCGATACTACCCGCCTCTCCCCTAATCATATCAATGAAGTTTGACAATAAATTGAGCAATTGGCTTAAATTGATAGATATTTTGTTTATTTTCTAAATTTAGTAATCAAATAAGTGTGTTTACTCACGAACTGAGCTGTCCATTCGAACATATTCATTATGCAATGTATATTATATTGTCTACAGCACATTAGCGTACAATATACTGTAGAGAATGAAGTTAAATTGAAAAATAATCATAATATGGATATTTAAACACAATTTTGAAAATGGTGGCCGTTCATTTCAATACAGGCTTCAGTTCTTTTGTGCATATTACCGCACTAATTCCAATTACCAGTTTCGTCCTTCGTACTAGTAACTCATGTTGAAATAATTCTGTACCTACTCTATAAAATAATATCTTACGTACTGTAAATTCAGTCTTCACTTCTGTCCGATCTGTAAAGATAAAATTACTCAGACATGCTATCTACTGTCCGTCCAAGTGGTTATGCCGCAGGATCGTAGAAAGGAGGAAAATGACGTGACAGTTAATTAATTATCGAGATCCTTTTATTTAAGTTATTTTAAAAAGTTGTATAATATTACGCAGACGTTGAATTCCTAACAGAAATTAATGTTTCCAGAAAAGAGCTAAGGCAGCCCAGCCACTAGCTTGTACAGAGGGGCGAGTAGAAGCGGTGGGGAAAACCGGGATGCGACATAGGCAAACGGACGACAGTACCTGTGGGAGAATATGATTCAATATTGAAAGCGAACATATTTCTGGAACGTACTATGCTCACTAACTCAGTACTGTTTGTGTTTACATTGACCGTAAGGCGACTTTGACTCTATACGCTTGGTTCTGTGTGGAGAACGGTTGGAAGTTTACTAGTAGAGGGGGTGGGAGTGAAGTACATTCAAAAACTCAGAATTGAAGTAAAAATAAAATGATGTCCTTGAATTTGAAACAATGTTTAGTTACAGTATTTAGATTTACATTTCTTATTTTATATACGCTAGAAAATACCTAATTAACTAACTTCAGTTATGTTACAAAGAGAGTGGATATTAGCTAAGAAGACGCCTATATATGTTATTGTATTTTCTAAACTTCTAACGCGCTCTGTAATACCAGTACAAAAGCTCTTGAAATCTATGTTTTGACAAAGACAACGACCAACAAGTGCTATTAAACCACTATTGATGGCGATCACAAATATTACTGGTAATTTAAAAATATACTAATAATATTAATGTTAATTAGCTAATAAATGAAAGCATAGCGCTTTTTATTTCGTTTTAGTGTTGAGGATTGCGGGATTCATTGACCTCTGTGAATTTCTCCGTATCGTGCGGGCGATATTGATTTGCACGCACGCGGGACTATTCCAAGCTATAATATAGGCGTTCTTGCATAATTGAATGTATTACGTAACAAGAGGTAACACGATTCCAGTGTCGCGTGATTTTCGACTAAATGCAACATTAATTCAATCAGAACGTTCTTGAGTAATTAAAGTCATTGATATACTGAATACGCTCTGTCCCCGGGACATGACTATCTGTGTCATATTGTATATTATTAGTGACCTGGGAGTTGTCACTATGGAGGAAAAGTTTCTAATGATAAATTAAAATCATAATTTCAGTGGCTGAGAAGTTAGGAGTAGGCAAAAAATTTGCTACATGTTATAATACTGTAACCTTTATTCTGCTTCAACCACTACAAACCCGACAACAATGTTACTTATTAATTCACCCTACAACAATGGGCATTCCACTCAATACAGCAACACAGTAGTCGTTATTGCACTCCACATGACGACAATGACAATACACGACGTGTATTATTGAGAAAAACAACAATGTACTCCTAATTTTAATGTTTTTATTGTGTTATTTTACGACGCTGTATCAACATCTAGGTTATCTAGCGTCTGAATGATATGAAGGTGATAATGCCGGTGAAATGAGTCCGGGGTCCAGCACCGAAAGTTACCCAGCATTTGTTCGTATTGGGCTGAGGGAAAATCCCGGAAAAACCTCAACCAGGTAACTTGCCCCGACCGGGATTCGAACCCGGGCCACCTGGTTTTACAGCCAGACACGCTGACCGTTACTCCACAGGCGTGGACCCTAATTTTAATTAATGTTCACAATGCACTATGTGTAGAACAAAACTGTCAGTTCACAATTCGCTTGCCTTGCCTAGTTCTTCTAGCTCACTGTTCAAGTTCACTGCACGTCGAACTCCGGTATTCCGGATTCGCCTGGTGAACGCTGCCACAGGTATGGACTCACTCAAGTTCACTGCACGTCGAACCCAAGTCTCCCAGATGCGGTTCCACTGCACGTCGAACCCCGGTCTTCCAGCTGCTCTCGAAGGCTGGCTTCCTTGCTCGCTTCAAGACTCACTTGTCGACTTGAAGACTCAAGACTGATTGTTCTCTTGTCTGCCACTAGCGCTTTTATTTATTACACCATAAGTTCTGGAATCTTCGATTCTCGTGGCTTTCAGAATCTTCGAGAGAGAGAGAGAGAGATCCGCTTCTCGATGCTTCCCTTGTTCTCTCCGCTCCGCGCCGTCACCGTAGTTCTCTTTCCCTTGCTCCATACCGCGCTACAACTCCTACCGAAGTTCGAGTTTCCGTTACCCCACGCCTTCCTTCTCCCTAGATGCGCGCGCAACCCCCTGACGCGACCAGAATATTCCAGCACGGCGCCACACATTTTAACAAGACGTATTTTAAATTACTACACTCTTTATATAGTTAGTTCACCAATAAATTAATCGATTGTACACTAATGTTTCCTCCTGTTTTCCGCACACATTTTTAGTGTAATATTTTGTTATCTTCAGCACAAACATTTTCTCCAGCGTTAAGCGTGATGCTCCTGTCGCAGCTTTGATTTTTGCAAGTGGTTCATGGATTTATACTCCTTCCTTCTTTGAATTTTAATTGTATTTGGGGACTGGGGCACAACGACCCAATGCTGCGACCTAGAAGACATTATGTTTACCATCGGGCTAGGCGCATTTCCAAACCCACACCGAATGACTATTACTAATATTCGTTGGGTATCAAGGCAACCCCATTTGTCCGTACGCTACACGATGTAGCCATTATTCTGGATTTGTTAATTTTTTCACTCTCCCTCTCTCTTTCTCCTTCTCCCTTCCTTCTTCCGTTTCTATCACACTTTCCATCTTCCCTTTCTTTCTTTCTTTCTTTCTTTCTTTCTTTCTTTCTTTCTTTAACTTCCTCCTTTGTGGGTCTTACAAGTCAGTGCCCGTAACGGAGGGATAATTCTTTTGGATCACACACGAAATATGGACCATGAAGGGATTACCCTGGCGAGGGATCAGCTCGACCCAGAAACCACCTAAAAACAACACGAACACATATATAAATAATGGACAGAACGTTCGGGATAGATGCAAAGTAAATTCCAATCCATTCACTTTTAAGAGCGGGGAAAAAACCCCTAAAAACCTACACTTAGATTTGCTGGCCTAGCGATTAAAATCCTGAATGCATATTAAACAGTAGCAGCATTAAGGCACCTATGTCCGAACCTCTCTTTTTCCTGTTTCCACGCACTGCAGCCATAAGAAATTTTTTGTCGGAGGAACTAATTCTTTGTTGGTTATTTAACGGCGTTGTATCGTCTACTAGGTTAAATCGCTTTGATGGAATTGATGATACCAGGATGGTATTTGGCTCGTTGACAATACGCCATAGGTTACCTGACATCCGCATTTGCGGTTGAGGAAAATCTCTGAAAGAATTCAACCACGTATCAGCCCAAGAGGAATCCAACCCACGCATAGTGTTTCCAGGAGGCTCAAAAGCCTTTAAATTAAGCACCTTTATTATGGACGAAAAAAACTGGGTCTACCACTTCACTGTTCAAGTATACCCAAGGGAACGCGAGCCATCAGTTCAGAAACACTCTCCTAAGATAAGCAAGTAGACCTGATATATTGTTAATATGATATTATCTTTCACTTGGTACCAAAAATTGGTAAAAAAAAAGTGTTAGTATTTTTGACCAGCTTTTATGCCTCTAGGAAACACTGTGCCACGGCCGATTGCAGATCCGGATCAGCAAACAAACACGCCTGGCATCTGAGCTAGAAGTGATAGCGATATAAAAATTATTTACTAATAAAGGAATACATAATAGATTTAAAAAATATATAAACATAAAATATACCAACCAATAAATTATAAAACAATAAATAAATACCAGCCTGAAGTCGTTCAGGCTGATATGAAAAATGAATAATGAATAATGATTTATTTTAGCTGGCACAGTTAAGGCCGTAAGGCCTTCTCTTCCACTCAACCAGCAAAAATTATAGATACATATGTATGAACTTACAAGGAATTCAACAATTTGATTTATATAAGAGTTACATGTAGCCTATACAAGAGTTATTTAAGAATTAAACAACGAAATGCTATGAAGTATTAATTAAACACTGAAATACAAATTATGTAGCAGAATTAAACTAAAATACATAGAATGTTAATATATTTCAAATAATGTTAGATAATAGAAAGAGATTATTATGAGACAATTTTGAAAATGCAGCACTATCAGGATGCATGTCTAAAGGAAGGAGTAACAATGTAGACAGTGATAGTTTAAGTCAGTATGATTGGAGTGAAATGCTAAGAAGGTTATCTTTTAAGCTGTTTTTAAAAGTGTTAATTGTCTTGCAGCCCCTAATACTTTGTGACAGGGAATTCCATTGTCGCGAGGTGGATACCGTAAAAGATGATGAATAACGAGATGTTCTATGAAGGGGTATACTTAACGCGCCACAGAAAAGTGATCTGGTATTTACGTCGTGGTTAGAGTATAGAAAGAGAAACGAGACGATATGGTATATGACCGGCATGTCTGAGGACTGGCGATGAGATTTCTCACATTAGTCTTACAGTTACGGGAAATCTCACGAAAAATCAACCAGATCAAGTGAGATTCGAATCCACTCCCCTGCGCTGGCTCAAATTTTCCCTGTCTCGCCACTTGTACTATGCCTCTGGATGAGCTTCTCTTCATCAAACCGTTTATTTCTTATACATATCCCACTGTTGTGTAACACTTGAACTTTGACACTCCAAAGGTGTGCGATCGGGAGAATTCTCACTGTGTTGGGTACCGTTGTTGATAGGCTATAATGTTTTATTAACTGACGAGGATGATTAATCTCACCACATCAATGGAAATAGTTCAACAGTTTCCTTTGTGATTATTCTAGCATAAGAGACTTAGAGGGCTGGTTTCTCGAGGAACAGTAGATTTCACGGAGTTCAAGAAAAACGACAGATCGCAATTGGTTTTTGTTCGTCCTATGATATAATTCTCATCAGCATAGTAGCAGTGCTCGACACTGGTGATCAGATCATACGAGAGGTCGCAGCAGTGGCGTCACATTCGTCGTATTTTGCAGTTTCATTGCAATGTAATTTCCACTAACGCTAATTATTTTAACGCACTATAGAATAACTATAGCCTACGGCACTGGTTTCCAAACTTTTTGAAGGCGCGACCCACTTTTGGACGAGACTTTCTTTTGTGACCCTCCCCTCCTACTACCGTACCTGTATCCCATTCGAAAAATATAAATCCTTGTAAAATTGAAAATAATGATAATTTTACTGAAAGTATGAGTTCGTTATGTGAAAGTATTCTTTACCATACGGAAGTAAGATGGCTTTCGTGCGGTAACATGTTGAAAAGAGTTTTACAGTTAAGAATAGAACTTTTGTGCGAGATCGTGCGTATTTGCTTGTTTTCCGCACAGAACCAATACGCGGTAAGTGTGAAATACCACATTCAGTATTCCCAACGTAACACACATAACAATTTCCCTCTTCTTACCGCTTAAGCGCGACATTCATTTTACTGCTTCAGGTTTTTAACATATTATTTTTAGAGACGTTTAACATAGTAATAATTATAAATTGGAAACTTACCACTGCAATTTCACCTAAATTGCAATGTTAATTATTGTTTTTAAATATTTGCAAAACTTAAGTAAAGTCTACTACTCCACGAAACTTATCGCATTCCTGATACAAGTAACATTAAGCAAGCCGTGAAAAAATCAACAAGATTCCAGATGCCAATGTTATTACTGTAATATGTTATATAAATAATATTGTTAAAATATTAAAATGAAAAATAAATTATTACATAACCTTACCGTTTGTTTTAAGTTCGCATTTATAGACTGGGGAAAAAAAAGACAGACGTATATCACGGCCTGCTGGAGTATAGTAAACACAGAAAACATTTTATAGCAACAATGTTGAAGAAAGATATTTTGGTTTTCCGAAGTTGCCGTCATTAAACAGAAACCAACATGGAGATTTCATTGCAACCAATTAGAAATTCGTCTTTCATGTATGTAATAAAAGATCTTCGCACAAAATAATGTACGACACATGAGCGGTATATTTGTTTTCATGTTCATGTTTTCCTCGACCATGAAAACGTCAACATACCGCTCTTGTAACGTATATTACTATTAATATATCTGTACGCAGAAGACGAGAAATTGGAATACATATATGCAAACCTATTTTGAAATTGAAGAATGTGATCCCAAAACTCACTCCGTCCATTTGGCCATTTTTATTATTTATACATTTACTGTATAAATGTATGATTTTTTTTAGACTTCTACCATATATGTATTTTAAGATTCTTTTCTTCCAAAATAACGCAAATCCTTGTCTGAAAGGTTGTATTATTGTGTACATAATTTGAAAACAAGCTTAGTCCGTAGATCGGTGGGCAAAAGCTTAGCCCAGTCCTTTCATAAAAATGGATTGAAAGCGTTTTTAGAGTAAAAGTTTGAAAGGCACAGCCAGAGATAAAATTAATGGGTTTACAAAGAAATTTGATTTCTAGTCAATATAATTTTAGACAAATGTATTTGATTCATTCCAGTATTAAAGAGCTCATGGAAAATTTAGCTACATATATGTTAGGCAAATACTGTTTTTGCGAACATGCAATTAAGTTTCTACAATTTTAATCAACAACTTTTTGAATACATTCCGGACAAACTCAAAACAATTATGATAATCCCAAAGATAGTGAATCCGTTTTTAGGTAGTTGCGTTCAATTGGTTGAAATTCCAGAAACTATGAAGGAAAATCTAATTTAAATGTGTACCTAGAGATTGACTGATTAAATCAGTGGTCACCAGCACACTGCACTCCTGGGCCAGCGTTTCTTACCCGCGGAGAAGACATTGCACTATGGTGCATTCGTAGCTGCTGGCGGGTATGCTCCACGACGGGGCACAACACGTTGCTCTGCTTACCCTTTACCCATTTCAGCGAGTGCTGACGACCATTGATTTAAATTATACTTTCTTCTTCGCAGAGCATAGACTAATTTTTAATTAAAAGAATGCAAGAATACCTCGAGTTTGCAAAAATACGTAATTCTTAAAATTTTAAATATTTGCAACCTCGTATTTATGCAAAATAAATATCTCAAAACAAAAGTGAGACATTTTCTTGAACTGTAAAATGATATTACTGTGTGTATGGAATGCTGAGTCCAGATTTCAAATTAAAATTCAAATTTATTCACAATTTACATTTGAAATGAATACATATGAATAGATACCCGAAATGAGCATATGCTCGTGCTCGGGTACAGTCCAGTAGTCTACATAAATTTTACAGAGATCAAATAATAATGCTGATGATAGAAATAATAGTAACAACAATAATAATAATAATAATAATAATAATAATAATAATAATATAACCGTGACGGAGATGATACAAAGAATAATAATAATAATAATAATAATAATAATAATAATAATAATAATAATAATATTAATAATAATATTAGTGATAAAACAAAAATATTTACAATAATAAAATAAATACTAAGACGGATAAAATAAAATACAAAACCACTAGCGAGAGTTAACATAACTTAAATAAGCATATAATAACCGGAAAAAAAATGAACTCGAAAATCAAGAGAAAAGTTCGTTGTATCGCAGTCGACAGCAACCGGCGTATTGACATTGTGTTATGCATTAATGGTAGAAGGGGGGAGCCGAAAGTCTACGTAACTGCCGTTCTCTTCGAATCTTCTCGTACAATCATGGGAAGTTAATGCTGCAAAAACAAAATGTCTCCGAGTCAAACTGTTCATTATTACCAGGATAACTACAAATAATACTGAAATATATTAATCAAGTTTTAGTTATAGATCTCCCCTTTTGTGCAAGAGGTATGATATCAAAATATTTTAAGAATGACGGGGAAAATATAAATTTCAAGGACTCTCTAGTGACGAATTTGAGAAGCTACTTTCCGAAAAACAGGCACATTAATTGCATTAATTACTATTTTTCACTTTAAAACTACTTAAAATTTTTTTATTATGTTTAATGTTGTTTATGTTCCTAAATAAAAAATAAATGTTAAGACTTATTTTTAAGTCATCTCGCGACCCTTCTCAACGCGACCCCCACTATGGGAACCGCTGGCCTACTGAATGCCGTTCCTTCATGCTTCTTAACAAATGAAGCGTAGGCAGCACGCTTTTCGATTGTAGCAGCAGGACAACTTGTGAATTGAATAGTGTCTGACATTTTCTGCGCTGCAAACTCTTGTGTCGTCGATCCACGCAGTTCGCCGTCTCCTCTTTTTAGCTGCACAGGTCGAGAGCCTGATAATGTATCGCGCGGGAAGTGCCAACACCTTTGAAGCGGAAGCCATTTGCGTCTGAGTGCGCTCGCCCTGGACAGGTACGAAGCACTCCGCTTCTTTCTAAAGGCGCCGAGAAGCCACCCAGATGCAGTACACGTTGAAATTACTGCAGTCGCCTTTCAGTTCACACCTGGGAAATATTGAAGAGGCGGCAGTGTTAATGAGTGCCTTCAAAATTAACTGATTTTAACCTCATCGACTTATACTCGAGTCAATTGGAAATTAAGGAGTTATCGAGCATTGAATGGAAAGAAAAAATATGAATGACATTTTAATTTTTATGCACAATACTTTTAACACTTCTTAAACTACGAAAAGATTAATTTTTGGTCCTACAGAATATATCTGTTACGGTAACAATGATTTTATTAGAGGAGAAAAATTCTCTCCGGCGCCGGGGATCGAACCCGGTTCTACGTACCAAGTGCTCTAACCACTGAGTAGTAGTAGTAGTAGTAGTAGTAGTAGTAGTAGTAGTAGTAGTAGTAGTAGTAGTAGTAGTAGTTTTATTTTGCCTGGCAGAGTTAAGGCCATGAGGCCTTCTCTTCCACTCAACCAGGTTTCAATAATATGCAGGGACATCATTTTATTTTTACTTCAATTTTTATTGTACCTGAGTTTTTGAATGTGCTTCATTCCCACCCCTTCTACTAAGGAAGTTCCAACTCCACACAGAACCAAGATCGCAGATAGTAAGCAGTACTGAGTTACTGAGTATAGTACGTTCCAGAAATATGTTCGCGTTTTCCAGTGACGAAAGAGCTTTCAATATTGAATCATATTTTCACACAGGTACTGTCCGTTTGCCTACGTCGCATCCCGATTTCCCCCACATGCTTCTGCTCGCCCCTCTGTAAAAGCTGGGCCGTCTTAGCTCTTTTCTGAAAACAATTTCTCTTAGGAATTGGACGTTTACGTAATATTATACAGCTGTTTAATTTAACTTAAATAAAAGGGCCTCGTTAAGTAATTAACTGTCACGTGATTTCCTCCCTTTCTACAATCCTGCGGCATAACCACTTGGACGGACAGTAGATAGCATGTCTGAGTAATTTGATATTTTCGGGTCGGGCAGAAGTGAAAATTGAATTCACAGTACGTACAGTAGGTACAGAATTATTTCAACATGAGTTACTAGTACGAAGGACGAAACTGGCAATTGGAATTAGATGCAATAGTCTATAGTGCGATAATATGCACAAAAGAACTGAAGCCTGTATCGAAATGAACGGCCACCATTTTCAAAATTGTGTTTAAATATTCATATTATGATTATTTTTCAATTTAACTTCTTTCTCTATATTGTACGCTAATGTGCTGTAGACAGTATAATATACACTGCATAATGAATACGTTCGCATGGATAACTCACTTCGTGAGTAAAAACACTTATTCTTAATACAGTACTGTACTTTGATTAAAGAAAAACCTAATGAAAATTATCAAACTCAAAATCGCGATATTTCCTAGTTTACGTAAATGGATGAACTAATTTTCTTCCATGCTATACCTAGTAGAGTGATTTGTGTTTTACGCCAGTATCATCGAACTCCAGTCTTGGAGGGGGGAGCAAGCGGTGTTTCCGGTTCTCTAAAGGTATAGCCAGGTTAATATTAAAAATGTTAGTAAAAATAAAATGATGTCCCTGTACATGGAATACAAAATTAGATTACAAAACAACACAAAAGAGGATACCTTAGAAATTACGTAAAATATAGTAGGAAATTATAGATAGTCAAGATCAGTTACATAATATAAAATTACAAATAGTCGAGATCGGTTGCATAATATAAGGACAATATAAAATAAAGTAGAAAATTACACATAATCAAAATCGGTTCAAGTTTAATCCACAGCACCGGATCATTGTTACCATAACAGATATATTCTGTAAGACCAAAAATTAATCTTTACGTAGATTCTTTGCTCAACATTACTTATTACTGTGGAATTCAGGTCACCAAGTCACTCACTTGAGTGCGCTCCTCGTATAATGGCAGTTGACTTAATATGTCAACATATATGTCGAACTTGGAGTCAGGCCACAAAGGGAAAAACACTAGAGGAGAGGGATTCGATCCAGTGCTGTGGATTGAACTTCGGCGTAGCTCAATGCTTAGAGCGCTTAAAGCGTAGAACCAAGGACCCGGGTTCGATTCCCGGCGCCGGAGCGAATTTTTCTCTAATAATCATTGTTACTTCTGAAACTAAGAATTTTTTACTTTGTTAATTATTGAAATTGAAGGAGATACTAAATCTTTGTAATTAGTTTTCGGCGTGACGTTCGCCATTTTTAAAGATTCTAGTGAGGTTTTGCTTGTTTTTTTTTTTTTTTTTTTTTTTTTCCGGGGATCTGGTAGATCTACTGAAACACGATACCGGTACGAATAGAGTTATAATATTTTTAAAGGCATAATTGAGGACACTATCCAATCGCATCTTTCCCACCCCTAAATAACAACTTAGAGATACAAATACACACAATGAGTCACAATTGTTGAATTCCAAACAACTAAAATGAATTCAAATGTTTAATATGCTGCATGTTCTGATACTTAATTCCTACATTATTATAATTTGAGTATGGGATTGAATTGAAGAGATTTGAATTTAAGGGAAGGCTGGGCACTATGGCCCAGCACTGAAATCTGTTTAATCTGCATACTCCCAACCCTACACCAGCTGACTACTCTAAGGTTCGCTGCGTACCCAGGTTTCGAGCAGACAATCCCCCCTCGTCACTAGGTCAACCCCATCTTTGCGTCAATATGAAAGATGACGAAATGGAGAAATGGTGACGGAATGATACAGATGACTAATACGGGGAAAAACGGGACAACTCCAGAGACAAACCCAACTGCGACCTTGTCCGTCACAAGTGCCACTGGATTTTTCATTCACTGGATTTTTCAATGAAAACTCCCAGACATGACCGGGACTCGAACCCGGCGTCTACGTGACAGAGCGGAGGTCTGACCACTCAGCCACCGCAGGGGTAACTGAGTATGCTTATAGAAACACAAAAACTACAATGAATTTCACAGTTGAATCAAATTTCACCCATGTTTCAATGGAGGGTAAATTAATTTAAACAATACTTGAATATTTCTTTGTTGTTCTGATTTTATTTAAAATGTCAGGAATTTTTAGCAAATGAGAATGAAATGTTACACAACTGAAATAATGATTGTTGTACTGCAACCCAGATAATCCTTTCACTGATTCTACAAGGAATTCTTCTCCTTAGATCACTGCATTTGTACTAAAGAAATTACAAAATGCTGGTTCGAAAGTTCGAACGAACCAAGTGCGTAGGTAAATTGAGGTAACAGAACAAATAAAACCTCGTGAGAGTCGTGTGTGAATCGACCAGTAAAGCGGTATGAATAAGGAAACGGAAATGATTCTATGCTTCAAGTCTTCAAAAAGTGTCGAATGTCATTCTGAGCTCCTCACTCGAGGTATATCGAGAATTACCTACTGTTATTTAAAACGGCTTTGTGGATCGGTTGCGATTGCTGGGAAGCGATTGAAAATCGGCTCAAATAATTGATGTAGATGTTAAAAATACGTTTGACACTAGTATTAAAAGTAATTTTTGCTAGCTATCAAATAATAGTCCATTATTAACATAGGCTACTTGGCTAGCGTTAAAAGATTTACTTTAAGGAACAGTTGCCTAGAAACTGAATTCAAGTAACTGATCCAAATATCTTCCACTTCCGCTTTCATTGATTAATAATAATAATAATAATAATAATAATAATAATAATAATAATAATAAATAATAATAATGTTTTATATAATATTCTTATTCAATTTGGTATTCCAAAGAAACTAGTTCCATTAATTAAAATGTGTCTCAGTGAAATGTACAGCAGAGTCCATACAAATCTGTTTCTGTCT
Source organism: Periplaneta americana (assembly GCF_040183065.1). Lineage (NCBI taxonomy): Eukaryota > Metazoa > Arthropoda > Insecta > Blattodea > Blattidae > Periplaneta > Periplaneta americana. The sequence continues at coordinate 158,986,643 of NC_091119.1, forward strand.
GATACGTTTCCAATTCACTGCGGGCTAAAGCAAGGAGATGCACTATCACCTTTACTTTTTAACTTCGCTCTAGGGTATGCCATTAGGAAAGTCCAGGATAACAGAGAGGGTTTGGAATTGAACGGGTTACATCAGCTGCTTGTCTATGCGGATGACGCGAATATGTTAGGAGAAAATCCACTAACGATTAGGGAAAATGCGGGAATTTTACTTGAAGCAAGTAAAGAGATAGGTTTGGAAGTAAATCCCGAAAAGATAAAGTATATGATTATGTCTCGTGTCCTGAATATTGTACGAAATGGAAATATAAAAATAGGAAGTTTATCCTTTGAAGAGGTGGAAAAATTCAAATACCAGGGAGCAACCGTAACAAATATAAATGATACTTGGGAGGAAATTAAACACAGAATAAATATGGGAAATGCGTGTTATTATTCGGTTGAGAAGTTTTTATCTTCCAGTCTGCTGTCAAAAAATCTGAAAGTTAGAATTTATAAAACAGTTATATTACCGGTTGTTCTTTATGGTTGTGAAACTTGGACTCTCGCTTTGAGAGAGGAACATAGGTTAAGGGTGTTTGAGCATACGGTGCTTAGGAAAATATTTGGGTCTGAGAGGGATGAAGTTACGGGGAATGGAGAAAGTTACACAACACAGAACTGCACGCATTGTATTCTTCACCTGACATAATTAGGAACATTCAATCCAGACGTTTGAATGGGCAGGGCATGTAGCATGTATGGGCGAATCCAGAAATGCATGTAGAGTGTTAGTTGGGAGGCCGGAGGGTAAAAGGCCTTTAGGGAGGCCGAGAAGTAGAAGGGAGAATAATATTAAAATGGATTTGAGGGAGGTGGGATATGATGGTAGAGACTGGATTAATCTTGCTCAGGATAGGGACCAATGGCGGGCTTACGTGAGGGCGCCAATGAACCTCCGGGTTCCTTAAAAGCCATAAGTAATGAAATAAGTAATAATAATAATAATAATAATAATAATAATAATAATAATAATAGAAATTAAACATTTATAGAAAGGATTTTGCACAAATTGGCATTTCGAGAATGCTGTGAAAGAACGCCCTATAAAGCTCACACACGGACATCAAAATTTTGACTCATGTTGCATAAATTATGGACTTGTTTCTGTGTTGCAGTCTGAGTGCTGTATCTTTCATAAAGGAACTAGTACATCAACTTTGGAAGTTCAGATTCATCTGTCGCATCGTTATTCTAGGACAAGATAATATATAAACTTTCAGAATTGTACAGTACACTATATTACACAGCATTGTCATCCGAGGAAGGTTCATATGCTTCATGATGCAAGGCTGGAATGGCAGTTTAAGGTATGGATCAACTTTCTGCCAACAGAAAGATGATAAATCATCTCACTATTATATATGGAACGATGTTCGCGAAGCTGAGCCTCTGACAGGATACTAATGATTGTAACAGGCAAGTTTGTAGAAGAGAGCGGCCATGTCAACCCAAACGACAGCTTGCTGCAGGAAGTCAGGGCACGCCTTTGATCTTGGATGTCACCGCTGTGGTGTGCCTTTCCCATTTAGTTTAAAAACATTGAAGGAAATTTGAATTTACTTATCTCAGTTTATACCCTTCATAACATCTTAGCCAAGAAATATGAGTGACATTTGATGATAAAAAAGCGAACGTAAACGCAGAAAAAATTTTTATTCCGTATCGTCATTAAAAAATATAAAACTTTCGTACTAAGTTGTATTATCAATACTGTCGCTTTTAAGTGCGTACATAGACCTTCGATGGCCAAAAGAATTAAGTTTCCATTTTTCTTATATTAATTTAATATGAACTCTTACCATACCATTCTGTCACAGATATTTTAATTTTTTAGGTATTTATAAAATTGTCCACGTTGTGCATGTAATGACCTCCCATGCAAACATAATACCAGTCAGTAATCTGTAGGTATCGCTAATTTTTCTCAAACACACTGTCTAGTGTGAAAAAATTAATTTTTCATTTTTCTTATGATAAGTAGTTTAACAAGAAGTTTTAGCTTCATATCTGTAAATGAAATTCTAAGATATCTATAAAATTGATAAAGATATACATTAAAATGTCCTGCAAATGCAAACACAAGACCAGCCAGTAATAATGTAATTTTACCGCTCATTTTCTCAAAAATGCTTTTTTCAAAACTTTTAAAATCATATATCCCATAATTTTTAAAGATAATTGGATGAAATTTCACACGACTCTTTTATTACTATAATTAACGAAGTGTTGCTCAATTTTTTTAATTTTAGAAACAAAATAAAAATTAAAAGTTTCTTAAAAATTAAAATATATGAAGAAAACAATTATTTTGTTGATCGCACACTCAATCAGAGATGGATAGGACGAAGAGGAAGTGCTGCGGAGTTCCCGCTCGATCTCCGGATTTAACCCCTCCAGATTTCTACCTATGGGGAGATCTAAAGGACACAATGTACGCCACAAAACCACAAACATTGGAGGAAGTGAGAGTTCAGATTGAACATGCCTGTAATGATATTCCATTAGTAACAATCCAGTTGGTATGTCGCTCTGTTGTACGTTGTTGATGGGAGTTACTGTGGCGGAAGGAGACCATTTTGAACATGTATGGGATTAAGGAATACAAAACCGCAAAAATCGTATGTCTGTCTCATCTCGTTGCTGAGAAATAGTGTTTCAAAATATGCCTACATCAATTTGGGACACTCTGTATAAAATATGAAGATATAAGGTGGGTGCTCCTGTTATGGCAATGTTCCTGATATGCCCACCTCCCTATTGTGAGTTAGTTAACCAAAAAATCCGCTAAATTGCAGCAGCATCCAGTGAAAGGGCATCCTGGTATGTCACTTGATCGTTTTCCATCCAGTCAGGTTGAGCAATATGGCGTCAGTTGTTTGTTTTGCGGTTTTCATGTGACCTCTTCTTATTTTACTCTGGTAAGTCTCCTTTGTTTTATGCATGTTTTTCAAAGACTTGTTTTATGAAAACAATATTGTACTCCATTCAGTTTTTAATGTTCTGTTGATTGGTGTTGTCGTTGATGGCATATCTTTTACGAGCTGTTCATAATCAAACGATTTTCGTGAAAGCTTACCTGCTCCTGATATGGCCAAATCACATTCATTTCACTTTTAATTTTTCACCTGACAAATTTACATGCCTTATAGCTGGGATTACCAAAAATGTTGCATTTTAAGAAAAACAACGTACTTTTTTTTATGGAAAAACCTATTTTGACTACACTTTTGAATTATAAAAAAGATTATTAAGTGTCATGTTTATTCATTTTACACCAAAATTATTTAATTTCAGCACAACTGGGCTATCAAACTGAAAACAATCACGATTTATAGAACATGGAACAAGATGGCCATATCATGTGCACATGTTCCTGATATGGCCACTAGGTAGACTTTTGGAATTTGGGACTTTTTGGTCAATTAAAGCTATTTTCATGGGGAAAGGAAATTGTTTTAAGAAAGTCCATTAGACTGAGAACGAGTAAGAAAAAAGTGGTTTACATTTTTTTTCAAAATGGCGGCTAGAAAAATTCTCAAAACTTAGCATGGCCATGTTACGGACACCTACCTTATAACTGATTTTAGTTTATTCCTATAGAAAAAGAATAGGCATTGAGCTTAAAATCCGAAGTCTAGTTATTACATACTAGTGCTCCTTAATATAAAAATAAATTGTAATTGCATTAAAATAATATTTTTGTGAAAAAGTTTATATTTTTGGTTCGTGTCAATATGAGGTGGGAAGAAAAGTTTTAGCGAGCGTAAAATTCGTCCTGCCCTGCGGGATACTGTGTGTGCTAGGTGTGGACAGAAAGATTGATAGTCTGACAGAGGCTGCCTCTACACAGACGCGAATGTAGTTCTCACTGTCAGCGTTCCTGTGAATACTAATTCCTGCAGTTCTTTTTTTTTAATCTCGACAAATAATAAAATAACTTCAGTTTTTTTTTACAGGATATGAATTGCTTGTACAGGGACATCACTTTATTTTTACCAACATTTTTAACATTAACCTGGCTATACTCGGAAACACTGTTACCCCCCTTCTATTACAGGAGTTTGGAGTTGCTAGTGCAATATGTAAACAAATCATTTTACTAGCTATAGGAGGAGAGAAAAGTAGTGCATCCATTTATGTTACAGGGAAATACAGTATTACGATTTTCAGTTTGATCATTACTTTTACAGTATTAAAAAAAAAAAACAGTGGAATAGTAACAATTTTTTTTTCACAAACTCAACTCTTCAGGCGGTTATATTCATTATGTAATGTCTACTTTATTCAGCATATTACTAACCTAATTTATTCCTGAGAATTTTGTGAGCATATCCGTAAAAAAACCCAATTTCTACAGCTAACTTCTTGACCGACTTATTAGGACCTCGCTGCGGCCTTTCTCTAGCATCTTCTACAACATGTTCTGTCACCTTTGTTGGCCATATTACAATTTTCTTCCTTTTGTACACTCTGTTGCTCTAAATTTATCAACAAGATTAATGACATTTCTACGAAAATATTCCATAATGATATAATCAGGAAATTGTGAAAAAAAAACTGTTGTTCACATTCGGTTATATTGTAATTTCAGTTTTCATCATCGTCCTTCATACCTACAAACAGTAAAACAAAACTCTTGTTTAAATAATGCTGTTAAGTACCGTACCATATTATAGGGTACCGTACTTTGGGTAACTCTAATCTTCACTTGTGTTCAGTCCACACAGATAAATTCAGTTATGCTACACACCATACCTGTGTGAAATAAACTTCAATAATATAAGCTTTTTCTTCTATAGAAAACGTAACATATTTCTGTAACACACTGTACTCTGTACTGTTTATTTCACTGCTAGCAACAGCGGCCGTAAGTTTGTGTGACTGACGTTAGCAAGGACATCAGTGAAAGGGGTGGGAGTGAAGTACATTCACAAATTCAGGTACAATAAAAATTGAAGTAAAAATAAAATGATGTCCCTGTACATGTTGTTTGTTCGGTATAATTTCAGAAGATTACTGTGCAAAAAGATCGAGTATACAAGCATAAGCCCACATACGAATAACAGTACAGTGAATGGCATGTATACATGTAGACAAATATTTGATATTTTAATGTTTACTCTGGCAGTGGGACGAATTTTAAAACACTTTATTTAAATGATCAGCAACAATTCATGAATTGTTACTGCAAGCATCAGTGTTATCAATGTGACACGTGCATGTGTGTGTGTGTGTGTGTGTGTGTATTTTGTGTGTGTGGAAAGGTATATGAAGAGGGAAGAGGGAAGGTCCAACCACACGTAGAACATGCAGATAGTTGCATTAATTTTGACCCACGAGAAGTAGGCCTAATGATGAAATAATTTAGTGGTATTACGAGTGGTTTTTTTTAGGCCTTGACATGCAGAATAGTAGGGTTCTAAACTTTTTTTTGGCTAAGACCTATGTAACACCTCCAACAACTTCTACATAGGACAGACAGGCAGATCATTGTATTGTATTGTATTGTATTGTATTGTATTGTATTGTATTGTATTTATTAACATTCTATGGTATTCATACATGGCTTTACAGCTAGAATATGGAACAAGTCAAAAAACTTAATACTATTTTAGGGTGCTATTCATAGACATTTCGCTTGCCCGCGCTACGAGTGAGCTAAACTAGCCCCGGCTATCGACTGGTTACATGTACAGGATTCATACTATATGATATCGCTAACATTGGTTTATGAATACGAAAAACGTTAGTTCGTTGATCATCCACCGAAAGACTGCGCTAAGAATGTCTATGAATACGGCCCATAAAGTCTTAATTTATTGTCACAGTCTAGATCAAATATATACAGACGAGATTTACAATATAGTCTACTAGTACAACACATAGTTTTAGTATCAATTTCATGAAGTGTTATTGAATGTCATGAATTCACCTACAGAATAGAAGGCGTGAGAAATTAGGTACTTCTGTACTTTGGCCCTAAATAATCTTATGGTTTGAGTTTCATTTTTTATATCGATAGGGAGGCTATTAAAAATGTTTACTGCCATATAACGCACTCCTTTTTGATAGCACGATAGACTTGCCGATGGGTATGAAAGTAATTTTTTGACGTGTATTTATGCTATTAACTGTTGAATTAGTTACAAAGTTTTCACGATTACATACGAGGAAGATTATTAATGAAAAGATATACTGACAAGCCATGGACATTATTTGTAGTTTTTTGAAAATAGTCCTACACGATTCCTTAGATTTGGCACCTACTATTATTCTAATTGCTCTTTTTTTTAATCATTTCAAACACGTTACAAAGAACACATCACAGCCATAGCAAAATTACAAAACACTTCCACATATGCAGAACACATCACAAATGATAACCACACACACAGACACATGAACACAGACATGGAAATTCTACACATCCAACCAAAAAGCCAGAAACTAAACACACTAGAACAATACGAAAAATACAAACACAGAAAAACACATCCATATGAAATTCTCAACACACAACTCAATTTCAGAACACACACACTCTCTGACTCCACATTACACTACACAAACACACCCCTACAGGAAACGAAACAAAAGGCGCCAAGACCAGCAACAACCAGTTCTGATGATGACCAATAGCAGGCCGAAACATGTTAACAAGGTAATATAAAATTTAACACGTGAAAGACATATAATACGTATTCCAAAGTGATATAGTGTTAAAAGTTGTGTAATCAAGATGTATAAAGACCTAAAGTCGACTAGACTGTCAATTTGCGCGACCCATCCATGAATCTATTTTAAAGTTAAACATTGCTATAATAATATCATAGGTTCATTCATTCATTCATAGTGTTCTGCCCAAGGGCAGGTCTTTCACTGCAAATCCAGCTTTCTTCAGTCTTTTCTATTTTCTGCCTTTTTGTCTCCTCATATGATCCATTTATCTTAATGTCGTCTATCATCTGATACCTTTTTCTGGCCGGAACTCTTCTCCCGTTCACCATTCCTTCCAGTGCATCCTTCAGTAGACAGTTTCTTTTCAACCAGTGACCCAGTCAATTTCTTTTCCTCTTGCTGATCAGTTTCAGCATCATTCTTTCTTCATCCATTCTTTCCAACACAGGTGTTACATCGAAAGTCTTAGTTGGAAAAAAAGGAGGTTAAAAATTACAAAATTCTCGTGCAGTGAACAGTAATCATGTCCCCTCGGCTATAAAATATCCTACACAGAGTTCCACCACCTTTTTCTCCATAGGAAAAGCACTGATTGTTATTATTATATTACTATTTTAATACAAATAAATGTGTTGCGATATCGTGGGTGCTCAGTAAAGTGTGTCGTCGTCAAAAAAGGTTGGGAACCTACGACTTACAAGGAGAGGACACGCTCTGTATATCATCGAATTAATCATATTTTGTGACATGATAGTGCAAGACACACTGTTTAAAGTCATACCTGGTATGGGTGGCCAATGACCCCTCGTTTTGGAAATATTGGCAATTGTTTAAGACATACTTGCGTTAGGTACCTAATAGGGAAGCATTAGACTGTGTAACGGCGTAGCTCATGTGGTTGGATGCTGAGTTGTCATCCAGGCAACTCGAGTTCGAAACCTAATGCCTTCTCATATTTTAAAGCTTGATATTATTATTATTATTATTATTATTATTATTATTATTATCATCATCATCATCATCATCATCATTACTACTACTACTATTATTACTATTATTATTATTATTATTATTATTATTATTATTATTATTATTATTATTATTTTAATTCACTTTCACTTGTCAGTTCCTATATTCAAAGCCATGTTGAAATATGCGTGGTATGCATCAAAATTGATAAACGAACTAGAAGTGTTTGTGAATGTGAAGAATATCTGTTTCGCAGCAGAAGTGCGGAAAAATGTGTGTGACTGTGGATAACCTTCTTTCATTTGCTGTGCATGGTGCAGGGAATATGTATGTTTTGTGTGTTTTTATGACATCACAATGAATCGGGTACAAAATGAATTGGAATAGCTGCTACACAAATAGAACAAACACCAGTGACACATCTTACCTTCCTACGTGAGCAGTATTTCATTGTTTATCCTTTACAATATAATGTTAGTTAATTAGTAATTTGTTTAAAACATGATGAAGCATTCAATGCATTGAGAAATATGATATAGGTATGTAAATAGATAACTGTGATCACAATATTAATCATTATTAAAAGAAAAAAAAATATAGGACCAGTTAAGATTCGAACTCATGTTGTCTGGATAACAAATCAGCATCAAATCATATGAGCTACGCTGTTACACAGTCTAATGCTTCCCTATTGAGCACCTAATGGAAGTATGTCAGAAACAATAGCCAATATTTTCAAAACGTGGGGTCATTGACCACCCATACCAGGTATGACTTTAAACAGTACTTCTTGGACTTTCATCTCACACAATCTTATTTAATTCGGTGATATACAGAGCGTGTCCTCTCCTTGTTAGACTGTCCCAGTCCCAATGATCTTACAACGTCTGTTTTATTTTGTGTCACTACCCTTAAAATTTAAATCTGCGCTTTCTTTATTGTACAATTTTCTGTAGCCCATCGTCTGATTTGTCATCTCATGTTTCCATCTACCATTCTTCGCAACCATAAAATTATATTTTCTTCGTTAACGTTACAATGTCGAAGGTGAAAACGCAGAGTACGAACCATGTAATACGTTATTTTAGCAACGCATTGGACTCCAGAGAGCTTTCTGCTTTCCCTGCATTCTTGTGCAATATTGCTCAACATACTTACCAAAATTGTATTCTTATTCTAGACGTTCCATTAAGCTCAGTCTTGACGTATTTTCTTAAAATTTAAAATATGAAATTCTTTCTCGGGAAGTGCACTTGACAACTTAGTTGCTCGAACGTCGCAGAGAATGGGACCATTAGGAGTTCCAAAGTGGTTTTTCTACAATGTTTTATTTCTGGATGTGACTGCAGGTCTGCGTTGTAATCTTTAAGGAGATTTAGACTCGTTCCACATTTGAAGAGATCTCGCTAGCGAGAAATGTATTGCTAGAAAAATCAAAGATTGATAACATTGGATTCAAACGGACGTCCACACACTGGAAGAGATTCTCGTCCGATACGAAATCCTCGAGCGAGTTTCTCGCTAGATTCGGTAGTTCAGCGAATTTTCTTGACACATTTATCAAAGATGTTTGACATTTATAACGATTGAACGTAGAAAAAAAATGAAGAAGAAGAAGTAATATCACAGGTGGCGGTGAATGTATTGTATTGTTTTTATTGACACTGAGAAAAGATGGCTGATAATAATTGCAGCGAGAAAGTTATCGAACTTGTACGATGTCACCCATATTTATAATTATGATACACGGGATGAAAACTATAAGAACACAAAACTAAAGACGAAATCTGGAGACAAATATCAGATGATCTTAAAATAAGCGGGCCTATATTTAACTTTGATGAGCTTTAACATTTCAAACTGTATCTACATATTTTTACAGTTTATAGAGCCTAATTTTAACCAGAACATAGCATAGAATCTCCTACAATATCATGAACTGCAAAAAAAAAAAAAAAAAAAAAAAAATCTGTTCAACCTGGAATAACGCCTAAACCTATTATCACCCAAATCTGAAATCAGTGACCGAAACTCGCCCACATCTTCGTAAGGTACAATGTAATTTCTCATCCAGATTTTGCTTATAAGAAGTAATGGATGCATATTTAAATCTACCAACATTTGCAACGCTAATTTCTTAAGGGATAGGCTAAGAACACCCGTTGACATGGAAAATGGTCGCTCTACTGTAGCGTGAATTTATTTAAGTGTAGTTCGAGTTAACGCGAGATTCACGCGGGGATATATTGAGGCTCGATCAGCTATATATCTGTATATCACCAAACGATGTATTTCCTACGAAGCCTTTATAGCTTACAAGCAAACGTTCTCATGGGTGCAGATAAAAAAAGTTACATTTTTTTCTTCCACCATGTTAATAATATCGAAAGAAGTGCTTACACAAATTTTGGCCACTCGAACGCAATTACAAGGCCGTTTAGAAAGTGATTTTTTCCTGGGGCTGTTTATAGAAAAAAGCACAATTGCATGGAAATATTTATTGAAACAGATACAGCAATTGTTGCGCTATTTGTCACTGAAATTGAGACATTTATCATACCATTGGATCAATTTTTGTGTCGTAGAAGTCAACCGCCTTAGATCGGAACTAACGTTTGACTGCGTCTGCACCTCTCTCTGTCGATCCCATGATATGAGAAATGTCTCAATTCCGATGGAAAATATGTTGAAAATAGCTCAACAATTGCTGTGTCCGTTGTAATAAATTTGTCCGATGAAATTGTGTTTTCTTTCTGTTAGCGGCCCCTTGCGAACTTATTTTTTTACGGCTGTCGTAATTGCGGTCGAGTGGCCAAAATTTGTCTAAGCACTTCTTTTGGCATTATTAACATGGTGTAAGAAAAAAAATTAACTTTTCTATATGCCCCCATCAGAACGTTTGCTTGTTAGCGGTAGAGCTGCTCCTTCTCGTTTCAAAGACCGGGCTTCGAATCTCTATATGTAAAACACACTCGTGTGAATACAGCGCACACGATGATTCCCGAGCTATTCCGAAGTGGAACTTAGTCTCCGAACAGTGACCAATTTCCGTGTCAAAGGTGTACATCGGGGCTGGGCACAGAGATCGAATCCAAATTCTAAACGGGGACGCTTAATAGTCATCCGTTACGTCATCAATGCTGCGCGGTGTTCGGCGGGGAAGAAAGGAGTTGGAAAGAAGAGGCGAAGAGCTCTCCTCCACACACCAAGAGAGTTCTGGCTACGATAATCTATGCACTGTCTTCATGCAGAGAGTATTTTTATGATTGTAGTAAACACTAATTGGGGGAAATAGTACAGGTTATGTACATTGTTGTACTTTACAAATGAATTTCACGAGCCTGGCTCTTACGGTAGTGACTAGAAACATTTTTGTTTTATAATTTTAATTTGTACTCACTAGCTAGATAGTTAGATAATTAATTTATTGGTCTGACCCAATATTTTGGGTTTGCCCTGCGACACAGAATAGCTCACAATAAATTTTAAAGTGAAAAATTATATAAACAGGTTTCAGACAAAATTGATTAAGACATAAGAAAAAAAAAATAGAACCAAATATAATTTAAATTGCATGTATACCATAAAGATGCTGACGAAATATCGCTACAGAAAATTTTATTATGTTGGTGACGATGGCAACTTGAAGATCTCTCGTCAGCTTGTATTTTTCCCTCCACTTTACAAAGGCTTTTGGAATGGTGCCTCTCGCTCCGAAGAAGAGACCAGTAGCTGTGATTTTTTCTATGTTGTATTTCGCCGACAGGTACTGAATCGTGGGTTCGTAGATTTTCTTTTTCTCTTCGTTCACTTCAAATGGTTGAGTGGCTGAGATTTCAAATCTGATTGTAGGATCAATTATTCGGGCTGTCTATTTGTATTTATAGCTATGATGTCGATCCTACGATTGCTTCCACCATCAGCAATACAATGAACTTCCTCGTGAATGTCTAGAAGTGCATCTGCGATCATAGAACGTATGATGTTGTGACGTTTTATTCTGAGTACTTCTCCCTGTGGGCAACTCCCAAGCACATGTGGTAAGGTTTCATACTCACTGCATAAATAAAAATAAATAAATAAATAAATAATTAAGTATGTAAGTATGTATGTATGTATGTAACTAAGTAAGCAACTAAATAAGTAATTAAATTAAGTAAGTAAGCAAGTAAATGAGTAAGTAATTAAATTAAGTAAGTAACTAATCAAGTAAGTAAATAAGTAAGTGAATAAGTAAATAAGTAAGTAAATAAGTAAGAAAGTAAATAAGTAAGTAAGTAAATAAGTAAGTAAATAAATAAGTAAGTGAATAAGTAGGTAGGTAAATAAGTAACTAAATAAGTAAGTAAGTAAGCAAATAGCAAGTAAGTAACTAAATAAGTAAGTAAATAAGTAAGTAAGTAACCAATTAAGTAAGTAAATAGTAAGTAAGTAAATAGTAAGTAAGTAAATAGTAAGTAAGTAAATAGTAAGTAAGTAAATAGTAAGTAAGTAAATAGTAAGTAAGTAAATAAATAAGTAAGTAAATAAGTAACTAAGTAAGTAAATAAGTAAGTAAACAAGTAAGATAAAAGTAAGTAAGTAAATAAGTAAGTACGTAAATAAGTAAGTACGTAAATAAGTGACTAATTAAGTAACTAAGTAAGTAAATAAGTTAGTAAATAAGTAAGTAAATAAGTAAGTAAGTAAATAAGTAAATAAGTAAGTAAATAAGTAAATAAATAAGTAAGAAAGTAAATAAATAAGTAGAAAAGTAAATAAGTAATTAAATAAATAAGTAACTAAGTAAATAAATAAGTAAATAAATAAAGTAACTAAGTAAAAAAGTAAATAAGTAAATAAATAAATGAATAAATAAATCAGTAAATAAGTAAATAAATAAATAAGTAAATAAATAAATAAGTAAATAAATAAATAAATCAATAAGTATATAAGTAAATAAATAAATCAATAAGTATATAAGTAAATAAATAAATAAATAAATAAGTAAATAAATAAATAACTAAGTAAATAAGTAAATAAATAAATAAGAAAATAAGTAAATAAATAAATAAGTAAATAAGTAAATAAATTAATAAATAAGTAATTAATAAGTATATAAATTAAAAATAAGTAAATAAGTAAATAAATTAATAAATAAGTAAGTAAATAAGTAAATAAATTAATAAATAAGTAAGTAAATAAGTAAATAAATAAATAAGTGAATAAGTAAATAAATAAATAAGTGAATAAGTAAATTAATAAATAAGTGAATGAGTAAATAAATAAATAAGTGAATGAGTAAATAAATAAATAAGTGAATAAGGAAATAAATAAATAAGTGAATAAGGAAATAAATAAATAAGTGAATAAGTAAATCAATAAATAAATAATTAAGTAAATAAGTAAATACATAAATAAATAAGTAAATAAATAAGTAAATAATTAAATAAATAAATATGTAACTAAATAAATAAATAAGTAAATAAATAAGTAATTAAATAAGTAAGTAAATAAGTAAGTAAATAAATAAGTAAATACGTAAATAAATAAGTACGTAAATAAATAAATAAGTAAGTAAATAAATAAGTAAATAAATAAAGTAACTAATTAAATAAGTAAGTAAATAAATAAGTAAATAAGTAAGTAAATAAATAAGTAAATAAGTAAATAAATAAATAAGTAAATAAGTAAATAAATAAATAATGAAGTAAATAAATAAGTAAATAAATAAATAAATAAGTAAATAAGTAAATAAATAAATAAATAAATAGGTAAATAAATAAATAAGTAAATAAATAAATAAATAAAGAAATAAGTAATTAAGTAAATAAATAAATAAGTAAATAAGTAAATATGTAAATAAATAAGTCAGTAAATAAGTAAATAAATAAGAAAATAAGTAAGTAAATAAGTAAATATGTAAGTAAGTAAATAAGTAAGTAAATAAGTAAATAAATAAGTAAATAAGTAAATAAATAAGTAAATAATTAAATAAGTAAATAAGTAAATAAATAAGTAAATAAATAAGTAAATAAATAAGTAAGTAAATAACTAAATTAATAAATAGGTAAGTAAGTAAATAAATAAATAAGTAAATAAATAAATAACTGAATAAGTAAATAAGTAAATAATAAATAAGTGAATAAGTAAATAATAAATAAGTGAATAAGTAAATAAATAAATAAATAAGTGAATAAGTAAATAAATGAATAAATAAATTAATAAATAAGTAAATAAAGAAATAAGTAAATAAGTAAGTAAATAAATAAGTAAATAGGTAAATAAATAAATAAGTAAATAAATAAGTAAATAAATAAATAAGTAAAAAATAAGAAAATAAATAAATAAGTGAATAAGTAAATATATAAATACGTAAATAAATAAGTAAATAAGTAAGTAAATAAAGAAATAAGTAAATAAGTAAGTAAATAAATAAATAAGTAAATAAGTAAGTAAATAAATAAATAAGTAAATAAGTAAATAAATAAATAAATAAATAAGTAAATAAGTTAGTAAATAAAGAAATAAATAAGTAAATAAATAATTAGTATATAAGTAAGCAAATAAATAAATAAGTATATAAGTAAGTAAATAAGTAAGTAAATAAGTTAATAAAGTAAGTAAATAAATAAATAAATAAGTAAATAGGTAAATAAATAAATAAATAAATAAGTAAATAAATAAATAAGTTTATAAATAAATAAATAAGTAAATGAGTAAATACATAAATAAGTAAGTAAGTAAATAAGTAAATAAATAAATAAATAAATAAGTAAATAAGTAACTAAATAAGTAAGTAAATAAATTAATAAGTAAAAAAGTAAGTAAATAAAAAATAAGTGAATAAGTCAGAAAATAAATAAATAAGTAAATAAGTAAGTAAATAAATAAGTAAATAAGTAAATAAATAAATAAATAAATAAGTAAATAAGTAAAGAAATAAAGAAATAAGTAAATAAATAAATAAGTATCTAATAAGTAAATAAATTAATAAATAAGTAAATAAGTAAATATATAAGTAAATAAGTAAATAAATTAGTAAAAAATAAGTAAGTATATAAATAAATAAATAAATAAATAAGGAAATTAATAAATAAGTAAATAAATAAATAAATAAGAAAATAAATAAATAAGTATATAAATAAATATATAAGTAAATAAATAAATAAATAAATATTTAAGTAAGTAAATAAGTAAATAAGTATATAAATAAATAAATAAATATGTGAATAAGTAAATAAATAAGTGAATAAGTAAATAAATAAGTGAATAAGTAAATAAATAATAATAAATAAGTAAAGAATTAAATAACAAGTAAGTAAATAAATCAATAAATAAATAAATAAATAAATAATTAATTAAATAAATAAGTACATAAATAAGAAAGTAAATAATGGAATAAGTAAATAAGTAAATAAATAAATAAGCAAATAAATAAATAAATAAGTAAATAATGAAATAAGTAAATAAGTAAATAATGAAATAAGTAAATAAGTAAATAAATAAATAAGTAAGTGAATAAGTAAATAAATAAAGAAGTAAGTAAATACGTAAATAAATAAATAAGTAAATAAGCAAGTAAATAAGTAACTAAATAAGCAAGTAAATAAGTAAATAAATAAATAAGTAAATAAGTAAATAAATGAATAAGCAAATAAATAAATAAATAAATAAATAAATAAATAAATAAATAAATAAATAAATAAGTAAATAAGTAAATGAATAAATAATTGAATAAGTAAATAAATAAACAAATAAGTGAATAAGTAAATAAATATATATAAATAAATAATTGAATAAGTAAATACATAAATAAGTGAATAAGTAAATAAATAAATAAGTAAATAAATAAATAAGTAAATAATAAATAAGTAAATAATAAATATGTAAATAAATAAATATGTAAATAAATAAATATGTAAGTAAATAAATAAGTAAATATATAAATAAATAAGTAAATAAATAAATAAGTAAATAAATAAAGAAATAAGTAAATAAGTAAATAAATAAATATGTAAATAAATAAATAAATAATTAAGTAAGTAAATATGTAAGTAAATAAGTAAATAAATAAATAAATAGGTAAGTAGGTAAATAAATAAATAAGTAAATAAAAAAATAAATAAATAAATAAGTAAATAAATAAGTGAATAAGGAAATTAATAAATAAATAAGTGAATGAGTAAATAAATAAATAAGTAAATAAATGAAAGAGTAAGTAAATAAATAAGTAAATAAATAAATAAGTAAATAAGTAAATAAGTAGATAAATAAATAAATAAAGAAATAGGAAAATAAATAAGTAAATAAATAAATAAATAAGTGCATAAATAAATAAATAAATAAGTAAATAAATAAATAAGTGAATAAGTAAATAAATAAATAAGTAAATAAATAAGTAAATAAGTGAATAAGTAACTAAATAAATAAGTAAATAAGTAAATGAGTAAATAAATAAGTAAATAAATAAGTGAATAAATAAATAATTAAGTAAGTAAATAAAGAAATAAGTAAGTAAATAAATAAATAATAAATAAGTAAATAAATAATAAATAAGTAAATACATAAATAAGTAAATACATAAATAAGTATATACGTTAGTAAATAAGTAAGTAAATAAGTAAATAAATAAATAAGTAAATAAATAAATAAATAAATAAGTAAATAGGTAAATAAATAAGTAATTAAATAAATAAATAAGTAAATAGTTAAATAAATAGGTAAATAAGTAAATAAATAAGTAAATAAATAAATAAGTAAATAAATAAATAAGTAAATAAATAAATAAGTAAATAAGTAAATAAATAAATAAGTGAATAAATAAATAAATAAATAATGAGTAAATAAATAAGTAAATAAATAAGTGAATAAGTAAGGAAGTAAATAAATAAGTAAATAAGTAAGTAAATAAGTAAGTAAATAAATGAATAAGTAAATAAGTAAGTAACTAAGTAAATAAATAAGTAAATAAGTAAACAAGTAAGTAAATAAATAAATAAGTAAATAAGTAAGTAAATAAATAAGTAAATAAGTAAATAAATAAATAATAAATAAGTAAATAAATAAATAATTAAATAAGTAAGTAAATAAATAAATAAGTTAGTAAATAAATAAATAAGTAAGTAAATAAGTAAATAAGTAAATAAGTAATTAAATAAGTAAATAAGTAAATAAATAAATGAGTAAATAAATAAATAAATAAATAAATAAATAAGTAAATAAATAAATAAATAAGTAAATAAATAAATAAATAAGTAAATAAATAAGTAAATAAGTAAATAAATATATAAATAGGTAAGTAAATAAATAAATAAATAGGTAAGTAAATAAGTAAATAAATAAATAAATACGTAGGTAAGTAAATAAATAAATAAGTAAATAAATAAGTAAATAAATAAGTAAATAAATAAGTAAATAAATAAATAAGTAAATAAGTAAGTAAATAAATAAATAAGTAAATAAGTATGTAAATAAATTAATAAGTAAATAAGTAAATAAATAAATAAATAAGTAAATACGTAAGTAAATAAGTAAATAATTGAATAAGTAAATAAATAAATAATAAATAAGAAAATAATTAAGTAAATAAGTAAATAAATAAATAAGTAAATAGGTAAATAAGTAAATAATTAAATAAATAATTAAATAAATAAATAACTAAATAATGAAATAAGTAAATAAATAAATAATTAAATAAATAAATAAGTAAGTAAATAAGTAAATAAATAAATAGGAAAGTAAATAAGTAAATAAATAAATAATTAAATAAGTAAATAAATAAATAAGTACATAAAATAGAATAAAACATTTTGTGAATGATGTTTATCTTAGAAACCTTCACCCTTTAATATAAGAGCCATACATCCAGTCTCTAACAACATTTATTACTTTCGTGAAACCTAAATCAATTTTGCTCTCAACATCATTTTTAAAAGTTAGTAAGGCGTAAAAATGATTTAAAATTTCAACTAATCATTACATTTCATCACATTTTCCACTACGTAGTTTCTATTAATATCACAGCTGATTACCTTATGCATCAACCGCAAAAACAACATTTCTGTTTCTCGACATCTCTCGTAACGACTTGGGGTACTCGTATTGCATGAAGTGCTCTGTTTCACTGTTGCTCTGAGGTAAGGTCTGTATAAGATTTCAGAACACGGGTGCGCGAGCCGATATTTGATAGAGTGGGTGTCCACAGTTGCTGTCATAAAATCACTCGCGCACGTTTTGATTCGAGGCAGCAGCTTCTCTAAGGGCCCATAGTATAGTGATCTCGCACAATAAATTCTCCCTCTCTCTTCCAGAGACGTGGAATCTTATGCACGTATAGCTTAAACGTTCTTTGTATACTTGCAATATCCTTTATCCACAACACAATGGGTTCGTTGTTATTCTGCCCGTAAACAACCCTATATTTTCCCTTGTTTTATTTACCATTTTCGGAGACGGCAAGCAAGTGGATATTCATGTGAGACTATAGTTCCTGTTTAACAGGGTCTGCGATGGTTTCCGATAAGACACGAGTTATACAGGGTGTATAGAATATACGCTGTCAAATTTAAACTGTTATTTTATGTATTTACTTATTTGAAATTATACAGATATTACTGCCCATAAAAGCACCTTCTTAACAGTTTTATTTTACAACAAAAAAGAAGACAATATTCAATTATGTAAAAAAAAAATTATATTTGCAGCAGAGTATTATACTTACTTACTGGCTTATAAGGAACCCGGAGGTTCATTGCCGCCCTCACATAAGCCCACCATTGGTCCCTATCCTCAGCAAGATTAATCCAGTCTCTATTATCATATCCCACCTTCCTCAAATGCATTTTAATATTATCTTCCTATCTACGTCTCGTCCTCACCAAAGGTCTTTTACCCCTCGGCCTCCCAACTGACACTGTACATGCATTTCTGGATTCGCCCATACGTGCTACATTCCCTGCCCATCTCAAACGTCTGGATTTATTGTTCCTATTTATATCAGGTGAAGAATACACTATAGTATATACAATTAGTAAACTGAGTAATCTGAATATACTGAATATAATGAGAGAGAGAGAGAAGCAGCTTTTAATTAACCAAATTTTCATAAATGTGATCTTAAATATATCATCTGTTCCTGAAAATAAATCAATATAGTCTATTGGGATTATTTAACTTATTATAAAGGACAACATTCTAACTATTGTCGTGACGCTGTTATTCCCGGCGTGACTCCTCCTCTTTGCTTACGTCCTAGGAAGTGAAGGCTCTATAAAGTCTAGGTAGGTAGTATCGTTCGCCATTTTTGTTCTTTCGTTGTCGAGCTACCATACGAGGAATCTATTTGCCACACCGTTAAACATTATCACGTCGTAGCTCCTATGATAATAAATCAAACGCACTGTGATTCAGCAAATAATTGAGCGGCAAATAACGTCCTCGTGTGCTTTCTGCGAACGCCAACGAAAGAGCCAAAATGGCGGGCGATTATATTAAGTATTTATCGAGCCTTAAGAAATGAATAACATCTTCATCAGCGAATCACAAGACGCACACGTTTAAAAGTAGCCGACCTGCAACGTGATTGGCTGCCGGAAATTAGAGCGACGGGACTATAGGGGTGAATTTTTATGACTGACTATCTTTGATCTAGTAATACGGAAAAGTACTTCTTTTTCAGTACTCGATAACATAATCGCTTGGTCAGTGAGTCGACAGCTTAGTTGCTTATCCAGTCAGTCTCTTACTCAGTCCCTTTCTTGCTTTCTCTGTTTTGGTATCTCCCCTCATCTGGACTTGAAGTTTAATGCAGAGTACTGTACTTCCTCAGCTTTGTAGTCATCAGCGCGGGTCGTTCTATCTATCGGCTTGAATACGTGCAGGTAGGGTGACGTCTTTGGACAAACGATCACGGTCGCAGGAGAGATAAGGAATCCTAGATATCTTGTATCTGTGTCTGTATGGGTTGTATTTGTGCACTTGCTCAGGCGTGTGCCAGATATTGCAGAGAATGGCCCCTAATGTACGATACGACGGTGAATCTAGTGCATTCGACTGCGAAACATCTTCAGCTTGAGGGCCAAGGAATCAGCCAATTTGCGATACAGTTCGATGTACTGTATGTACAATTAATACGGAATGAGGGCTCAGGAACCGAAAGCGCCTTCGTCGAAATAGTGCCACTTCGCAAAGTGGTTTGAAACTCAAATCTGACTTGATAAAAGGTATAAATGTTTGAGCTTCAAAACAACATAAATACTGCAGTTCTATAATCCTAAATAGTCGATTCGCATTCAGTTTTCCATAATAATTATTGTGGTCTGCGCAGGAGCAGGTAGACTTCATGTGTTCTGCACAGACATTCTTTTCTCGATAGCATCGCCCAGCAGTTACCTTCGGAACATCGATGTGTGAAAATATAATTGCCAATCCTCTTCGAGTTTTGGTGAATAAAACTACAAGTATTTCCCTACATTTTTAGTGCATTTTCAAACTTTAACCTTGTGTTATTTAGTTATAATACTCATTAATACAAAGAGAAATGTTCCATGAAAATTTTTAAAAGTTTATTTGCTTTAGCAGGCCCGCATCAGAGTTCATATCATCACATCTTACAGCCATCACTAACACAATGACCAGAAACGGCTATAAAAAAATTACAAACGTGCTTGTATACCTGGGATTGCTAACCAACCCATGAAGGTTCTCAAACGTGCTTTGAAACTTACAGCCTGCTGAGGAGTAGAAACTACTCTAAGTAGTGAATGAATATCTGTGATTTGAGAGCTGTTGAAAGCCATCTAAAGATATGGCAACAAAATACAAAATTTTGGAAACTATTGTAATTAGTGAGGGAGCTATTCAAAGCCTCTAAAGATATGGCAACAAAATACAAAATTTTGGAAACTACTATAATTAGTGAGAGAGCTGTTCAAAGCCTCCAAATATATGGCAACAAAATACAAAATTTTGGAGACTACTGTAATTAGTGAGAGAGCTGTTCAAAGCCTCCAAAGATATGGCAACAAAATACAATTTTTTTGAAAACTACTCTAATTAGTGAGTGAATACATGTGATTTGAAAGCTGTTGAAAATATCCAAAGATATGACAACAAAATACAAATTTTTGGGAACTTTTGTAATTAGTGAATGAATACCTGTTATTTGAGAGCTGTTGAAAACCATCCAAAGACATGGCAACAAATTAAAATTTTTGGAAACTACTCTAATTAGTGAATGAATACCTGTGATTTGAAAGCTGTTGAAAGCCATCCAAAGATATGGCAACAAATTAAAATTTTTGGAAACTACTCTAATTAGTGAATGAATACCTGTGATATGAGAGCTGTTCAAAGCTTCCAAAGATATGGCAACAAAATACAAATTTTTTGGAAACTACTCTAATTAGTGAATGAATACCTGTGATTTGAGAGCTGTTCAAAGTTTCCAAAGATATGGCAACAAAATACAAATTTTTTGGAAACTATTCTAATTAGTGAATGACTACCTGTGATTTGAGAGCTGTTCAAAGCCTCCAAGTATATGGCAACAAAATACAAATTTTGTGGGGTGACGCGTCACTCCGGTATGCATTCTAGGGTTAAATAAGTAAACAATTAATATAGAATCATCAAAGTTTATAAATGTAGTTAGGAAATTGTGTCGAAAATGATGCATATATAAATTCTGTACAGTTTATTAAAGAGTTCGATTTTTCAAATACCCGTTATATTTTCACATATCCTCGTTCAAGATCGTCGCCATAACGAAATGAGATGTGAGTGTAAATCAGTTAAGTTTCTTATTTTGTCTACGATTTCAGCTTTTAAAACTAGTTTTCAAGGATTTGTTGTTGTCTGTATAATTCTATGTCTGATTTTCTGAAGACATCAAGTAAGGTGTTTTCTTTATTCTTTGCTTGAGAATTCTTTGGCTAATTATTTAAAATATGTCAGAGTTCTTTACCACACAATTTGAAGTACAGAGCGGCATGTTTTTACTCCGGTGCACTATTTCTTTTGCAATAGCATAAGCTTAATATGCTATATTTTTTTGTGCAGAAAATTAGGTTTTCTTCACGATTGTTTCCGTTTAGCCAGCTTCTTCTGTAGCTTTAAGGGCTGTAAACGAAGCCTTTCTACTTGGAGCTGATATATATCAGTCGCAGAATTCCTCCTGTTTTTTAATGGAAAAAAAATCCCGCCTGTCCGTGCCTCCAACTTGGGAAGATCATCTGATTGGACGTAACCTCGCTTGAAAAGTCGATAACTGTACGCGACCTCGGCATTACAATGAAGCACAGAGCTGAATACGAACCTCTCCGAAAAGCCACTTGGGAACAATGTAAGATGGGCCCAGTTTTAACGTCTATTGTATTTATTTAAATCTTGCGAGCTAATATATTCCTTGGGTCTTATGCCTGACTGGATCTGTTATACAGATTTTCGATATCTCCTCCACAGAGTTCCAAGTTGCCCAATTGGGAATATGCTCTCTGTTTTGTGAAGTCCTTCAGCCATTGAGGAAAAGCCGTAAATATTCTAATTGTCTACTTTGGTAGGCTACAAGTGTAGCTCTATATTGCGCAGAAGGTTAGGATAAGATAAAAGGTTGTTAAAAGTGTATAGCCATATTGCGCACACGTGAAATTTTGTTGCTGCAATATTGCGCATGTATCAACTGTTATACTTGCAGTGTTAAAACGAAGTAAATAATATTGTATTTTATCTTAATTAGAGTATAGACATTTCAGGCAATCATTGGGTTTTTCTTCAATCCGCTGCCAATTTTTTTAAGTTTTAAAGTAGGTGCTCACTTACCGGAAAAAAATTCGTTCAACGCGTTCGCATTTTTATTGTAGTATCGCTCACTTGTGTCCCGCGCCGTGGCGTCGCGGTCTAGGGCATCCTGCCTAGGACTCGCG
This sequence comes from Periplaneta americana, assembly GCF_040183065.1. Classification (NCBI taxonomy): domain Eukaryota; kingdom Metazoa; phylum Arthropoda; class Insecta; order Blattodea; family Blattidae; genus Periplaneta; species Periplaneta americana. The sequence goes on from NC_091119.1 coordinate 159,009,234, forward strand.
TTACGGAATGCGCACTGGTTCGAGTCCTCATGAGGGAAGAAATTTTCTCATGAAATTTCGGCGAGTGTATGGGACCGGTGCCCACCCATCATCGTTATGCACTTTGGGAGCTACGATAGGTAGCGAAATCCGGTTGCGAATACCAGCTATAACGGATGGGGGGATCATCGTGCTAACCATACGAAACCTCCATTCTGGTTGGATGATAGTCCACCTCTGCTTCGACATGTGGGCGTGAGGCCAGCAGCCGGCTGGTTGGTCTAGGCCCTTTACGGGCTGTAACGCCACGGATTATTATTATTATTATTATTATTATTATTATTATTATTATTATTATTATTATTATTATTATCGCTCACTTGTACGCATTTCCGAATTTACTATCAAATAATGTTGTAATTTACCGCTAGAGCGCAATATTTCATTGTAGTTTTCTGAAATGAACTGGAAGTAAAACTAATAGTTCTGTAACTTAAACTATGAAGAACATACCTGATAGATTCAATATTTTCCCAATCTTTCCCCTATGTCATCGCTAGGCAAAGGAAGATTCGTGAATCTCTGTGACTTCTGACCTTCAAGCGGTGTAGATATACTGTCCGGAGAGCATACCTTCCTCCCTCACTCCCTCCAACCCTTGCTGCGTTTACTCAGTTTAAGTGTGTACATTAGTGGCAAAAAAAAAAAACCGGCCGACTCTTGTAGCTGATTTCAGAGCCTCGTTCACTCCAGAGCACGATAGATTGGTAACTAAGACTTTCGTGGTTCGAATCCTGCCTGGGAAGGAAACTTTTTATCTTCGTTATTCAAATTTATCCCCAATACTTTTCGATTGCAGCGATATTTTACTACTTAATTAACTTATTACCAGAACATGAATGTTACCAGCTTATTTTCTACTGGCTTTCGAAATGGGCTACGTCAGCAATCGAAACTACAACAATTGCGATATATTACTCGCCATCTTGTGAATGCGGGCGTGGCATGCGCAGTGGCTCATTTCGGGGACTTTGATTATTCCGTCGGCCCGGTTTTTTTGCCACTACTGTACAAACAAGCTGCAGCAGTGGTGGAGCAGTGGTGGTGGTCTAAATCTTCCACTTCCAAAAACCTGAGATTTCTGGTGGACTGGGAGGAAGAGTTCTTCTCTTGTAAAAAAAAAAAGATGATGAGAGTGTAAAATGCCTAAGGTGTTAAATATATACAGGGACATCATTTTATTTTTACTAATATTTTTAATATTAACCTGGCCATACCTTTGGATTAATGATTGAGACCCGGAAACACCGTTTGCTACTTCCTTCCACGACTGGAGTTCAGTGATACTGGCGTAAAATACAAACAAATCACTTTACTAGGTACAGGAGGGAAGAAAAGTAGTTCATCCATTTACATAAATAGGAAATATCGCGATTTTGAGTGTGATAATTTTCATTAGGTTTTGTTTAATCAAAATACAGTACAGTATTAACAATAAGTGTTTTTACTCACGAACTGAGTTATCCATGCGAACGTATTCATTATACAGTGTATATTATACTGTCTACAGCACATTAGCGTACGATATAGAGAATGAAGTTAAAATGAAAAATAATCATAATATGGATATTTAAACACATTTTTGAAAATGGTAGCCGTTCATTTCGAAACAGGCTTCAGTTCTTTTGTGCCTATTATCGCATTATAGACTATTGCATCTAATTCCAATTACCAGTTTCGTCCTTCGTACTTAGTAACTCATGTTGAAATAATTCTGTACCTACTCTATAAAAGAGTACCTTACGTACTGTAAATTCAGTCTTCACTTCTGCCCGACCCGCACAAATAAAATCACTCAGACATGCTATCTACTGTCCGTCCAAGTGGTTATGTCGCAGGATAGTAGAAAGGGGGGGAAATCACGTGGCAGTTAATTACTTCTAAGTTATTTTAAACAGTTGCGGGTGAGGGAAATCGTGATGCGACGTAGGGAAACGGACGACAGTACCTGTGCGAAAATATGATTCAATATTGAAAGCTCTTTCGTCACTGAAAACGCGAACGTATTTTGGAACGTACTATACTCACTAACTCAATACTGTTTGTGGTTACTACGACCTTAAGGCGACTTTGACTGTATACGCTTGGTGCTGTGAGGAGAACAGTTGGAAGTTTACTAGTAGAGGGGGTGGGAGTGAAGTACATTCAAAAACTCAGGTACAATATAAATTGAAGTAAAAATAAAATTATGTCCCTGTATAACCAATGCAAGAAATAACTTGAAATGTGAACTTATCGACCTACAAACAGATTTAGTGATGAAAGTCAACTGCAAAAATTTAGTGTGTAGGAATATATTTGGACAATTGTCTAAAATTAAATATAAGCATCTGAGAGTTTTGCTGCTTCTCTCACAGAAATATTTAGCTGCACACATGTTAGTGAATTTTTTTTTCTAGAATGAATGCTGCTAAATCGAAAGCGAGATCATTTCTTTCAGATGATAATCTTTCGGCACAGCTGCGTATAGCTGTTACATACATTATTCCACATTTTGAACGTATAGCCAAAGGTTCAGATCAAGACGATTCATTTTCATATTTCGGTTTTGTATTATTTATGTTTGCGCAAGGGAAAATTCAAATACCAATTCAAAAAACCATAGTAAAGTGTGATTGTATGTAATAAATAACAGTTCGCATAGTATGCAATAAATGACAGTTCTCTTGGGTGCAATGTTATATTACCGATACTTATTTACTTGGAATGAATTGTATGTGTTTTTCTGTACCTTATATGTTTGTTGCTTTAATTTTACTCACCAGTGTAGTAGAGCGAGGAATAAACGTTCTACCACAGTCTAGTATATACAGGAACATCATTTTATTTTTACTTCAATTTTTATTGTACCTGAGTTCTTGAATGTGCTTCACTCCCACCCCTTCTACTAATGAAGTTCCAACTGTCCTCCACACAGAACCAACGCCGTATATAGTAAACAGCACTGAGTTAGTGAGTATAGTACGTTCCAGAAATATGTTCGCGTTTTCCAGTGACGAAAGAGCTTTCAATATTGAATCATATTTTCTCATAGCCTATTGTCCGTTTGCCTACGTCGCATCCCGATTTCCCCCACCTGCTTCTGCTCGTCCCCTGTAACAGCTGGGCTGTCTTAGCTCTTTTCTGAAAACATTAATTTCTGTTAGGAATTGGACGTTTACGTAATATTATACAACTGTTTAAAATAACTTAAATGAAAGGGCCTCGTTAAGTAATTAGGCTGTCACGTGATTTCCCCCCCTTTCTACGATCCTGCGGCGTAACCACTTGGACGGACAGTAGATAGCATGTCTGAGTAATTTTATCTGTGCGGGTCGGGCAGAAGTGAAGATTGAAGTTACAGTACTTAAGGCACTCTTTTATAGAGTAGGTACAGAATTATTTCAACATGAGCTACTAGTACGAAGGACGAAACTGGCAATTGGAATTAGATGCAATAGTCTATAGTGCGATAATATGCCTGTATCGAAATGAACGGCCACCATTTTAAAAAACGTGTTTAAATATCCATATTATGATTATTTTTCAATTTAACTTCATTCTCTATATTGTACGCTAAAACTTAATGAAAATTATCGAACTCAAAATCACGATATTTCCTAGTTTACGTAAATGGATGAACTACTTTTCTTCCCTCCTATACCTAGTAAAGTGATTTGTTTGTATTTTACACCAGTATCATTGAACTCCAGTCGTGGAAGTGGGTAGCAAACAGTGTTTCCGGTTCTCTAAAGGTATAGCCAGGTTAATATTAGAAATGTTAGTAAAAATAAAATGATGACCCTGTACAATCACGAAGCTTGAGTTGTGGGGGTGCTAGGAACAATAGACTGTGCCGGTACTATTTCGCATTGTCTGTAATGAGGCGACATTAGCGATCCTAGTGGTTAGCAACTATCTATGGATGCATATTTCCTACGTATTGAGCTCCGTGACTGTATATACTAGACTGTGGTTCTACTCTCTCGGACGTTCTCTTCACCGGCTGACTACACTAAAGTTCGCTGCGTACCAAGGTTTCGGGCAGGCAACCCCACCCGTCCCTAGGCCAGCCCCCTTCGTAGTCGCAAGCCGGTGTTCGGGGAATGCTAATGGATAATGAGGACGAAATGGAGAAATGTTGACGAAATGAAATGCCTAATACGGGGAACGGGAGAACCACAATGAATACCCCAACTGCGAACTTGTCCGCCACAAGTGTCACCATGGATTTTTCAATGACAAATCCAGGCATCACCGGAACTCGAACTCGGACTGCCAGCGTGACAGGCTGAAAGGCTGATCAATCAGCCTTCGTAGGGATCATACTTTCATATTACTTTCTTTTGCTCTAAATGACATATAGATTTGAGTACTAAAGCGCGGGTCTTACTTAATTAAATAACCTGTGCAATAACTAATTTCTGTTACGAAAACATCCCGGATTTGATACTATCTTCACCTTATCCTGCTTATGCATTTGTTAACGGTTCAGTTTAACATGTTTTGAATAAGACTACCGTTTACCCTATATCTTTGCACTAAAAATATATTTACTGAGACAGTTAAATGAACCCTCGGTTTATATAGTTCAGCAATCTTTCAAGATAAAGTCAGTAAAAACTGGACCCAAAGAGAATTCTGCAAACTTGAAGGGGATATCTGCTTCGAATTATTAAAGGATACAAGACAGTTCCCACAGATGATGCTGGAATCATCCCCAAGCTAGAACCACTATAACTTACACTGAGTAAATAAACCTAAAATATACATAAAGAAGGGGTATACAAGTTTCCCATAAGTTTTTCATTACGTAGGCTGCGCTTTTGTGGCATATAGCAATAGTAATAATTACCCTATAGTAAAAGAATTTCTTAAAATACAAAGAGAAGGTTATAAACATAAGTAACAACTTAAATATCACAATAACGATGCATTTGTTAAAAAAATAATAGTTATGCATTTTGTATTGAATAACAGTTTTGAAACATAGTTAATATTATTGTTCATATCTGAATTATTTCAATTGTGCACACTTTGCTTTTTGATACAGTGTACATTTTTTGGACGACGTGCGAAAATGACAAACTTTGGAAAGTTGAAACTATTTAAAAATGGTTTACTTTGGAACTTGGTATTGGAAAAAATATGTTATTGCTCTGAACACGAAAATCGACATTTTAAAGTAGTAGGAATGCTAAAACGGCATACAAAAAATGAAAAACTTTAGACACTTGAAACAATTAAAAAATTGTACTTTAGAAGTTGGAAGTGGGAAAAAAAAAACATGTTATTGTTCTGAACACGAAAATCGATATTTTAAAGTGGCAAGAATGGTAAAAAGGCATACAAAAAAATTAAAAACTTTGGAAACTTGAAACAATTTTAAAATAGTTTACTTTGGAACTTGGTATTGGAAAAAACATGTTATTGCCATGAACACGAAAATCACTTTTTAAAGTGGCAAGAATGCTAAAACGGCGTACAAAAATCACAAACTCTGGACACTTGAAACAATTTAAAAATAGTTTACTTTTGAACTTGGTATTGGAAGAAACATGTTATTGCTCTGAACACGAAAAATCGATATTTTAAAGTGGCAAGAATGCTAAAACGGGGTACAAAAGTGACAAATTTTTGACACTTGAAACAATTTAAACATGGTATACTTTGGAACTTGGTATTGGAAAAAACATGTTCTTGCTCTGAACACGAAAAAAAAACATTTTAAAGTGGCAAGAATGCTAAAAGAGCTTTAAAAAATGACAAATTTTTGGCACTTGAAACAATTTAAAAATGGTATACTTTGGAACTTGGTATTGGAAAAAAACATGTTATTGCTCCGAACACGAAAATAGACATTTTAAAGTGGCAAGAATGCTAAAACGGCGTACAAAAATGACAAACTTTGGAGACTTGAAACAATTTAAAAATGGTATACTTTGGAACTTGGTATTGGAAAAAACATGTTATTGCTCCGAACACGAAAATCGACATTTTAAAGTGGCAAGAATGCTAAAACGGCGTACAAAAATGACAAACTTTGGAGACTTGAAACAATTTAAAAATCGTATACTTTGGAACTTGGTATTGGAAAAAACATGTTATTGCTCCGAACACGAAAATCGACATTTTAAAGTGGCAAGAATGCTAAAACGTCGTACAAAAATGAAAAACTTTGGACACTTGAAACAATTTAAAAATGGTATATTTTGGAACTTGGTATTGGAAAAAACATGTTATTGCTCCGAGCACGAAAACAGACATTTTAAAGTGAAAAGAATGGTAAAAAGGCGTACAAAAAATGAAACACTTTGGAAACTCGAAACCATTTTAAAAGAGCTTACTTTGGAACTTGGTATTGGAAAAAACATGTTATTGCTATGAACACGAAAAATCGACTTTTTAAAGTGGCAAGAATGCTATAACAACGTACAAAAATCACAAACTCTGGACACTTGAAACAATTTTAAAATGGTATACTTTGGAACTTGGTATTTGAAGAAACATGTTATTGTTCTGAACACGAAAATCGACATTTTAAAGTGGCAAGAATGCTAAAACGGCGTACAAAAATGACAAACTTTGGACACTTGAAACAATTTTAAAATGGGATAGCCCACTTTAGAACTTGGTATTTGAAGAAACATGTTATTGCTCTGGACACGAAAATCAACATTTTATAAGTGGCAAGAATGCTAAAACGTCGTACAAAAATGGCAAACTTTGGAAACTTGAAACAATTTTAAAATGGTTTATTTTGGAACTTGGTATTTGAAAAAAAAACATGTTATTACTCTGAACACTACAATCGATATATTATAAGTGGCAAGAATGCTAAAACGGCATACAAAAATGACAAACTTTGGACACTTGAAACAATTTTGAAATGGCATACTTTAGAACTTGGAAGTGGAAAATATTGCTCTAAACACGAGAATTGACATTTTAAAAGGTGGTAAGAATGCTAAAAATGTTGAAGTAATATCTTAAAACATGTCTAACCATCAATACGTCCGACCTAGGCGTGTTTGAGTACAATTTACACCCTACAATTTACTAAGGGTTACTTCAGCTATCAGATGTAACAACAGTTGATAAAACTATGTTACATGTTCTGCGTGTTGAGAACTCTTCTACCAGCACTTGTTTCCACTGTATTGCAGGTTGTTAATGTGGACGATACACTCTCACACAGGTACATAATGTGCTAAAGCATCTTTTACACACTCCCCACTCTTACGACTCTCCGGAATTCGAAATGGCTGCGGACCTCTGCGTCAAATGCCGCTGTACAGCCTTTTAGTTTTGCATGCTTATTCTCAACTCCACTCTGTTCCATTTCCGCCCAGATTAAATGTTGTTTTACAGAACATTAGTAAATGAACTGTTCGTGTTACTTCGAATGTTTAACCGTAGGGCTGCAGGCGGTTTACAGTATATAATCGCAAGATATTCCAATTAGACTTCAGTGTATTGATAAAATAAACATTAATGGAGAATCAAAGCGAAATATAATCCTGTTAATATATGCATTAACACCGATGAACTTGCAGTTATGTAATGAATTTCATATAGTTGTGAAACTGTATAGGCTTGTTTTCGCCTCTAAATGGAACTGACATTTCTAGCCTTGCATTGTATTTGCTAACCCCCAGATATTTACAGTGGACATAAAAGTAGACCTATTAGTACTTTGTTACATTTTTAGTTTTTATCATCTCATTTATTAATTTTTATTTGCTAGTAAGTTTGAAATGAATACAAGTTAATACAATGAAAGATAAACTAGCTCACTCCTGAATGAGTAAGACTCGTGCTCAGGAGGGGATTCCAATACAGACAAAAATAAAATTAAAATTGAGACAGAATAAAATACAGATTATAAAGCGTTTAATGTGTTTAATCGCAAAATACAATTATTTTATTTTATTTTTTTATTAATTTGGAGAGGATTCGTGGTTAAAATGATTTTAGATTAAATTTGTTTAATAATCTGGGACCTTGACTCATGCTATGATAAAAAGCTGCATTGGTTTTACATTTAGATTCAGACAAACGCAGAGAATTCATATTTTTAGTTCTCTATTTATGTATATACCTTTCAAAGTTAAGGTTTCTGTCGAAATATTTTAATAAAATAAAATAATAAATTTGTTTAATGTTGAAAACTTTGAAATGTTTAAACAAAAATTCAGTTGGGTAATCTTTCTACTTTATTAAACAAATTGTTAATACTTTTTTCTGTAGTAAAATTAACGGATATAGATTAGATTTATATACACATAATATGTGTCATTATTTGATAATTTATTTATGAAGTAATAAAACGAAACAATTCTTCCGCTCTAATTGGTTAGTAATTAAAATAATAACTTTATTTTCACACTAATTTTTTCAAACAATAAACAAAACTCTCACTCTCTAATATAATTTTGATACCCAATAAATATTCGTAGTACTGTGATTTCTAAAAAAAATAGTTATTTAGGTTAAGAGTCTTCAAAATGACATTTTATTTCGTGAGCAGGGATGTTTACTAAACGAGGCCACAGGTAAAGTGTAGCAAATCTGCGAGCAAAATAATATCATTATTAGGCTCCGTATTCCAGCAACCTATAAACTGGAATGAGGTTGCTTGATTCGAAATATATGTGACGTCATAGCGCAGGTAAAGGTACGTTCGTATACGAAATAATTACGCATCCTCTGCCCTCTTCCTCTAGAAAGTCAAAATTGGGACGCAATTATAGTGAGTACCGGCAGTCTTATCGATCACTGCTCTTACTAGTCGTATTATTTAAATAACTACGTCTTTGTGGCTGATTGAAGGTTCATTGCAGAGGTAAAATTCTATAGGTAAAGCTCTCAAGCTTGTAATATTGCAGGGCATAGTCAAGTAATATTTTCACTGTCAATATAGACAACATTGCATATAAATTGTGTAAAATAAACGTAAAAGTGACAAAAACAGCGCACTGAAAGATACCGCAATACCAAAAGGCACAGAAAGTGTGTTGAACGTAATAAAACAGAATCATTACAATGAAAATATGAAAATAATGAAGATATTAACTCGACATTTAGCATGGATTTGTGTAGCCTACCATGATATTCAGCGCCGACATTCTAATTAATAAATTAAATAATCTAAATTTAAGGGAATTTCTAGAAAAGTATATAGAAAATCAGTGGATTTTCTGTAATAAGCGACATATGCAGTATCCTAATGAAACACGAAAAATATCAGACAATAGGAATGCCTTGTACTACACCATTTACCAATAACATCACGTGCTATGGAAATAATTTCCTGCAATATAAAATAACTTCAAGTGACATCCGCATATGTTCAAGCTCCGTAACTTACGAATGCACGTTATTGTTCACTGCAAAGATCACGACGAAAATTAACATCACGGCTCAAACATGTGTTTACTAGTATAGCTTCAGAATGTCGAGAGTTGGCTGTACTCCACGAACACGCAGCGACGACCTGCTTGTTTATATCCTTATCCGTTGCATTGCCAGTGTCCGGCCTACTATATACCCGATTTGTCTTTAACTTCAATCTTTAGGTAGTTGGAATACGAGGCCTAATCATTATTATGTCAAGTGCACAATTTTTTACAGTCGTTCTTCCGTGCTAGTAAAGACATATTTCCCTTGACATTTTCACTGCTGTAATTCCCTTCATCGAAACAAAGAAATTTTATCATATTGGAAGTGGTGGAATAGCATTCGACTGTAGATCGGAAGTCCCCCGATTCAAACCCGCGTCGGTTCTAATTTTTATAATTACATATATATCTTCAGTTATTAAAATGGTTATGGAACCTTATTTTAACTTATATACAGTCTTAGAAAAAAGTTTTGTCACACAGATACTTTATATAAGTCCCAGAAAGGAGGCAGTGCTCATGGAAACATAGTTATTGTTTCACACTAAATTTATTTGGGTTACTTTTGACATTACATAATTCAAATATAGTCTCTGCCATGTCAGTAATACGGTACCTAATTCTTAGTGGACGGCGGTCTCAATCAGCAGCAGCATTTCTGGATATCTCTCTCACCGATCAATCGAGTGTCAACTCTTGATTGAAAGCAAATGACTCGCTTTCATTCAACTTGCAATAGTTCTGTATGCTAGGACTTCTCTCCCACAGGAATTCTTGTAATGCCATGTGCACGTTTTTCTCTTGCAACTTGGATTTTTATTAAGCACCTTTGTTCGTAACTTTAGGGCTGTATTATTTACTACAAATCAGAAACAGCCACTGTATTAAAAAATTATGGCTATTTCAAGACTTTCAAAATTGCAAATTTTTTAAACAATCGCTGCTCTATTACGTGGTACAAGATTTAATTGGTCATCGCTAGGAGCACTGATTTACAACACTGTTGCCATTACTTATCGAATACCCTAGTACAGGGGTCGGCAACCTACGGCTCGCAGGCCGCATATTGCCCACAACGTACATCTATCCAGCCCACTGGAAAAAAGTATGTAAATAAAATAATAGATTTAAAAATAGTTGAATGAAGAATACTTTTTCCATTTCCCTTGCTTCAAGTGTATTTCACAAGAAGAAATTATCACAGTTCCGCCCAAGAGATTTTGTGAAATGTTAAAGTTGTTGCAGAAGAAATTTCATGTACGATTTCAGGATTTTGATACACATTCCAAAGATATTCGCTTATTTCAGAACCCTTTAGCCGTTTAAATAGAGACAGCATCTGAAATATACTAACTTCAACTCATTGACAAACAGACTAATGACAAACTGAAATAAATATTTCATTCAAATACCAGGTACAATTTTACAAATGTCTCTCAGCTACACAGTTTCATAACATAAAAACTTCCAGCTAAAATGTTGACAGTTTTCGGAAACAGTTATATAAGCTTATGTGAGCATACGTTTTCAAGGATGAAATATGTAAAATCAAAATTTCGCTCAAGAATAACTGATGACCACTTGCATCACTGTTTACGTGTATCAGTCACCAACTTCGAAACATATATATTTGCTTGCATATAAAATTTAGCCGCAATCTTCTCATTAAAGATAAGGCGTAAATTATGTTAGATTTTCATTTGTACAATTGAAGAACTTATTCTTTTGAGACTTTGAATGTATGAGTCTTTCAAAGTTATAAAGTCTAATTTACGTAATTTAGTTGTTATTTTGTTTAGTTGTATTATTTCTTCAATTTTAAAATATGTAATATATAATTTATAAAGAGGATAATTCTGTATTCAGATATATATTTCAATAATAATTATCATTCATTTAACTATAAATCATGACCGGCTGAGGTCTCCTTCACTTCTTATCATCGTGGCCTACTCTTACAGAAGGTTGCTGACCCCTGCCCTAGATAATCCATCTTCTGCCAGATCGTCCCACGTCTCTTCCTCCTCTTGGTTTATATTTTAGTACTTGTCTTGGATAACTTGAAGGTAGAATCCTCAGCACATGTTCCTTCCATTTCCACTTATACTGTTCTATCTCCTCCACAATGTTTATTTCTCAAAATTATGTTCTGATATCTTCGTTTCTCAATCTCTCTCCTAGTCACACCACGTAGGGATTTCATAAACATTATGATAATGATTCTAGGATATTAAAAGCTCATCGCAATCCAAAGAGTTTAAGACTGAAATATGTTATTAAATGCTATGTATAATAACCACGATATTTTCTCAGTGATACTTCATGTTTTATAATCGATATGTTGTCGGATTTTTTTTATTATCCAATTTAATAAACCCTATTTCACCCTGAGGTATATTAGGGTTATAGTGGGCATCAAAATACATATTTTATAACCAATAAACAATAGTAAAGTGATAACATAAAATAGTGGCCACAGTTCCAATTCACATGAATTATGTAGAAGTATGCACATTAGTGAAAGAATGGCTCCTGTTAAAGATTAATGAGATGTTTGAGGAATAATCAATGTAAAAGGTATACAAGAATGTCTAACCGTTTCAGAGTAAATCACGATCTTAAAAAGATAATCAATAGTAGAATAATAAAACAAAGTTTCACTTTCACTTTGAAATTAATACTTAATTCATGAACAATGAAACAGTTAAGAGTAATAAAGAGATATTACAAGCAATGATTTACTGTTACAAGTTACATACGTGATTCAGGAACAATTGCAATAATTAAAATATAACACAAGTAATGACTTACAACTAACGAATACCGAAATTCTTGAAGGATAATTGTCCTCGGATTTTGAATATAGGATTAGACCTACCCGACTTCTGGCAAACATACACAAAAACGTTCTTTCTTCTCATTTCAGTCTATTGCAGATAAGTGAGGACGAATCGAACTACTTTCAAAGACGAATCACAAATGTGCGCACAATGGTCGATAGTCATCGAAGTCAGAACAAGGTGACCGAAACAAAGAAAGGAACCTGGGGGCGACGCAAGCAGTTCAACTATCAGCCGCCATTTCACGCTCAGGGCTCTCTTTTGGAGAAAAGCGATCTTTTTATAGAGAGAGAAGTGGGAGAACAGTCCCGAGGCAAGCAACATGAAAGCGAGCCTTAAATTCCGATTGAATCGTGCTTTAAGCAGCGAATCTTTTTAGTGACCTATCGGAAAGGAGGAAAGCTCAGAGAGCGTTAAATGAACGACTTGTTTATAAATAAAGGAAAACGACCGCTTTCAACTCTTTCTTTCGCCTGATAACGATCCGGAAAACACGCCCGTTGCGTGGAAGCCTCACACTTTCGTTTCACGGATGAGCTAGTTCACAAATTTTAAATGTTCACAATCGTACTACAATAAGCAATTACACGAGAGCAGACAGTTCTGACAAAAGGCCCAATCTAAACCAGGCCTGCAGAACCCGTAAGTAGGGGAAATGTTACATCAGCTTAACTCCACTTCTATTGGGAATGATCGACTTCCGCGTAGAGTTATTTACATTCTCTGGTCTTCAAAGGTCCATCAGTGGGGGCATGTAATTTTCAAAAAGGATTGTAATAAATTAATTGTATTTATAATGCGTTATCTAATTTCAAGGTTTACAATTATGCTAGATTTTCTGTCGGTAGTTTCTTTGAAATTTCTTTGCACCTAACCTGTTTTAGATTTTCGAAAACTTTCCTCCTATCATCACCTACGGAAACATAAATTTATAGCTTTTAAATAATGAACATTGAAAGTCACTATTAATTTCAATTCAAAATGAACACAACGAGTGACGTCCTTAATTTTACAGTATATAAATAAGTAATCAATATGCAGTTCGTAATAATGAACTTACCCGAAAGTTTATGCATTCCATAATTCTTAATGTGGACTTTGTTGAAATGTGGTTTAATATTGAAATGACGAGTACAAATAAGTTGGATGGGACACAGTAAACAAGCAATTAAAAAACAAAATAATAATATTCCCATTTCCTTTGGAAGTAGTATTCCTTCAGGAGTTTAGATTTTTGCCATATTCCAGTTCTCTTTAAACTGCAGTACGCGTATTATTTGTTTGTTTGTTTGTTTACCTATTTACTTATTTAGGCTTACTTATTTACTTACTTAATTACTTATTTATTTATTTACTTATTTATTTACTTACTTTCTTATTTATTTATTTATTTATTTATTTATCCATCCATCTATTTATCTATTATCTATTTATTTATTTATTTGGAGTGCGTTAAAATGTTGAATGACAGCATTGACATCCAGTCATATAGCTATCACTCACTTATCAACATACAATTTATTTATCGTCCTATTACTAGTAAAACCAGTTAAGACCAGTAATACAAGTTTTGTAAAAAGAGGAATTAAAACTTTATTAATGCACGAAAAATCATAATAAATTCTTCAAATAAAGTAATTGGTTTGTTGCCTGCAAGCAACATTTCGGACTTATTTCAATTTAGTGGAATACAGAGCACGGAGAGACAAGTCGGGGACTATTCTTAACTTATTTTACACAAAAAGTGGATTTAATCGGCTTTACTAGTAATAGGACGATATATACATAGGTAGACCTTCTTACATTATAAGCACACATACATTTTAAAATTTATTTTACATGCCTTTTAATTTATTTATTTCCCTTATTCATTTTTCTCTTACATTCTAAAGGTAGTTCCTAAGGATTTTATTATCTGTTCATTTGTAATTCTTGATAGCGTATTGTATACCTGCCGCCGCGAGAATGAATGTTAATGCAGACGAGCGTAACTAGAACGCCATGGCCGCACTGGTAGACAAGGTGGGTGGGGTAAGGAAGGAGAGTATAGCTGTCGCTCTGAGGAGCTGCAGTTCTGCAGGCCTGATCTAAACTTTCGTCTCTGAAGTACACCGTATCCACATTGAGAGTATACAGAAATATAATAGCTTATAATTTCACAACCGTATATTATAATTACTTAAGATAAAGCTCAATCAGTAGAAGAACTCTCAAAGATTTCATTTCATACCTTTGCCATGACCATTGTTGTCTGCAATGTTTTGTTTCAAGCTTATTGTTGCATGACCATTGTTGTGTCAATGTTCCGTTTCAAGCTTATTGATGCATGACTGAAAATTTTCATTTATCAGTCTAGTTCCTTGTCAATAGAGATGTGGACGGTACAGCAGTTCAAACCAGATGGTTGTCGCAAGAGAGCTAATTTCTGTGATGAGATGATTCGGCGAATCGATGGAAACCCCAGATATGTCAATTTGTTGCTCTTCAGTGGTGAAGCAACCTTTCACGTTTGCGAGAAGGTTAATCGCCATAATTGCCTCATACGGGGTTCTCAGAATCCCTACAGAGTGATCGAACATGAAAGGGACTCGTCAAAAGCCAATGTCTGGTTGGGAATGCACAAAAATGGAGTAATTGTGCCCATTCTTTTTCATGGAGCCTACAGTGACGGGAGTCACGTACCTTGATATACTGGAGAACTTTCCTACTTCACAATTTCCGCCAGGTTAACATTTCAGCAGGATGGTGCTCTACCATACTTCCATCGAAATGTTAAAACGTTTTTGGATGTAACTTTCCCAAGAAATTGGATTGGTGGTGGTGGTGGTGGTGGTGGTGGTGGTGGTGGGTCAACTTTAAGGCCGTCTAGATCCCCGGATTTAACAGATTTGGTTTTTTTTGCGTGGAGATTTATTAAAAATTTTGTGTACAGCAGAAAAGTTCGTAATTGATTTGAGACAGCGTACCATTCAAGCAGTTGAGCTTATAACACCTGATATGTTGGTGAACACCTGGCGAGAGGTTGAGTATCGTTTTGGTACCAGTCGAGCTATAAATGGTTCTGATGTTGAAATAAAAAAATTCTTCGGTCACTCTATACAATGCAGAATAAATTTATTTAATAAACCTTAACCAAGTTACGATATAAAATGTTACTTCTGTGTACGTTTAGTGTGGACACAGTGTATATAAGCCAAGCATTTATTTTGATTACAATGTTCAGTTTGTGAAGCGTCTTATCGCAAAAGCGAATCATAACGACTGGCTTTGATAATCGGTTATAATCATAGGTAGGAAGTTCGTATTGAAACAATAGATCCCAGTTGAGCACAGCGTGGAGTATAGTAGTTGTCACTCGCGCTTCGCCCTGTTCCCGTTCGCTGCAGACGATACGCAGTTCACATAAACAACGCATGCTATCATTCTGTGGAGCTGTGTACAGTCGTGAATAGTTAGAAGGATATTGTTAATTTATAATAATAGTTTAGGTTTTGTACAAAGTGAGCTATTCTGTTATTATTGTATTATTTACGTAATACAGTGGACTCTCCTAAGTTCGACAGAACAGAATTGAAAGTTCAGTCCAATAAGTGTAGTGGATGTGGCAGGTGAAATGAATACAAATTCTTATTGGTTATCCATCAACGAATACAGTACTGTACTTGCATTTTCTGCCCGCCCCGAGACTTGTGTATGCGCTTCTAGTACCACAGTGGGTTTAGACAGTTCCGTCTCACAAACTGCACAATTCTCAAATAGAAAAATAGGAGTTCATTAATTTAAAATCAGTAATCAATATGGATGTCCTAATCAATAAAATATTCTGTTTTCCTTTAACAAAAGTATCACTACAAGACACAGAACCAATTCCCATTCAAATGGCAAACCCATTTCTTAGTGCCCGTACAGGGGTGTGTCTAATTCCCCTACGTAAGCAGTCGAACTATAGGAAGTCGAACTTGATTTCTGTCGAACTTATGAGCTTCTACTGTATTAATATTAATATTCTCCCCTTCTGCTTTTTGAAGCTCTCTCTGTAACTACATAATTTTTCCTGACAAATAGCAATCTGTGTTTCGTTATATGTCTTATTTTCAAGAATGCTGTTTGACAGACACGTGCAAGTTCCTTTCGTCTATTCTTGACGTGACACTTCACAATGGACAGCTTAGGAGAGTGGGTTTTATATTTGGGGAGCTTTCTTTGCCCACAATGTTCGTGCAGTATCTTACCAGGAACGCATGCTCTGCTTTCTGGGTCTACAAGCACCAGCACTGCATTGTTCTACATAATGATTTTCCTAACATAGTTTAACATCGAAAATTAGTGTAAATATTTGAAATTACAACATATTAAACTACAAACATTACGAATATTCCGTAATCAAGCATGAACAAGAATGACGACAATCAGAATCACGTGATAGCTGGCTTGCTCCTGATTGGTCGACATGGAGTGTGCCATTTCTGCAACACACAGCTGCATGGAGATTGCCGTGATTGCAGCTAACCACGATTTATAATCCTCAGTTTGAGGAGGCTTTTAGTTGACTACTTATCGCAGATGGCTAAGAACATCCGAACTAACTTATATCCGAAGGTGGCGACTGCAAGGAGACAGAAATGAAATATTCACGTAACAATAAATCGATAGATCAGCGTAACACCCATGTTGTCTGAAGTCTGTGATGGCTGTTTCGTGCACAGTATTATGAGCGATTGAGACGGACGGAAACAGCCGGGGTCGATAATAAGGATGTCCCGTCGCGCACTCGAACTTGTAATCGGGAGCGAACGAAGCATCAATCATCTCGTCCATTAACCGCGCTGCTAACTGATGGATCGTCCAAATGAAACGTAAACATACAAAGCACGCAACGCGACGCGACGAGACGCCACCCGAACGACCTCTTTCCATGGCTTCAAAACTTGAATCATCACGCAGCTTCATAGACTTCATGACGGTCATGTGACGATCAGGGCCCAAACTACTGAATACAAGGCGAATACAGATGAATTAGACGCTTTCGCAGCCATTCTATATTAACCAGGTCATGAAAATTGACTATAATTACAGAGAAATACCCAAACTTTTATTATAGGAGGCTATTGTAGCTGTGAAGATTTTTGTGGTTGAAAAATGGCTATTTATATCGAGGAGAAAAGTTTCTGAGACAAGGATTTCTATTGTATAAAGTCTATTACCATCGTCTAGCCCAACTTTTTAAGAAAAATGGAAAGAACCCACCAAGCAGTCATTTTATAACTGGCACGTCAAATTTCAACGTACAGGATTCTTATGACAGGAAAAGTCGACAGTTCTGATCAGGATTCGTCAGTTTTTTAACAAAGTCCTCAGGAACCTACAAGAAAAGCCAGCAGATAGCTCAATATTCGACAGACAGCTGTATGGAAAGTCGTACGTAAGCTTTATATATGAATCCATATAGCTGCATCTACACGGTTCAATTTTCCATGCGCATGCAATCTGGAAGAATATTGAAAGAATCAAAATTTAAAACGCGCTTTATACACCGTGTCCCGCTTAGAGGGATCGAGAAATAAATGTACACCACTTAAAAGCAGATAAAGATATCGTTAAGATTTACATCTGACAAGATAGAGAAACTGTCCAAGTTTACGCAACAAAGTTTGAAAACAGTTGCATGCGTAACTTCCGTTTGTTTGTTGCTAAAACAAACCTGGCGCCATTTTGTAGGAGAACAACCCATGGTCAACATTTGGACGCCACAACAGAAAGTAGCAGAAGAAAAATCTGTTATGCAAGTGCAACGCCGTGTTCTTCGTACATGGATGGGTGGATCGGAACAGGAGGATCCGTTGCCTGGCCAACCAGGTCACCCGATCTGACCCCCTTGGACTTTTTTTTTCTTAGGTTTTGTGAAGGATGTTGTGTACCAAGGATGAAGAGCTAACACTTTGGAGGAACTGAGGCAACGCATCACAAATGCAGCAGCGCTAGTGACTTCACAAATGCCACAGAACACTTGGCGGGAGGTTGAATACCGTTTAGATGGCTGCAGAGCAATTCAAGGCGCACACATCGAGTTGCATTGAGCATTCTCCGAAACTCGGAGAGTTTTTACATCAAGTTATGTAAATAAAACATTATTTACACTTGAAATTATCACTTATTTCTCGATCCTTCTAAGCGGGACACGGTATATTAAGATGCATGAAGATTTTGTGTCTACATAGTGTGCCCTTTTCATCAATCTTGCTTGCATTGCTTCAATGGGTAAAGTTGAAAGAAAAGTTAAGCCTTATAGATGCACCTTATCAACTACACGTATTGCAACATCTAACTGATGATGACTGTGTATTGTGACAATTACTGCATCGAGTCCCAAGGACTGCAAGATGATGCTTTTGCTGAAAAAGTGATATTCAGCGATGAAGCAACCTTTCGTACGAGTGAAAATGTCAATCATTATAACGTGAGAATTTGGGGACAAGAGCATCCTCGTTCATATATTGAGTATGAGCGTGATTCCTCGAAACTTAATTTGTTATGGAACCATTTTTCTTCATTGGACCAACGGAAACAGAGGCTTGTTAGGATGGCGCACCGCCGCATATAATACTCATCTACCGCGGCGTTGAAATCGACGTGCAGGAGGGAACAATTCGACTGTTGATCAACTGAAATTGTAGTTGGGTTTAGATTGAAAGAGTGGTCACCTATGCATCTTGTTTGCATTGCTATATTCCTCTCTTAGAAGTGTACATATTGTATAAAATTAGTGTCGTTTTGAACTGTCGCCAAATAACTTGTTTACTTACAAATGGCTTTTAGAGAAACCGGAGGTTCATTACCGCCCTCACATAACCCCGCCATCTGTCCCTATCCTGAGCAAGATTAATCCAGTCTCTATCATCATATTTCACCTCCCTCAAATCCATTTCAATATCATCATTCCCAAAGGTATTTTTCCCTCCGGCCTCCCAACTAACATTCTATATGCATTTCTGGATTCGCCCATACGTGCTACGTGCCCTGTCCATCTCAAACGTCTGCATTTCATGTTCCTAATTATATTAGGTGAAGAGTGCAATGCGTGTATTTCTGCGTTGTGTAACTTTTTCCATTCTCCTGTAACTTCATTCCTCTTAGCCCTAAATATTTTCTCATTCTCGAACATCCTTAACCTCTGTTCCTCTCTCAAAGTGTAAGTCTAAGTTTCTCTACCAAACAGAACAACCGGCAATGTAACTATTTTATAAATTCTAACTTTCAGTCTTTTTGAAAGCAGACTGGATGACAAAAACTTCTCAACCGAATAATAGTAAGCACTTCCTAGTTTTATTTTGCGTTGAATTTGCTCTCGAGTTCATTTATATTTGTTATTGTTGCTCCAAGATATTTGAATTTTATCCACCTTTTCAAAGGATAACTCTCCAGTTTTTATATTTCCATTTCGCATTATGTTCTGGTCACAAGACATAATCATATACTTTGTTTCTTCGTGGTTTACTTCCAAACCTATCTCATTACTTGCTTCAAGTAAAATTCTCGTGGATTTTCTCCTCTCATTTTCACGTCATCCGAATAAACAAGCAGCTGATGTAACCCGTTCAATATTCCAAATCCCTTTGTCGCCAACATTTCACTGAAGTTTTGAACTTGATCCTGCATCTGTTGCCTATCATAGTAACTGTTATGTGGTGAAAAAACTTCCACAACGCGTTGTGGTATTGATATATAGTATCTAAATGACGTGAAAATTCTCGTAATGAAGTAAGATGGGTCGTTTACTCAACAATAATGGATTTCCTTTCAGAAAGTTTTTTGGCATACAGGCCTTTTTAAATTCATGTTAATTTGGATTATACTAACCGCTATACCAGAGAAAAGCAGAGCGACTGCTCGACTTACTGGAAAATAATGACGCTTCCCAGACTCGTTGGAAAGCGATTATCGAGACCGTGACACAGTAAGAAATAATGGCTGGTCCCCGACACGAAGGCGAGCAATAGCGAGTCCCACTAAAAGAGGATTAATAACGAGTCCCTGGCTCACTGGAGAGAGTATCTAATTTAGTGGAGAGCAAATACTTGGACCTTGACTCAATGGAGAACAATGCCAAGTCCCTGCTTCAGTGGAGGACATTGTCGAGTAATGCCGAGTCCTCGATTCAGTGGAGAGCATTTGTGAGTTCCCGATTCAGTGGGGACCAATGGTGAGGCCCAGACTCATTGCAAAACAATGGCGAGTTCCCGACTCATTTCAGGCTAGAGGTGAGTCGCAGATTCGTTACCAATCAGACGTGAGGCCCAGGCAAGTTGTAGACCAATTGTGAATCACTGCTTCATTACAAATCAATGGTGAGTTCCGAGACTCGTTATAGACCAATGGTGAATGTCCGGGCTCGTTGCAGGCCAATGGTGAGTCCCCAGATTCGTTGTACACCAATGATGAATGTCCGGGCTCGATGAAGACCAATGGTGTGTCCCTGAACTCGTTTGAAGACCAATGGTGAGTCTCCGAACTGGTTGCAAACCAATGGTGAGTTCTTGGATTCATTGCAGACCAATGGTGAGTTCCAGAACTCATTGCCGACCAATAGTGAGTCCCCGAACTCATTGCAGACCAATGGTGAGAGCCACCGGCGTGGCTCAGTCGGTTAAGGCGCTTGCCTGTCGGTCTGAAGTTGCGATCGGACGCGGGTTCGATCCCCGCTTGGGCTGATTACCTGGTTGGGTTTTTCCCGAGGTTTTTCCCAACCGTAAGGTGAATGCCATGTAATCTATGGCGAATCCTCGGCCTCATCTCGCCAAAATACCATCTCGCTATTACCAATCTCATCGACGCTAAATAACCTCGTAATTGATACCACGTCGTTAAACAACCAACTAGAAAACCAATTGTGAGTCCCCAGACTCATTGCAGACCAATGGTGACTGGTGAGTCCCCAGACCAATGGTGAGTCCCCGGAATCATTGCAGATCAATGGTGAGTCACCGGAATCATTGCAGACCAATGGTGAATCCCCGACTCATTGCAGATCAATGGTGTGTCCCGACTCATTGAAGACCAATGGTGACTGGTGAGTCCCCGGATACATTGCAGAACAATGGTGAGTCCTGGGATACATTGCAGATCAATGGTGAGTCCCCGGAATAATTGCAGACCAATGGTGACTGGTGAGTCCCCGGATACATTGCAGAACAATGGTGAGTCCCCGGATACATTGCAGAACAATGGTGAGTCCCCGGATACATTGCAGAACAATGGTGAGTCCCCGGATACATTGCAGAACAATGGTGAGTCCCCGGATACATTGCAGAACAATGGTGAGTCCCTGGATACATTGCAGAACAATGGTGAGTTCCCGGATACATTGCAGAACAATGGTGAGTCCCCGGATACATTGCAGACCAATGGTGAGTCCCCGGATACATTGCATACCAATGGTAAGTCCCCGATTCATTGCAGACCAATGGTGTGTCCCCGGACTCATTGCAGACCATGGTGAGTCCCCAAGTCATTACAGGCCAATGGTGAGTCCCCGGATACATTGCAGCCAATGCTCAGTCCCCAACTACTTGTAAAACAATGGCGATTCTCGGATACAACTTAACACATGGTGTTCAACTGTTTCGCATAGTTATGGTAGACCTACGAAGTCGCCATGGTGATCTAGTGGCTAGGGTTCTGGATTTATAATCCTGTGGACTCGGTGTACCCACTATTTATAACTTGTGTTGGGCAAGCCCGTAGTCCAGGTAATACAGGAGGTTTTTCAGAGAGCTCCTGTTCCCCTGTGGCATCCCAACAAATCTGCATAAACACTTGAAGAGTCCACTGCAAGAATGATGGATGTCACTTTCTTGTCGAAAATGAACCAAGACTGTCAATGCATAGCTTAAGACATATAGAATGTACATACAGAGTTATATGCCATTAACACCGATAGTCATTGTCCAGTAATAATCGGAACATCACAGTTAAGCTTTGAGCGCTAAGCATTTCAAACTCTCAATTGCTTCTCCTGCAAAATGTATTCCAAATGACATCCATCATTCTTGCAGTGGTCCCTTCATTTCATCTCATCGCAGGTGTAGCATAGACTAGCCTCCTTTGGCGAACCCTGGAAAATTACTCTGTCGGTAAATTGGTCTACGCAACTGGCTTCATATGGGTGAATGACATAAGTCATGACTCGCTATTAGAAAAAAGAAAGGTTAGGTCTACCTTAAGAAATACGCAAATGCATTAACTTGGACATCCGTAACCGTTAAAATTTTACCCATAATTTTCAACTTAAGTTGAACTCTAACTGAATGCAATCGAGTCTGAAGGGCGATAGCTACGTATTTAGTGCCAGTTTTCCCAAAAGAGAAGTTAAGCTTTACGTTCATAGCTCATACAGATAGTGTAATTCGTTCTGGTTTTATATTAATTGCTTCTGAGATAAAATTAACAGCTTTTAAAATTGGAAAGACAGGCTGTGCTACATTCACGGCATAAAAAAGAACCCTGTCCGTGATGGACAGTTCCAGAAGAAATCTGTTGGTAATTTCTCGCTGACGTTGAATTTCATAGCTGAATAACCTGTGAAGTCTACACCGTCGTTAAATGAAATTTACTATAATACTACTACTGCTGCTGCTCTTACTACTACTACTAGTATTACCACTAACAATACTACTGCTGTTGCTACTACTACACAAATAGCACCAACAAAGAAAAATCAACAAAAAACATGAAGAATTCCCTTGTTCCATTACAACTCCCATGTCGTGATGTATACAAAGGCTCAGCGGTAGCTAAAACCCTGCATGGAAGCAACGGTCAATACCGCTTAAGCCAACGCGATGTTCTGTGTTGCCTTAGTTCAGACATCGTAAACGCGAATTCACGGCGCGAGCTATTTTCTCTGCGTCCGTCGGAGCACTGCATTACCCAACTCGCAGAAGTCTTAATTCTGTCAACGTGTGCAATAATAGATCGTAGCTCGCTCACGTAAGTGGCAACAGAAACGTAGAAATTTGTCATTACGATCGCCCTTATATTCCATAAACTACAACACAGATGTAGAAATTGCAGCAGTAGAGAAAATTACAGGTAAAATCAAATACCTTACCATAATAATACCGGACAGCTGTATACTATAGTTCCGTCGCTCTAATTTCCGGCTGCCAATCACGTTGCTGGTCGGTTACATTTAAACGTGTGCGTCTTGTGATTCGCTGATGTATTTCCTAAGGCTGGATAAATACTTAATATAATCGCCCGCCATTTTAGCTCTTTCGTTGGCGTTCGCAGAAAGCACACGAAGACGTTATTTGCCGCTCAATTATTTGCTGAATTACAGTGCGTTTGATTTATTATAATAGGAGCTCTAGTCCCGTCGCTCTAATTTCCGGCAGCCAATCGCGTTGCAGATCTGCTACATTTAAACGTGTGCGTCTTGTGATTCGCTGATTCATTTCTTAAGGCTCGATAAATACTTAATATAATCGCCCGCCATTTTAGCTCTTTCGTTGGCGTTCGCAGGAAGGACACGAAGACGTTATTTGCCGCTCAATTATTTGCTGAATTACAGTGCGTTTGATTTATTATCATTGGAGCTACGACATGATAATGTTTAACGGTGTGGCAAATAGATTCCTCGTATGGTAGCTCGGCAACGTAAGAACAAAAATGGCGAACGATACTACCTACCTAGACTTTATAGAGCCTTCACTTTCTAAGACGTAAGAAAAGAGGCGGAGTCAAACCGGAAATAACAGCGTCGGGACTATACGACATGATAATGTTCAACGGTGTGGCAAATAGATCCCTCATCTGGTAGCTCGGCAACGAAAGAACAAAAATGGCGAATGATACTACCTACCTAGGCTTTATAGAGCCTTGACTTCCTAAGACGTAAGCAAAGAGGAGGAGTCACGCCGGGAATAACAGCGTCGCGACTATAGCAGCATTGACGTGATTGCGAAATATCGCGGACTTGACATCTAGCGGAGCGGCGTGGAATTACGTCCACAAATACAAATATTAACATAGCGGGATTCGGACTATTGTTTAAGATGTGAGTTACTAATGTGGAATAATTATGAAACACTTAAGAAATTTCGAATAGTATTTAATGTAAAATTATTATCTTATGTGAAAGCTGCATATTATGAGAAATATTGCATACTACATATTACTTTCCGTAATTAATTAAGAATGAATTTACAATAATGCTTTATATACACATTTCTGACAACTGCAAAGATAAAATTGATAGTAATCTGATGCTTGTAATAATTAGTAAAGGCATGTGGACAACAATAAAACTTAATTTGATAAAACCTTAAAATTTCCAATACCGTACATTTTAGCTTCTATTCATTTATTAGGTCTAAATAAAAAAAGTTCATCATCATCATCAATAACTTCAAGGTTTAGGCCGATGGCCTGTTCCGCCTCCAGAATTTTGTCCATCAAACTGGTCTCTCCAACGTCTCTTTGGTCTTCCCACTCGTCTTCTTCGTGTAGGTCTATAACACCATGTTCTGAAAGGTATCCTGTCGTTGGGCATTCTTGTTATATGGTCGTACCAATTATTTCTATATTTTTCAATTATAGTTATTACACTCTCGATATTCAGTTCTCGACGTATATCTTCGTTTCTCTTATGGTCCTGTAGTCTAAATCCTAATCTAATTTGTATTTTTCTATCAACACAAAGACGAAAGAATTAGGCCTACTAAAGAATGTTTTTGGCTCACGTTTTATGATCCCTCGGAAATCGGAAGTACGATTTGGAGCAATTTGTAATGCCGTAATTGTAGCAATTATAAACAGCACATATGCACCCTGACATTTTTTAATAAAACTATTAACTACCCCAGCAACAATATACATTGCAGTTGATTACAGCTTGTTTTGCGAGTATCTCCAAAGCGGCCGCCTAGGTAGCATGATAATGTTCAACGGTGTGGCAAATAGATCCCTCGTCTGGTAGCTCGGTTGTTAGCGCAGAACTGCTAGCTGTCCGGTATTATTATGGTAAGGTATTTGGTAAAACTATTTTCTTTAGATGAGAAGAAGACTCATGCAGGTAGACATACTTGCTTCTGAGATGTTACTCTAATGAATTTACTTCAGAGAAAAGACCTTTACCCTTAAATTGGCAAAACTTCATTTCTCACACCAGTTTATTAAACCTTGTCGGACTGTAAAGCAAAACAACTATCACAATGTACATATTTTATATGTTGTACAATATTACAGTAGCCTGTTGTGAAATTTTAATTTTCCTACCAATTTTTTTCTATTGTTCTATTAAAATTATAGCATAACTAGTGGCTTGTGCAGCAAATGCTGCTGCAAACTAAATTCGTTAGACGTTCAAATAAAAATTTTTCAGATTTATTTTCAATGAAGAATACTTGTCTTTTTGATATTATTAGCTATTATTTGATATTATTATTAATGAAACATACGCTCTCTGAATGGATTTTTTTGGCCAAATACTTTTTCTTGAACCTATCCAACTTCAGTTTTTGAGTTTCAACGCGAAAACGCAAGTATCAATGTCAGGACGATAGCAGTAGCTATTTCAGGTCATTGTGGATTGTAGGCAAAAGTTAAAAAAATGTCAGGTTTGCTAAGCTTTCGAACAATAGCATTTTCGTATAGCTGTTGCATGTAGAACTTGAAATGTAGAGCGTAAAATCATTTTATCCTACTAAGAGATCTTGCTGAAATGATCTGGAGACTGCAAAATTTTCTTGGCCTCTTATTTTATCAGTAAGTAATACCTTTTGATCTTTCCTTAGGAACTGTAATTTTTGCGCTCTCTCGAGCCAATACTGAAGACAATGACACATATCAATATCTACACTACACCGCCATTAAGTATATGGAAGAAGACCCAACCCCACTGGGTTAATAAGTATAAAAATATTTGATTTTTAATAACAATATTTTTATCTTACTTAAGTTTTGTAGTTATATATAGCAGCCACTCAGTAAATTATAGAAATGAAGATCTAAATTAAGATATTCTCTACATTTACTTACATAACCTAAAAACGTTTCTCTTTCATGTCATCAATATAGCATCAATATTATGTACAATTAATGAAAAATAGGCGCATCATGATATTAACTATAATAATGTTTAATTTCTAATGGTAACAATGTCATCAAACCACCTCAAGTTTCGTAGATTTGAATATCCAATACACAGCTGTACTCAGAAAATTATACACTGCAGAATCATTTTTTAATAACAAATTGAATTGAGCTCTAAATATGTCGGCAATCCTGCAGGTCATGGCCTTCGTGTAATAGTCTATTGTTTATTGTAGTGTGTGTTTTGTTCTGAAATTCAATCAAGTCGGCCGTGATTCAATAAAATTAGTTCTCAAAAGTGACAACAGATGGATTTTGGAAAATAGGAAAATTATGTAGGAAAATTGACATTTCACTGAAAACTACTACTTTTCCGAAAAACTTTGGGTTCCAAGCTTCAAAATGAGGGGCCATTTATTAAAATCTCTTCAGCCGTTTTCTTGTAATTTCCATTACCAGTTCAAATTATATATATATATATATATATATATATATATATATATATATATATATATATAGATTATAGCCTATTAACCTGTTGTATCCTATAGGATACTTTGTCACTTTAAGGGTTAATTTGACAGGCGTCTGTGTGCGCTTTTGGGTTATTTTGGAAGATTGACAACTAGAAAAATCTCGCCACCAACCACGAATTGAACACGGGTCTAACGAGTCCCAATTTTGTACGAAGTGAGGGCATATCCGTCATATAAGATAACAGAACAATAGGCTACTGTTAAATTATTAAGTCACATAATAATAATTATTTATTTATTTATGTATTTATTTATTTATTATAATATTAATGTGCTGGTCAACAGCCACGAGCCAGTGATAGTCCAGCACAATTGTTACAGTAATAATACATAAGAAACAGAATTAAATTTGAATAAAATTAATTTACAATAATAATAATAATAATAATAATAATAATAATAATAATAAACTTTGGAATAAATATGTAAATTAAATTGTAATTTTAATCACTGAATGCATATAAAAATAAAAGTAATAATAATGATAAAATAAAAATAAAAAAAAAAAACATAAAAAATCTTGAACGAAGAATTTTCCTCTAATCTGTGATATGATATGTGAATAGTGATGTGATAATACAATGATTTGTATAATTTCTGAAAATATACATAAATGATAATACCATTGCCAAGAGAAAACTAAGTCTATACATTGAAAGGATGGAATTCTGAGCAATGCATGTTGGCATTTTTAATGCACCTGGAGTTCTGGTGAAAGATACTTTGAATTTTTATTATAGAAAAGTTTGTGGGCTCTCATATTTTTCGTTGGAATACGTAAGGTGATATTGTTTAAGATGGAGTCTCAGCATATATCACCTTAATAATAATAATAATAATAATAATAATAATAATAGGGATAAAATAAAGAAGAAATGAGTTTATATTTTTTGCACAAGTTCACAACAAATCTAAAAATTTCTTAGTGTATGAACGATAACAATAAATGTAATACACATGCAAATCACGACACTAAATCCTGCTTCATATTATATTGACCTCAAGGTCACATTATTGGGTCATTCCATACAAAAAAGTATGCTTTTGAACCATGATGTCTCAAAAGTTAAAAATATTGTAGTAGGTTATTTTGTGTGTTCTAAATATGAATTTCAATCAATACTATATTTATATCTTTCTTAGTTTGGCAGCAATCAGAATTTAAAATATTGGTTTAACAAAGAACACGGCTTCATTCATTGAAGTTTTCTTACTATGTAAAGGACGATGGAAAAACGATTTCTATGCAGTTCGAAAAAAGAGAGCCTAGTTTATAAATGCCCTTAAAATTATATATACAATATATAATTTTTTTAATAGTTACCCACGTAAAATAATTTAAAAAATATAAAACACAAAATGCAATTCATTTTTACAGAAGAAAAAACATACGTTTAATTTTTAGTGTAGATTGATTCCACTGTGAAAATTTCAGAATGCTGACTTAAATATCATGTCAGTTTTTAATAAAAATAACTCACCGGAACAAAGGAGCTCAGTAGGTAGCCTCTCCCGTCGTACAGAATATTGCACGATCAAAGTCAGGGAGACGGACGTTTGAGATTACTCATCGTTATGAAGTCTCGCGACCGCCACACATAGCAAGCGATTTTGAACCGTCGGAACAAAATTTAATAATTTTATTGATTTAATTATTTGAAGGTTGTTTTAGATAAAGTCATAAAACTTGGGAGATGGATTAGGAATAAGATTTTCGTTAATACGAATGAAATTCGCATGAATTTAATTTTTTGCATTCGAATATAAAACTATTTCTCTTATCCAATGAGGTGTTTTTATGAGCATGCCTTAATATTTTTCGGATTAGTCTTTAAGGTGTTCAAATATGTTATTCAGGTTTACAATGGCGTCTGTTTAGTTTCGATGACACTTCATTTAGTGTGTCTAGAATATTTTAAATGATAACATGTAACTGCCATCCATTTTTCAGTCATCCGTATGACTAAAATATTAATGATATGGCGGTCATAGTTGGCAGTTTAATTTATTTTCATAATAACATTATTATATTAAAAGCACAAAAAAATTCACGACATCGCTGGCATATTCTTAAAATTTTGTATGGAATGAGCCTACTGTAGATATCGTGATTCACTATTTTGTGCTATCTCTCGATTCAGCTGCACATCACCCATGTCCGACGGAATCCGCTATGAAGATGATAGAAGAAGCTGAAATTAATGAACGCGAAATGAGTCCAACGTTTACCCAGCAATTCTGTTTCAATTGATTGAGGACGGAAAAGTTCGGGAATAAACTCAACCAACTAACTTGTCCCAAGCAGGATTTGAATCCGGGCCCGTTTGTTTCACGATGAGGCATCCTAACCGTTACTCTACAGTGGTGGACTTGTACTGGAGGCCGTCCTGGGTAGCGTAGTCGGTATAGCGCTGGCCTTCTGTGCTCGAGGTTGTGGGTTCGATCCCGACCCAGGTCCATATCATTTAAGTGTGTTTAAATGCGAAAGGCTCATGTTAGTAGATTTACTGGCATGTAAAAGAACTCCTGCGGGACAAAATTCCGGCACACCGGCGACGCTGATACAACCTCGGCAGCTGCGAGCGTCGTTAAATAAACCATAATTTTATTTTATTTTTTTTGTGCTGGAGTTATTTAAGTTCATACCACCCTATGGGTTTTTCATGGTGATAATTTCATGGTACATGTATATTTTAATGGCATATGTTCAAACTAGCTATCAAACCAGTTTCTAAACTTATAACGATTGTTTTAACCTGACTATTACACTTTTACTACGTCACACTACTTTATAACAATAAAACGGTACGAAAGGACGTCTTTCAACCAATCATGGCTCCTTATCGCACAAATTTATCGTGTCCCCAGCATTTGTTTAATTTTATTGCGTCCCTAGCATTTGTTTAATTTTATCGCGTCCCTAGCATTTGTTTAATTTTATCGCGTCCCTAGCATTTGTTTCTTTGTTTGCCAACATTTCACACTGCGCTGGTCTGAACGTCAAAAAAAAAAAAAATTACAAACCACTCCAGTCCATGCACAGCAGTTTCAAATATGACTCGCATTGGCATTCAAGAACAAGAATTAATAAAAAACACTGATCATACCTATGCATCTTCTGAAATCTTATTTACAAATAAATGAAGAGCACCATTCGGAAATCCTGAATAAGTTGAATACACACGTAGCCTACATCAACGAGTTCCACTTCTATTAAGCACACTTCCAATATAACATCAATTGAACCACCAACCACATTCAAATTCGAAAATTGTACATTCAATAATTATTCCTTTTAAATTATTCATGTTTATTTTTTATGTCATTGTCGTTAATTAAAACTTTTCTAACACTTGTGTATATTATTTAGGTTATGTTATAGCTTCTGCTATATGATATTATGGATAGTCACGTATCAGAGATTGTTTAATATTAAGATTTATTGAAAATCATCTGCCAAGTGACATTGATTACTGGGATTCGGATAATTGAAGTGGAATGCAACTGTTTTAATAATAAAAATGAAACTGAATCAACAAAGCCTTCTTGACTAGTAACACTGCCATCGCGATATGTATCGATAACTTCTCGACGAGAAGGCATTGTTAGTAATCATAACTCACTACTGCCATCTAGCATGCATCTAGCGTAATATTTGTAATGTTGAGATGGTACAATAATACATTTGAAGACAGTTGTATATTCGTAAGTCAATATTTTATTGTATTGGAGTACTTCGTTACTTATAATCTTTATATACTGTACTTTCTTCTAATCGTGTAATAGCCAATTAAATCCCACTCGAGTTCTGATTTTCTCTAGATAAATCAAAACCTCTAGTGAGATTACTGTTGAATATTTTAATTGTTCTTCGTGTGTTATTGTGTTCTCTTTTAATATGACCTGAAGATGCCATGGTTATGGCGAAAACGTTTTTTTCAAAAATTTCTATATACCA
Source organism: Periplaneta americana (assembly GCF_040183065.1). NCBI lineage: Eukaryota > Metazoa > Arthropoda > Insecta > Blattodea > Blattidae > Periplaneta > Periplaneta americana. Next base: position 159,040,078 of record NC_091119.1, read on the forward strand.
TTTCATGTAATATCATAATAGTTCAACGTGTATACTATTGATAAGTAATTTGACTGTAATAAACTCACATATATTTGATACCACCCTAGTTTGTCAAGTTACTTGGTTGGAGTTTTTTCCGAGGTTATCACCGAACCGATTGAAGCAAAATTACTGGGTAATATTCAGCGTTGGACTTGGAACTCATTTCACCATTAAGCTTATAGTAAGCACAATAAGATCAGGCTGAGGTACAAGCCTTCGAACTCTTCCTCCGTTAAAAGAAAAGAGAAACCTCCAGTACAAAGAAGTTGAAGACAACAATAAATTAGGACCAACCAAAAAATGCCGATAATGTTGTTCATCAAAAATCCTGAAATAGTGAAAAGGAACTTTTTGGAACATGCAAAATTTTTAGCCGTTACATAGGACGTACATAATGAGAGGGTATTATCATTTTCGACGTCATTCTCTTTTATGTTATGAATAAATGTACTGAAATACAACCTTCAGGCTCTGTTAATTTGTCCTGGAAATTTCATCTCATTGAATGAATAGAAACAATGCAATGTTGTTGTGCAGCATATAGACTCCGTACAATTAATTTAGCGTCCCACACTCGTGTTCCCTCTAGGGTCATTTCATGTCAATTCACTACGGCCTCTTGCTGACCCATCCTACTACATATTAGTAAACATCTTCTGTCAAATATTCATGAGTATAGATATTGCTGTGTACAGACAATGGAATGCTTTGCTGTATACAGAACAGCTCGAGCTTTGCGTTTATTGGCGTTTCCCGCAATTTCAAATGTTGACACAAAAGATAACACAAGGTCCTTACCATTTATTCTGTATTCTTGATGTCCTACTATAGCGAGAATTCCGCAGCGACTTGATATACAATTTAAAAAAAAATATCAATTTTAACTTCTGAATATGTGACTGTCAAAGAGGGGTAAGATAAAGAAGCCCACAACATACATATATCCTTAAGGGCAGAGGACTATGAACGCATACAATAATTATGTCAAAACATGGACTGACAGTTTTGACAATATCTATCATAATATTTATGAGACATACACAAATTTTAACACCGAATTTCGAAAGAAAGATGAATTGAATGACATACATTTAGATTATTCATCTTTCCTAAACAATTTGTTTAAATGTTGCAACAAATCGAAAACCCACATAGGTACAAATTCCTGGTAAACTAAAGATCTCACTGGTTCTAAATTTTTATATCAGAACTTACATATACAGGGTGTATCACGAAGTTTTCGCCTGGTTTATGGAGGTGATTCCTGGTGTTATTTGGAACAAAAATGTAAATACAGTAATTGGGTGACATTCATAATTGAGTTACGGCAATTTGAAAAAAGCAGAAAAAAACTTTTTATTTGAGGATGTCACTGACAAAAACGAAAATCATAGTTAGAATACAAACAAGTGCTTCATTTTGTACCAGTCTCTTGCACGTAGAGCGGATTTAAAGCAAATGTATAAAATTTCCTCCCTGCATCTGAAGGCAAAAATTCGCACGGGTGTGAACCGCGCGTGTAGCATTTCGTAACTTAAAATGTTCGTTCCTTATTGTCGCTGCGGCATCGAGAATACGTTGAATCAACTCTTCTCGTGTTTGCACACTAATCTGGTATACGATGTCTTTCATCCACCCCCAGATGCAATAATTTAGGGTGTTAAATCTGGGGATCTGGCAGGCAAACGGTTGGCATGATCATGCGGTTCTAAATGCTGCTCTTTTTGCACATGAAAAGCATACAGTCCGTTCTCATGAAGAATTCTCCATACCTTGGAATTTGAAACGTTAAATATTCCCGCCACACATCGTTAGTCCTTCGCAAACATGTCTAGCGCTACATACACCATGGCGTGTTTCGAAAATCTGTTGTAACTCCTTAATTACGAATGACAACACATTCCTTTATTTACATTTTTTGTTCCAAAATAACACCAGGAATCACCTCCATAAACCGGAGGAAAACCTCGTGGTACACCCTGTACATACAGCTATAAGAAACTCACTTTTTACTTAATTTGAGAAAGATTTGTTGGTTTTGTGGCATTTTAAAACATTCGAGTTTGGACAAAATAACTTTCACAGCATGTATAAATTTATGAAACTAACTTAATTTTCAAGTTATAAAAAAAATTGAGTTTCACTATCACAAGGCAATATGTAAGGTCTGGTAAAAATTCATATTTAAACATAAGATCACATAGGTACATTTTCTTGACAATAGGTTGAAAAATATGCTTTATCGAAACTATCGTATTCCATTTATTTGCCTTTGGGTAGGCTTACTTTTCAGGGCAGCGAAATCCAGATTCATTTTTAATTGGTAACGACATATTTAGAATTTGTATTAAATTAAATGTTTTCATAATATTTGTGTGTAAAAGATGCTGTGTTCACTAAACGAAATTTTGAAGTGATATATGGTTGAAAGAAGAGATATATAGGACATTACGATATGTGGGTTAAACCACCTTTTAAGGAACATCATCTCAGCAGTGGTACGAAGTAATTAGAAAATGATCAGAAGCAACAAATAGTTATTTTTAATCTCATATTTATTTGAATTTCGCTGCTCTGAAAAGTACCCAAAGGCAAATAAATGGAACATGATAGTTTTTGATAAAGCGTATTTTTCAACCTACAGGTATCCTATGATATTGCATCATACCAACTGCAGACGCATATTCCATACATTTTCAGCTAATCAAGCCCAAGATGGAAGAAATTAAAAAATTCTAAGTTTATCCTCCAGAAAAGAACTGAATAAAATAATTTTATAATGAATTGTATAAGCATTACAATAATAAAGTGGTTAATGCATTTATTGTGTTCACATGGTTGATAATAAAATTTCCGCGAAAGAAAGTAAACGTAAAGAAAAAAAAAATAGGATAGCATTCACATTTACAATAGCCTATATGAGAATTTAAGTCATTTGGCGCTTCTGAAAATTTTAAGATTTTAGACATCAGAAATTTCTAAAATGCCACGTTTATTTACATTATAATGAAGAAAGGGCATATACTTTGTTATTTTCTTTGTTTATAAATTACCAATTTTGGACTTCATATAAATAATACACTGCGGATAAAATATTTCATAAATATATATATCGTGATTCACTATTTGGTGCCATCTATCGATTCAGCTAAACATAATTCAAGTCCAAAGGTTTCCGGTACGAAAGCCCTTCGTCTCCCTGGGAATTATTGTAGTTTTCTCAGATAATTCTATAAAAATATTCCTTTTTAGATAAAAGGTTTGATTTATTTGAACTTTTCGTCTCATTTAATTTTAATTGTAATTCTGCTATATTTTTTTGAAAACCCTGTATAAAACTCTGGACTTCATTTAAGTTCTATCGTTACAGCTTCTTTGTATTACTGTGCAGGGGTTACAAAGAAGAGATTTCTATATCAATATCTTTCTTTCCAGTTCACGTAAATGAACATCACGTGTTTACTACAAGAATCGATTGTCATCGTCAAGTCTATTCTTGAAAGGTTTATCGAGGTTATAACTGTAGATGGTAAAGCGATCTGTTTCAATTGACGTCATCAGGGATGCTTGGTGGATTTGCACGCACGATTGAGTAAGCAAGCAACCCCTATAGCGCTGATGGATTGGCTCATTCAGACCAGCTCTGCGGGCAGGCTGGAGGGGTGGAGGAGCAGAAAGAGTGGCTTCAATTTTTACTTCCCTTGTTGTTTAGATATGGCGGGGACACGTTAAACTATATTGACACCACTCAACCCTAGATCAATAAAATTAATTAATAAACTCTCTCTTCGTAATGGTTGGTGCAACCACCCCATTAACGTTTCAAGATTGTCAAATTTTAATGACCTGTCTGGTAACAAAAGCAGCCGACAGATCAGTTTTGTGTACCTGTAGATACGAATTAATAAATGGTTTACATTCTCTTAAACGTTTTAATATCTGCGATTTATTCATATTATAAATGTTTTTTAGCATTCACGTGTGAATGAGTTTTATAGAAGATTATTATAGATATCATATAGGCCTACTGTAATATTAAGCATTTAAAAACAGCCTGAAAACATAAATATAAATACAAACAGAAACATAAAAGTTGTTGGAGGAAGGTGTCTGCGTTACATTAGATAATATATTATATTTTTCGCATTATTTGTTGCTTAATTACTATTTTTTAACTATATTTAATAATACTTAAAAATAAATATCTTTAAATTTACAAACGCTAATGAACCTTCTGAATATGTTACTGTTGCAATAAAAGTTTTATTGGTCGACACAGGGAACATGTGTAACGGCGACTATTAGAATCACACCGTGTGATGTCATACGTCTTGACATAAAACTCGTTGCTACCCAAGGCTACCAACACTGAGGAAAGATCGCTAAATATATTTGTAAGCATGACAGTGATATTATAAGCAATACGCCTAGCCCGCCTGTGTAAAACAAGTCATTGGTTAGAAGGTATTTTAGCTCATCTTACACAGGAAAGTCCTTTACCGCTGAATTCTGGTGGCAGCGTTAAAAGTTTAGCGATGCTCTTTACGTGATCGTTGGGAGCGCTAGATATTGCGGCGAACTCCAATCCTATTCATGTTCACTGTGTTAACCGGTAAATTGAAGGGTTCAGAGCCATAGTGGGCCAAGCGCCATTTATTAAAAACGGAGAAAGTAAGGGTTAAAATTAAGTGAATACCATAGTTTAATGAAGATTGATATATCATTTAGTTTTAATGTGTATACTTTATATTATTAGCTGTATGTGTCCTTTGAATTATAGTAATAACTTCATTTTAACCCTTGTTTTCTACGGTTTTAGTCAATGGCGCTTGGCCCACTATGGTTGTGGAAAGAAAAACGATACAGCAATAGATATTACGTTTACACAATTAATGCAATAGAAGTAGAAAGACGTCCCGCTCTGTGGCGTCGCGGTCTAAGACATCCTGCCTAGGACTCGCGTTACGGAATGCGCGCTGGTTCGAGTCCTCGTGGGGGAAGAAATTTTCTCATGAAATTTCGGCCAGTGTGTGGGACCGGTGCCCACCCAGCATCGTGATGCTCTTGGGAAGCTAAGATAGGTAGCGAAATCCGGTTGCGAATACCAGCTATATCGGCTGTGGGAATCATCTTGCTAACCACACGATACCTCCATTCTAGTTGGATGATCGTTCACCTCTGCTTCAGCATATGGGCGTGAGGCCAGCAGCCGGCTAGTCGGTCTAGGCCCTTCACAGGCTGTAGCGCCACGGATTAGTTAGAAGTATAATGACTGCAGAGAAAAAAAAAACAAGAAAAGAAAACTGGAACATGGAAGACAGAATTCATCGAAGAAATGCAGTAAGATTCTCAACCCCTTTGTTACATACAGTGGAGTCGAACATAGCACGCTAGGGGTCTGTGAATCTCTTCGAAAGGTGATTATGATGATGATGATGATTAGTAGTAGTAGTAGTAGTAGTAGTAGTAGTAGTAGTAGTAGTAGTAGTAGTAGCAGTAGCAGTAGCACGTATGGGCGAATCCAGAAATGCATATAGAGTGTTAGTTGGGATACCGGATGGAAAAAGACCTTTGGATAGGCCGAGACATAGATGGGAGGATAATATGAAAATGAATTTGAAGGAGGTGGGATATGATGATAGAGACTGGATTCATCTTGCACAGGATAGGGACCAATGGCGGGCTTATGTGAGGGCGGCAATGAACCTGCGGGTTCCTTAAAAGCCTTTTGTAAGTAAGTAATTATTATTTTTTTTTGCATTTGTTTTATTTATTATTGCAGCTACAAATTATGGGAACATTACTGATTAAATAATGTTACGCCGCACTGGTTCTTGTGCATAGAATTTATCAGTCATCTGTATCTAGTAGTTCTAAAGGTTTTTGGACATTAGCAGTAAAATTTCAGTGTTATTTTCCCGTAAGGGTATTTTCTTACATGGCATTCTTAATAATCCATCCGTGTGATGCATGCTATTGTTTAAAAATGAATATCTAAAATTAGAGCAAAATGCTGAACGATCTGAATGCCCAAGGGCCAAACCACAGCTTTAGTTGGCTTATATGAAGAGATAATCCTTCCCCTTTAAGAGATCATTTGAAGTTGTGGCCATAAAAGTCCAGGCAGGAGGTTTATGTTTCTATTTTACACACTCGTTTGAATAGTTAGTAGAAGAGCGAGGAAACCGCGGTCGAAATTAGATCCGTTGACTTCCGTTACATGCCAGTAGCTGTCACACTTCCATCCCTGATGTGCAATGTGGCCACAAGTCTGGGCACACAGGGGAGAGGAGGGGGAGAGAAGATGTACATAGTGGGACGGGAAGATGAGGAAGAGCAAAGAAAGAAGAGATGAATAGAAAGGAATGAAGGGAAAGGAGACATGAGATTAATCGAATTCTATTAATTACGTGAAACATTATTGTGAGCTTGGTTGGAATTGTAAGGCTACCGTATTACTTACTTACTTACTTACTGTCGATCTGGTTGGCGAGTTGGTATAGCGCTGACCTTCTATGCCCAAGGTTGCGGGTTCGATCCCGGGCCAGGTCGATAGCATTTAAGTGTGCTTAAATGCGACAGGCTCATGTCAGTAGATTTACTGGCATGTAAAAGAACTCCTGCGGGACAAAATTCCGGCACATCCGGTGACGCTGATATAACCTCTGCAGTTGCGAGCGTCGTTAAATAAAACATAACATTAACATTACTTACTGGCTTTTAAGGAACCCGGAGGTTCATTGCCGCCCTCACATAAGCCCACCATTGGTCCCTATCCCGAGCAAGATTAATCCTTCTCTATCATCATATCTCACTTCCCTCAAATCCATTTTAATATTATCTTCCCATCTACGTCTCTGCCTCCCTAAAGGTCTTTTTCCCTCAGGCCTCCCAACTAACACTCTATATGCATTTCTGGATTCGCCCATACGTGCTACATGCCCTGCCCATTTCAAACGTCTGGATTTCATGTTCCTAATTATGTCAGGTGAAGAATACAATGCGTGCAGTTCAGTGTTGTGTAACTTCCTCCGTTCTCCTGTAACTTCATCCCTTTTAGCCCCAAATATTTTCCTAAGCACCTTATTCTCAAACACCGTTAATCTCTGTTCCTCTCTCAAAGTGAGAGTCCAAGTTTCACAACCATACAGAACAGCCGGTAATATAACTGTTTTATAAATTCTAACTTTCAGATTTTTTGACAGCAGGCTGGATGATAAAAGTTTCTCAACCGAATAATAACAGGCATTTCCCATATTTATTCTGTGTTTAATTTCCTCCCGAGTATCATTTGTATTTGTTACTGTTGCTCCCAGATATTTGAAAGGCTATTTGTATTAGAAACAAAATTTTAATACTATGTCTTCATACTCTCCGCAAAGCTGAAAGGAATTTGTCGCCTTCATTGTCATGGTCTTCATCTTCTCTGTCGTCTTTTACGTTATTGCCTTCATTGTCCTGAACTTTCGTTCGGACATATTCCTAACCCCCTGGTACGTTTTACCTCATACACGTGCGGAAACAATTGTTATTCGCTCTTGTAAAGCCAACATCTTGGCACGTGTAATGAGAAAATAAATCGGTCAACGTTCCCCAAAAATGTCTTGGAACTTTATAATCACGCTACATTTTTAAATACCTGTATTATAGCTTGAACTTCCGTAACATGGTTTCTTTTTAGCTACTATAATTTGCTAATGTCTTCAACATAACCTTCTGAATTGTAAATACGGCATGTGTTGAACTCCGCATTTCTAGTCCAACGCCTTGTTCCGCAAGGAATGCCTTTGGTTATCTTAAAGATTTTCCCTATTACTTTTGCATAAGATGTTTTCATTTAAAAATGCTCTTTGAAATAGTTGATATAAAATAAGGTAGTAACTAAGAAATAGTGTATTGTAAATGGAAAGAGATATTGAAATACCGGAGGAGAAAATGTACTCAACAAAGTAATTTTTCATCATGAAACCAACAACTTTTGTCCGGAATGGAACCCGAATCGCAGAAAGCGAGAAACCTATAAAAAGTGACTGCTGAATTTTATTTGTGTTTATTGTGCCAAATACCTAATATGTTCCTCACGGCAAGTTGTTAATGCTAGCATCTGTATTATCCTTTTGGCTCTGTTATGTGAAATACTGTAGGCCTATATGTTTTGTAATTATAGTCCCAACTGCTTTCAGCCCCCTATATCATAGTACAAGGTCTCCTACATGCGAATTCAGCCTACTTCTACAAGTTGTTATTATAAATTGTTGTATTGTAATTGACCATCCTGCGTGTGTCTAGCAGTTGTTCTGGACACTCCATTGAAATATATTCAGAAGTTTCCTATTGTCCTGGCAAAATTTGCAGATGTGAGAAATGGGTTGAGTTTAAATGTGCGGAGGTGTCACTGTGATCTAGAGATGGGCGATAGTTGCTTACGATAGTACTATCAGCTGCTGTTCCTATCATCGATAGGCTATCGGTAGTTATAATAAAAACTACCGATACTATCGATAGTTACTACAAAAGTTTTTGTTAATTGGTTATAAACTGAATATACACTATATATGAATTTATATATAAATGCGTACTGAACTATTAATAAACCATGGCGCTACAGCCCACGAAGGGCCTCATCTAACCAGAATGGAGGTATAATGTGGTTATCACGATGATTCCCCAAGCCGTTATAGCTGGTTTGTGTAACCGGATTTCGCTACCTATCGCAGCTTCCCAAGTGCATCACGATGCTGGGTAGACGCCGGTCCCATACATTGGCCGAAATTTCATGAGAATTTCTTCTCCCATGTGGACTCGAACCAGCGCGCATTCCGTAAAGCGAGTCCCAGGCAGGATGTCTTATACCACGACTCCACAGCGCGGGACGTACTGGACTATGAATTTAATAATACGAGTATACTTACTTACTTATTGGCATTTAAGGAACCCGGAGGTTCATTGCCGCCCTCACATAAGCCCGTCATTGATCCCTATCCTGAGCAAGATTAATCCAGTCTCTACCATCATATCCCACCTCCCTCAAATCCATTTTTATATTATCTTCCCATCTACGTCTCGGCCTCCCCAAAGGTCTTTTTCCCGCCGGCCACCCAACCAACACTCTATATGCATTTCTGGATTCGCCCATACGTGCTACATGCCCTGCCCATCTCAAGCGTCTGGATTTAATGTTCCTAATTATGTCAGGTGAAGAATACAATGCGTGCAGCTCTGCGTTGTGTAACTTTCTCCATTCTCCTGTAACTTCATCCCTCTTAGCCCCAAATATTTTCCTAAGCACCTTATTCTCAAACACTCTTAATCTCTGTTCCTCTCTCAAAGTGAGAGTCCAAGCTTCACAACCATATAGAACAACCGGTAATATAACTGTTTTATAAATTCTAACTTTCAGATTTTTTTACAGCAGACTAGATAACAAAAGCTTCTCAACCGAATAATAACACGCATTTCCCATATTTATTCTGCGTTTAATTTCCTCCTGAGTGTCATTTATATTTGTTACTGTTGCTCCAAGATATTTGAATTTTTCCACCTCTTCGAAGGATAGATCTCCAATTTTTATATTTCCATTTCGTACAATATTCTGGTCACGAGACATAATCATATACTTTGTCTTTTCGGGATTTACTCCCAACCCTATCGCTTTACTTGCCTCAAGTAGAATTTCCGTGTTTTCCCTAATCGTTTGTGGATTTTCTCCTAACATATTCACGTCATCCGCATAGACAAGAAGCTGGTGTAACCCGTTCAATTCCAAACCCTCTGTGTTATCCTGAACTTTCCTAATGGCATATTCTAGAGCAAAGTTAAAAAGTAGAGGTGACAATGCATCTCCCTACTTCAGCCCGCAGTGAATTGGAAAAGCATCAGATAGAAACTGGCCTATACGGACTCTGCTGTAAGTGTCATTAAGACACATTTTAATTAATCGAACTAGTTTCTTGGGAATACCAAATTCAATAAGAATATCATATAAAACTTCTCTCTTAACCGAGTCATACGCCTTTTTGAAATCTATGAATAACTGATGTACTGTACCCTTATACTCCCATTTTTTCTCCAATATCTGTCGAATACAAAAAATCTTATCAATAGTCGATCTATTACGCCTAAAACCACAGTGATGATCCCCAATAATTTCATCTACATATGGAGTTAATCTTCTCAAAAGGATATTCGACAAAATTATATACGATGTCAACAAAAGTGATACATTACTAATAACATACAATATTATAATATGTCCTTAAAGTTCCAACATTAGCCATCGTTATAATATTTTTTTGAACATGTGACTATTGCTCCAAGGGTAGCCTAAGTTTCCTATTAAAATAAGAATTTCCACTTTGTTGGGATGCAGATGGTTCCGCCTTTCACCGGTTAAGTTTTCAGTTTTGGATAAGTCTTTCAGATTGAACTGAAGATTCCAGTGAATAGAGATACTTTCTTACCAAATTACTTAATTGTGGGTGAATCGTGTATGATAAAAGTAACTGATAAGTGGAAACAAAATACTGGATTTGCTTTGTTAAATATGAAAAATAATGAGTCTGAAATTTGCGTTGTAGTTAAATAAGGATGTAATGTAAAAATTGTACTTGATAGTAAAGTTGAGTTTATAAATTATTATTGAGAATAACTATCTTGCATAATTGCATAATTAATGGAGATCATGAAAACTGGTTCTAGCCAATCAAAAAGCGACAATCATGTCTCAACTCCCATTATAAAGGGACTGTATCCTTTCCGGGCCTATTCTTCTATGCGAGATATGTAGAACACTTATAACTTATTCGACCCATGATTGCGAAGTGAAGAATCAACCAGAGACCCAACATTGAGCGCACACTTTCTGTGCGACTCAAATTTGTGGTTTTCTGTTAACGAACAGTAATGTGTACTATACAAATCTGGCTTTCAGGTAGGCCCTATAGCTCTCTGTGAATCTGACTTGAATAATTTCAAGGGAAAATTGTTCCGGGGCCGGTGATACTGGGAATAATTAGGCCGGGGTCTGATAAGAGTTCCTGGGTAGCTCTGTCGGTAGAGCGTTGACGCGCTCAGCTAAAGGTCCCTGGTTCGATGCCTGGCCCCGGAACAATTTTTCCCTTGAAATTATTAAAGTCAGCCTACCTGAAAGCCAGATTTGTATGAATAACACATAATATGCTCATGAGGCGTCTAGAATCAAAACCCGCCAAGTCCATCGAAGAAAGAAAATTAGATAAAGTTATTTTTCTGTCTATCTTCGCATGGCCAATCCGATGCTGGCATTATTTTTCTGCAATATCTGCTGGATTCCTCTGAAAATGCTGGACAAAAGTTAGGGTTAGTTTCAATATCCGCTAGATCCAACTGAATTTCGGCCATTGTTAGTTTCAAAAACCCCTAAGTCCCTTTCTGCCAATCAGGTTGTGGGACTGCTTTACCCAGCATTCCTCAGCTGTGCGATGTTGATTTATTATTTGTGTGGTTAAGCTCTTGTTAAACATTAAGTTTAATTTCTACTCTAATAATATTCAGTGAAATGGTGAATAGAATGAGCAGTGAGTTACAAAAATGTTCATAAACAAAAGCTCCTGTAAAAACACTAAATAGGGAGAAATGGAATAGAGAAATGAAAAGGAAAGAAAGGTATGTGTGGTTGAAATTATATTTTCATCACATAGAAAACATAGTATGATGAAAATAAATATTATGTACAGTATTAAATTATTATAACATACTGTAGGCCTATTCTTACCAATTAATAATTAATTACATAATTTTGTCGGTACTCCTCTTGTGCCCTCCTGCTATACCAGTTTGTAATCATGCTGTTGGCAGTAAATGGAAATCCAACAGTTTAAGTTTGTTGGAAATAAAGAAGTTCCATTCCTTTTTCTATTCTTCATCAGATGATCAGCAATAAGACAATTTTATTACTGCACAAAATAAAAATACAACAATGATGGAAATTTGCTCTAAATGGCTACTCACTGAAGCACCTCTAACTATTAAAAGAGTGTAAATTGCATTTCCTGTGGTTGGGCATTCATTTCTCCCTCCCGATCGCATATTTGGAGTAATCTGAAAAGAAATAAGGAAGTGATTGTAGATCCTCAAGAATATGAAGATATTATTGGCAAACATGGAACAGTCTTTAATCTTGAAAATGAAGATGTAGGCCTACCTCTTGAAGACTGGAAGAAAGAGGCAGACATAATTTTAAAATCTCCTGCTATTTTAAGTTCAGTCCCTGTAAAAGATTTATTTTAAGACGATCTGAATTGAAAGAACAGATAACAGTGCAAGATGAGTTTAACTATAGAACTTACACCGTTGTTGCAAAGGTAGTAACAAGAAAAAAACAATAGAATTGAACGTGAAGAATAAGAAGACGAATAAACTGTTAATCTGGATGAAGAGGAATGTGACAGTATTGTGTAAAATTTGTATGAACTTAAAAAGTGTAACATATATTCAAATTTATACTGCTGTTATGTTTAAAGCATGTGCATAATCATACTTCATGTCTGGGTTTCATTGCCTAGATAATTTGTAAGGTTTAAGTTAAAATGTTTTCCTTTTTGACTCATTTTTATGCTTAGAACTAATTCTCTTACTTTCAAAAGCCTCCAAATACACTTTTCAGTTTCAAAATCAGTTAGATGCTAATTTAACCTCACGAATTTCTTAGTTTCTGTAATTTGTTTGAACGTACCGGTATCTAATGATGATAAATACTAGATAAAAGCATTGTTTATATCCCAAGAATGTTTATTTATATGGAAATAGTTTTTTCCACTTTCCCACAAATTTTGTTTTATGGACTTGGAGGGTTTTGATTCTAGACGCCTCTCATAAAATATTTTTAATACGGGAGGTAGAACTGTACCCGAATTGGGTAATTAGTCAGTAAAATTCTGTCAGCGAAGCAATTCTCTAATTTATCAGCATTACAATATCCAATATAGTTGAAGAAATAATATGAAAAATATAGGTCTTAGGATTGAGTTCTCAGCAACTATAAGTTGAACAATTACATAAAATTGGTGTACGGTTTTACCCAGCTTGGTTTGAGACAGGATAATTTGAAACGGCTGCTTAATTTCAAACAGTGTTACTGTCTTGAATACGCTGAGTTCATGGATTATTTATTTCTATTTCTCTTCAAAGTAATTAAAAGCGGTTTTTAACTAAATTAGTTTAAAGCTGCACATTGTTCGCTAACTCGCAGAAATGAATGTGGCGAGGAGAAAAACGATTTTTTTGCCTATGTGTATGTGTTTGCTGCCAACACAATGCAGAGGCCGAAGCCTGATAAAAACTCCATTCAGAATGGCAACAAAGAGAGAAGCTAAGTACGTCGATGGCCGTGGTTGACACAGTCGAAAACGACTCGTGAGACAGAGATCCAGGCTGCGGAAACTTCCCAAGGAGGAAGAAGATAGTTCTTATCTTTCACACTGCATCCCTCCTCTGCAAATGTTGGTTGTCATTTCCAATCCTTAAAAGCAGAGATACTGCAATGTAATGTAAACCCGTAGGTACTCGTATAAGTTTGTTTTCTCACTTTTTAGTTAACTGTTTTCATAATGTTAAATACGCAACGATTTCATTTCTCATAACAAGTAGGCTTTTTAAGGGGAGATATCGGTATTTTTTAAACTTTTTTTCCTATTTGATGTAAAATTTTATTTTTTTTTTTTGTATGTAGAGAACTTATGACTATAGCAACTCAACCAAATATAAATATTTGGAAAAAAAATTAGGGCCCAGATTCGGAAAAAAATATACCCAATGCAATATTTTACTAAAACCGATATATCTAACCCATTTTTAAAGATAAATTAAAACAGTTATTTAAATTTTACTTGTAAAAACATGCTCTACAAACTCTCTTTAACAGAATTTTGATATTAATGCCTACATTTGTAAAATAAAAAAATAAAAATTTAAGAACACTTTTTTCATTTCAATTTTTGCAAACAGACACACATATTTTAAAATGAAAGTAATTAGCAAAATTCTGCTACAAAGAAAAGTTTCCTAATAGTCTAGAGAATGTGTGTACTAAATGTCGTACATGTATGTTCAATAGTTAGGAAATTATATCCATTTTTGTCTGGCAATGTAGCAAAAAAATTAAGTTGCTGGAAACAACAATCAAAGAGGCGTGTGATTAAAAACCCAGACCGCAAGAGCTTTAAAAATGATGTGTGATTATCCGATAAGGGAATAAATACCCACAAAATGTTGTAAAATGTATTCCACACACATCACAGAGTGTTTTAATTTTTTTTAATGTACTCATTTTTTTACCAAAAAATACCTTCCTCTCCTTTTAATGGAAATAATGATAAAATATTGTAATATGCAGGATTAACAGTAAGTGATATTAATTTCAGGAGATTAATCTGTGAGATATTCCAAACAAAAAAGTTCAATACAATTTTGCTCGTTTTCGTTTCATTTTCGAGAAATAAATTGTTTTATATAAAAAATTTCATAGCGTGTTTCGGGAAAGCCATTGATTTAATTCTCAATATGCTCAGTTAATTTAAGAGTGCAGTGTATTATGATAATAAAAGATTGAAAGAATTTTAGTTTTGGCCTTTAAATATGCAGAAATTTTATCCGAACAAATATAACTTTTCGTTCTGAAAAGGAATTTTAAAATGTAGAATGACTCTTCTCGGGTTCTCAGCCAGGTGAGTTGGAGATTTGCTTCCAAGCTTTTGATGGCTAGCTCTGCCATGTTATTCACACATCACTTCATTCTCTGAAAAAAATGGCAGAGCTAGCCATCGAAACCTTGGAAGCAAATCTCCAACTCACCTGGCTGAGATCCCGAGAAGAGTTATTCTACATCAAACGCCGGGAAAGCCTCAAATCACACAATTTTAAAATGTTACATATATTCCGATTAAATTTCTGTATATTTAAAGAACAAAACTAAAATTCTTTCAATCTTCTACTCTTACACTGCTCTCTTAAATTAACTGAGCTTATTGAGAATTAAATTAATGGCTTTTCCAAAACACGGTAGAAGTATTTCACATAAAAAATTTTATTTCGAGAAGGAAGCAAAAACGAATTAAACATTTTTGTATGAAATATCTCAAAGAACAGCCGCTTGAAATTAATGATATTACTTACAGTTCACTCTATATATTTGAAAATTGAAAAATTTCTATCTTCGTTTCTGCATACGATAGCCATCCTCTGTGGTCTTAAGATTTTTTAAGCAGGGTGATTTCATGCCAGGCTAGAGGCAATTAATTTTAAAGTACTACAAAATACAGAGTTCTCCATATGAAGTATGACGCTCGCATCACACTACAAACTGAGCAGTAGCCTATTTTATGAGGAGTGGATCAGGACAGCACGTTTGCACATCTCCTTTTTATGTTAGGTTAGGTTCTTTTCAAACTGAAATGACGAGTGAAGCGTAGGACAGTTAAAATTACTCTAACCTAACCTAACCTTTTATGTTAAGTTAGGTTAGGTTAGGTTAGGTTAGAGTAATTTTAACTGTACGTTTCACTCGTCATTTCAGTTTGAAAAGAACCTAACCTAACATAAAAAGGAGATGTGCAAACGTGCTGTCCTGATCCACTCCTATTTTATGTTATAGGTCTGACACAGTTACAGCGAAATATGTCGCCATTTTTACGGTACCAACTTCAATATATTAAACCTGTTTTGGCGCGGAAAATTTTTGTAAGGTACTTAAAAACGAATACAACCGCGTCTCACCTCTGTCAAAAGATATGTTCAAAGTGTCCTTCTCTTGCCCCAATATGTCCGAAGATTGTTCAGAAATACTGGACTGATCTCTTCTTGGGAAATGTTGAAATTGACTTGTCCAATATTTTCTTCCACTTTTTCCATAATTCGAAACAACAAAATCTCGTTGCAATATGGATAAGACCAATCTCATACAGTTAAAAGAACACAACTTACATTACGTTGAGCAAGATTGAATAATAGCGTCAGTATCTTCAAACAATTAGAGAAAAAATACAACAGCTTGCATTGCACTACTCTTCAATTCGGAAAATAACAAAGTTTATGAGGGTGAGTATGAAGGTCAGAGCCCACTTATTCAAGGGATCATCCCAGAGCCACGGAAAACCACAGATAGGATGAGTTGCCTCAATTTAGCTAATTAGCTACGGGTCGGCCTAGGTAGCGTAGTCGGTATAGGGCTGGCCTTCTGGCTCGAGGTTGCGGGTTCGATCCCGGCTCAGGTCGATGGCATTTAAGTGTGCTTAAAATGCGACTGGCTCATTTCAGTAGATTTACTGGCATGTAAAAGAACTCCAGCGGAACAAAATTCGGCACACCGGCGACGCTGATATAACCTCGGCAGTTTCGAGCGTCCTTAAATAAACTATAATTTTTAATTAGCTACGGAATGAAACAATGAATCATTAAGAGAGAAATTAGAAAGTGTAAGCTGAAAGATATACGAGTTCGCGTCCTTCCAAGGGCTCTTGGGACTGATATTAATATTCATGAATGTTCCTAGCTAGGACGACACTTGTCTCAATTTTTTCACACTGTCTCACTTAAAATTTTGACCAAGGAAAAGCTCGAGCATATTAAATAGAGAATGGAGCGAGGCGGACCGGGTGAAAGCCATTTACACTTCTGTTTTCACGGTACCACGAGTGGCATTGGAGGAAATTTTCAGCATCAAAAGTTACAATTTTGTTTTGCACCTAGACGATAGACGTCTCATGTTAAAATCCACTGCTGTAATTATAAATTCTATGGTGTTTGGTCAGAACATGATAACTCCAAAAAAAGTTGTTTTGAGATACAAGCAATTTTACTTTCACTTTTTTTTTAATCATAATTCTAGTTTACATAAAAATATGAATGGAAATAACATAGATTAGGGCACTGTTTAATTATATGCACATGCTCATGCTTTTCTATAGCTTCTAAGTAGCCTACCGGTAGGTGTAGATAGCAGGAAATGATTATTTTATAGTTACGATCTGACGAAACACCACATAATTATCTTCCGATTAAAAGAAATTAAAAAGATTTTTCTCCAAACATTATAAATTACTTTATGCTCGACCATGCCGAAATGTAGTAATTATACACCTGGTAGCAGACCTTTAATGAATGTCATTAAAGTACACCTACTCATTAAAGGTCAGGTCTTTCAGCCAATGACGACTCAGGTTACAACTGTTCAGCCAATGACAGGTCAGCTTTCTACCGTTATAAAACCGTAAGTATCGATTATTCTCGGATATGCAATCGAAAGAGAATTAGCGAAAAGTCACGGAGGCTGGAAATCCGATACTGTCGCAGAAGGTTATGTTCCGTTACTATAATAATTAGCGTTAATTGTAAATAATATTCAAATAAATTCAATTTGTCATCTCGTTTTTCAATGTCTAATTTAATTTCAATGTTAACTCTGTAGGTTCTTATGGCCTAGCAAGGTCAATGTGCACATCTGTTCCTCGGAAAAAATCAATACTTTCGCGTCTGCGCACATCTCACAACATACGGACATTCGTCAAGGTCAGATACAATAAAATTAAATAATATCAAGTTAGAAATATGGTCGAGCATAAAAAGTCGTATGAAACTCGCCTATAATGGTAATTAAGAAGCTCACTTCTTAATTATCTTCATTATTGGCTCGTTGCATAATGTACTAATATGACATGCTGAGCTATGCTTTTAGCTTTAATTGCATATGAGGAACGTTTTATAGAATGTTGTTTCTGAAGGCGTAGAGTCCTGCGTTTGAATACAAGTTAGGTGTACATAGATCTTCCTTGTACGGTAAGCAAGTTGCGAGTCAATAGTTCACGCTGCTAGTTTTTCCCCACGATCCGGTATTGCGTCAATAAATCTGTGAAAAACAGGAATACTACTCATGTACAAAATATCACTTGGATTTAATAACAATAATAACGAAGTATTTATTTCAAGGCAGCTTATATGCAATAAAATATAATTTTTACTAGGGATAGAGCAAACTAAATAAAATTCAGGAGCCAGCCCTTTTATTTTCAGGAGCTACCATATTTTGTACATACATGCAATGAGAAAACCATTCGAAATGAGACAAAGCTACATATCGTCGTTGTTCCTGTAATAAAACACATTTATTCATCCTATGGCAGCCGTAAATAGGAGATTGTGAATTTTTATATTTTCGAAACTAAGAAATATAATTACATATAGGAGATTTTATTATTTGTTGTATCACTATATAAGTTATTTAATAGAGTAAAAATCTGAAAATCGATAAATATGTCACATAGGAGTTATTGCAGGAACAACGATGATATACTGAAATATAGTAATAGTACATTATGCAACGAGACTATAATGAAGGTAATTAAGAAGTGAGTATGGATATTTATGAAACGAGCGCAAGCGAGTTTCATAATTTTCATACGAGATTCTTAATTACCATTATAGGCGAGTTTCATACGATTTTTTATGCTCGACCATATTTCTAACTTGATATTATTAATTTTATTTGTATCTGACCTTGACCAATGTCCCGTAATTTGTGAGATGTGCGCAGACGCGAAAGTATTGATTTTTTCCGAGGAACAGATGTCCACATTGACCTTGCTAGGCCATAAGAACCTACAGAGATAACAGTGAAATAAAATTAGACATTGAAAAGCGAGATGACAAATTGAATTTATTTGAATAGTCTATTATTTACAATTAACGCTAACTATTATAGTAACAGAAAATAACCTTCTGCGACAGTATTGGATTTCCAGCCTCTGTGACTTTTCGCTAATTCTCTTTCGATTGCATATCCGAGAATAATCGATACTTGCGGTTTTATAACGGTAGAAAGCTGACCTGTCATTGGCTGAACAGTTGTAACCTGAGTCGTCATTTGGCTGAAAGACCTGACCTTTAATGCATAGGTGTACTTTAATGGCATGCATTAAAGGACTGCTACCAGGAGTATAATTACTACATTTCGGCATGGTCGAGCATAAATAATATTAAATATCTTTGCAATGCAGACACACGCTTTGAGACGCTCTGAAGCTACATGCGTAGAACAATAAGAGTGTCTTGATATTGGTAGCAAATGTAGCTATATTAATTTAAAAAGCACGTTTGAATTTCTTCCTACAACTAACATTACGTATTAACCGCAATGACATAAAATAAATCGAAGTTTTAAAAAACATCGAACTCGATAAACAATTCAGGCTCTGCGTAAATTTTTTGTGCGAGATAGTGCGTATTTTCTTGGTTTCCGCACAAAACCAATCCGCGGAAAGTTTAAAATTCCACATTTAGTATTCCCAACCTAACACACATAACAATTTCCCTCTTCTTACCGCTTAAGTGACATATTGATTTTACTGGTTTAGGCTTTTAACATGTTATTTTTAGAGACGTTCACTATAGTAATAATTATAAATTGGAAATTGCAATTTCACCTAGATTGCACTGTTAATTATTGTTTTTAAATATTTGCAAAAAATAAGTAAACTCTACAACTCCACTAAAGTTACTGCATTCGTGATGCAAGTAACATTAAGGAAACCGTGAAAAAATCAACAAGATTCCAGACTCATCATAGACCGGGGGGGGGAAGAAAAAGACAGACGTATATCACGGCCAGCTGGAGTATATTAAACACAGAAAACATTTTAAATCAACAATGTTGAAGATAGATATTTTTGTTTTGCAAATTTGCCGTCATTGAGCAGAAACCAAGATGGAGATTTCATTGCAACTAATTAGAAATTCTTCTTTCAGGTATGTAATAAACGATCTTCGCACAAAATAATGTACGATACACGAGCGGTATGTTTTCTTCCAATTCTCGGAAATTAAAAAAGCTCAACTACGTTTCACTTTTTCAAACTTTTCCTCGAACATGAAAACTTCAACATACCTCTCTTGTAACGCATATTAGCCTACTATTAATGGCCATTGCTACCTGACTTCCGAAATTTGTCTATCCCTGCTTTTTACAATAAGTAAAAGCATCTACACACTTTAGATTTAATTAAAGTTTGGAATTAACGACTTAAAAATATAAATGTCAGCAGAAACTTAAAATAAAACAATAATGAGTGTGTGATGTACGAGTTTCCTCACATTAATCAATGACTGTAAAATATAGAATATTTGAAGTGTTTCAAATAAAACATTTGTCCTCCTTTCTGATAAAATACATTTTTTTCTCTCCTAATGAAGTCCTCGCTACCAAATTCTTCTATTGGAGCACTCATTTCCAACCGCCTGTTTTTGTTTTATTTTCGTCCGTTCACTGAACAGGAGACCTGAACTAAGATGCGTTGGATGCCGTCAAGCTATATTCCACACATATCTACACTATTGCGAGTTACTTGGTAACCAAACGCAGGACTCTGCTGATGAGTTCAAAGTTGTAACTAGACGCAATGCCCTTAATTCGTTCTTTTATTCTCTTTTCAGGTGAGAAGTCCTATGAACGTTAATGACGGTGTATTGGTAAGCAATATTCAAAGTTGTATTTATTATTACATCTATTCCATATTAATAATAATGGGACAGCGTATTCATTTCCTGAATCCAATTATTTACTCATCTGTGTTTGCATTAGAGATATCAAAAAGAGAATTGTATGAACTGACTTCTACAATGTTCACTACCAATTACATCTTCATTTCAATAGATAGTCTATTCAAATTAATGAAGAAGGAAAAGTTTCAAAACTGTTTGCCATTCAGAATTAAGGAACAAACTTCTAATTAAGCTTACTTACTGTACATTACGTGATTTAATGTATTAACGCCTGCAATAGAAGACAGAAAATACAATAAAATAGTACACTAATAAAAGAAAGGAAAGAGTAATGAAAAAGGAAAGAGAGTTTTTTTCATTTTTTATTTTGTTATCTCTCTCTACAATAATATTAAATAATACACATTATGTATACTGTTCGTTTACTAATGTTTTAGCCATTGGGAAGGGATAGTATCTGTACAGGTTGGAGCCTGTATCAGTACACGACAGTTACAAGAAACCAAGCGCTGTTGCAAGACTTTACTTGAAGACCAGACTAGCAAAATATTGAAGTCTATGTCAGCTTCTGCTCGCAGAGTACACTTACAACGAACTTTCAACACTCGAAGTTTGGATAGGTTCTTCAAATGTTGTATACTGAAAGGTTGCATTTATAATTAATTATCTGCAAAAAAAAATCGAAATCGAAATATAAGGCGTTAGATATGACTTCATGTCAATATAGTCTATGAACAACTAACCCAGTGATGCCAAAGCAAGCGCATTTTTCTGACCTTGATGTCGTGCGCGGGCAGCAAGCGCTAAGTATGGAAAGAGGAAGGGTTGTGTATATGCATAAGCAACCTGTTGGATTAAGAAAACAGTCGTGCACAAACTTGAAACGGAACGTGAAATTTTATGTCGTTATTTTTATATGGCTTCCTTCTGTTTATTATTATCTATATTGTCTGTAAAACAAAAGTACAAACACTGATCTCTTAATATTGCACTTGTATTTGAACTCTTAATAACATAATGGAAAGTTAAGAAGGAATATTCACTTAAATTCCATTGTAGTATAATAGTATACTGTATTAAGTGGATGAAACACATCATTCATAAAGAACGTGATATTCCAAAGAAAGAGACTGAGTATGACATGATAAGTTGGAATTTATATTGATGGCATCTTCAGCCTTTCAAAAGTAATCAATAAACTAATCAAAACAATATTACAGTACGAAGCAAAGTTACCTAGGTACTGTATCAGTTTTAATTGTAACTAATATTACATAACAAAACTCTTATCGCATTATGCTTTTAAGGTGATATTTGTAAGGAACTTCCTATCATCAGAATATCAAATTATTTTCTCGAAATCTGTTGAAGCTATAGAGCTGACATTTTTACAACACATGGGCACGTATCTTTTGCTTATGATGTAACAGTAGTTGCTTTGTTAATTCATTTCCTTACAAACAATTTCCATGCGAATATTTTCAAAATTTTCAATACACTATATTCAGTAATATGTATATACGGTATATTAGATTTACGAAAACATTCTGTAAGGCTACTAAATAAATAGGCCTATACCTGAAAATTTCACTTTTCTATACAAAAAGTTGAGAAAATATTTCTTTTGAATAAAAAAATCAAACTTGTGAAAAATGAACATTAAAATTAAAACTTACATTCTTATAATGCACTTATACTTCTCAGGCAAATCTACAAATTACCATGGATACAGTTTTAATAAGTTCTCTTCCCTTTATCTATTGAATCAGTGCTGGCCATCCCTGAATATAGCTCGACCAAGCGGCATATACCACCTCTTTCGTCTGTCTCTTTCCTTTCCGCTGTAAAGCGCTCAGGCTCTCCTGGGCTCTAAAGAGCGCGCTTGCTCCTGTGTGCATCAATTGACATGCCTGGTCTAGGTAGACCTACGTAGATTCGTCCCTGATTGGTCCTCGAAAAGTCAAGTTAGGCAAGTCAACTGTAATTTTCTATAACTTCAAAACTCATTTTGCTATTCACATTAATCTACGAAATTACGATGAAGGCATGTTTCACTCTCACAGAAATTGTGCACACATTTTCTGCTTCCTTTCTTGAAGACAGAGGGAACAGAAGCTTCTGACTAACGCATGTACTCCATACTGAAGTTAGTCATATCCGCATGGTAGAATTTCCAAGGAGAATTTTGGCTTGTATACAAGAGCAAGTCTGTTTCATTTTAATATATTTGTTAATGATGTCTTGTCTTACACTCTGAACCATTATTAATGCAGAGAAACAGAGGACAACTTTGACAGTTGGTCTTTATGGATATAGCGTGCTAGAGAATAAATGTAACTATTTAGTTCGTCCAAGAGCCTGTATACTTGGCGAGTTTGATGTCATATTACAGACATGTGGCATCTTGCTTGGATCTAGTGCTGCAGTTCCATTGTATATCTGAGCTGAGGAGCAAAATTGCACGACTATGGACTTCCTCGTACTTTCCCAAATGAGGAGAGTTGAATGTAAGCTGCAACAACACCATCATGACACATCAACATACTATTATAAGCTTGGCAACGGGACCCAGCTAGTTATTAAATAGAGAAGCACATTTATCTAATTACAAATTCTCTTGCAAGAACATGCTGAATGAAAATAATAACTTTGGGGGTGGTAACGAGGGCAGAAATTAAAATTCCGTGGTTTAAACATGTTGGACGTAGCTCCGAAATGATGCAAACAGTGTATTACAAAGAATAAGTTATATTTTGTAAGTAGACTAGGAAGTGGTATTACAGCTCCTGTTTATAATATGGCAGCTCTACATTCTGGCTTAGTGTTGTGTTTATGTCTGGTGGAAGTTATTTCAAGTCACACTAATGTGGCTACCAGTCAGTACTCTTCTTCTTCAATTCACGGAATTCGCCTGTTCCGGCTTCACAGTTTCTCCTTCCAACGTCTCTTCGGCCGTCCCACGTTCCTATCCCTGGTGCTTTGGATTGAAACATTATTTTGTGTAGTCTTCTGGCCGACATTCTGTTCATTTGCTGGAGCCAGTTGTATTGTATTGTATTGTATTGTATTGTATTGTATTGTATTGTATTGTATTGTATTGTATTGTATTGTATTGTATTGTATTGTATTGTATTGTATTGTATTGTATTGCATTGTATTGTATTGTATTTATTAACATTCCATGGTATTCATACATTGCTTTACAGCTAGAATATGGAACAAGTAAAAAAACTTAATACTATTATAAAGTTTTAATTTATAGTCACAGTCTAGATGAAATATATATACAGACGAGATTTACAATATAGTCTACTAGTACAACACATAGTTTTAGTATCAATTTCATGAAGTGTTATTGAATGTCATGAATTCACTTACAGAATAGAAGGCGTGAGAAATTAGGTACTTCTTTAATTTGGCCCTAAATAATCTTATGTTTTGAGTTTCATTTTTTATATCGATAGGGAGGCTATTAAAATTTTTTACTGCCATATAACGCACTCCTTTTTTATAGCACGATAGACTTGCCGATGGAGTATGAAAGTCATTTTTTGACGTGTATTTATGCTATGAACTGTAGCATTAGTTACAAAGTTTTCACGATTACATACGAGGAAGACTATTAATGAAAATATATACTGAGAAGCCATGGGCATTATTTGTAGTTTTTTTTTTAAATAGTCCTACAAGATTCCCTAGATTTGGCACCTACTATTATTCTAATTACTCTTTTTTGTAATAGAAATATACTGTTACTGTCTGTGGAATTTCCCCAGAATATTATTCCAAAACTCATTACCGAGTGGAAGTATACAAAGTATATTGTTTTTAAGGTATTGATATTTACTATCTTTTGCATAGATCTAATAGCAAAACAAGCTGAATTTAGTTTGGGGGTAATTTCTTTAATATGATTTTTCCAATTTAACACATTATCGATTTTTAAGCCAAGAAATTTGGTTGTCGTTGCTTCTAATAGGGATCTGTTGTTAATTATTGCGCTACAAATTTGCGAGGTTGAATTTGGACAGGATTTAAATTGAATTATGTTAGTTTTGTTACAATTTAATACCAATTTATTGACTGAGAACCAGTCACATATTTTGAAGAGAATTTCCTCTATTGAAGATTGGAATGTGTTGGAGTTATTGGCTGTAATTACTATACTTGTGTCATCTGCAAATAATATGGGATGACCAACATCTTTTATTAGGGGGGCAAGATCATTTATAAACACTAGAAAAAGTAGAGGACCAATATTGATCCTTGAGGAATTCCATTATTAATAGTTCCCCATGTCGATGCAGATTTCATAGTTCTCGTGATATTCCTTTATGTTATCCTTAAGGCTATAAATCTGCAGTTCTTTCACTATGTTTTCATTCTTTATGTGATCTAATCTTATGCATCCTTTCGTTTTTCTTAAAAATATCCATATCAGCACTTTGTACTTTATTATGAATACTTTTCAAATGAACCCATGTTTCTGAACCATATAAGAAGCCTGGTGTAGCCATCGTTTTGTAGAACTTCATCACAGTCTAGTATATATAGTCGCGAAGCTTGAGTTGTGAGGGTGCTAGGAACAATAGACTGTGCCAGTACTATTTCGCACTGTCTGTAATGAGGCGATATCCTAGTGGTTAGCAACTATCTGTGGATGCATATTTACTATGTATTGAGCTTCGTAACTGTATGTACTAGACTGTGACTTCATTCCTGTCGCCTTCCTTGGTTTATTTTTCAGTGTTCGATGAATGGTACCGCATATAAATTGGAATTATTTTGATACTTTTTTGTTTGTATTATTTATTTCTTTTCTTATTTATTTATTTATTAATATACTTATCTATTTATTTATTCATTTTATCTATTTATTTACTTTCTCATTTACTTATTTATTTATTTGTTCATTTCTTTTTATCTGTTTCGATTTAATTCATTAATTAATTTGTTTGTTAATTTAGTTATTTATTTAATTATATATTTATTCATTTATTTATTTATCTATGTATTTATGTATTTAATTAATTAATTTATTTATCTATTTATTTACTTGCTCTTTTACTTATTTATTCATTTCTTCATTTATTTTTATCTTTTTGATTTAATTAATTAATGAATTTGTTTGTTTGTTTCAAATATGTGTTACACAAGAGCTAGGCTCCAATTTTAGTAGTTATATATTAGGTTGGTGCATAATTCCGTGGCGATTTTTTTATAGGTTTATTATTATCAGATATCCATAAGAGAGAAGTTAATCATCAACAATACGAATATATTCTCCTTCACTATTTACAACAGCCTGCCAAGGCTGGATTAGTTTTTCGATTTCACGCCTGTAGAAATCGCGTAGTTTTGAGTTAAAGAAGTCGTTAAGCCATGTTCGGAGCGCATTTTCATCCGGAAAGGAAGTTCCTTGAAGGTTGTTCGATAGAGTGGAAAAAGTGAAAATCTGAGGCTGCAAGATCAAGTTAATAAGGTGGGTGCGGAATGACTTCCCAACCTAACTCCTGTATAGTGTTTTGTGTCAGGTTAGCAGTGTGTGGACGGGCGTTATCATGGAGTAGCATCATTTCATGCAGTCTTATTGAACGTTTTTCCTGGATTGCATGTGCAGAACGTCTCAGCAAAGATCATTTTCAGCGAAGATCAGCATTTTCTTCAGTCCACTTTGCTATTTCGTCTGAAGTCACATATTTCTTCAAGCAAGAAATTTTATATAGGCCTAATAAATTATTTTATCCAGACCAAGTCCATCACATTGGAATAATGGACTGTCTCTTGAAATGTTTCCAGTTGTGGAATACATCTTAGCAATATACATCCTATAGATACAGTATGTTCTAAATGAATATTCCAGACACTGAGGTTTTCAACAAAATTTTCATAAAATTATAATAATTAACACGTACATTACTGGGATATCTGGGGACAAATTATTAAAATCAAATAAATAGCTTACCTCAGGTATAGTTAAAAATATTTCTCATGTGTATGTTTGAAAATTCATAACAACTTACTCCTGATCATTTTGATATGAAGTATTACTCTAATATTTTATAGTTTCAGGACTAACATAATTTCCCGTGCTGTTTCTCTGCTATGAAGTTAAGTGCAAACAGATTATAGAGGGCCATTATGCTGTGACGTCACCATAACTAACCCAAATCTTGTCTTTTCTTTCTTGTTGTAATACCGGGAAAACGTTCACACCTTTCTGAAACCTACCGAAACATCTTGAACATTGATCTTTCCCATTCCCACCAAAACCCGTTCCTAGTCAAAAGCCATGCTCACATATAAATCACATTGACCATTCCAATGTTACGAAATGGCAATATATGAAAGAGAAAAACCATCAGAACCCCACTGTCGAAAATGAATTTTTTAGTAACGACCGCTAGATGGAAGTACAGTTGCAAGCTATTACCACAGTGTAGTATATACAGTCACGAAGCTTGAGTTGTGAGGGTGCTAGGAACAATAGACTGTGCCGGTACTATTTCCCATTCTCTGTAATGAGGCGATATTACCGATCCTAGTGGTTAGCAACTATACTATTTTCGCCGTAAGAAAAATCCTAATGTAAACATAAGCACGTTGCTGTCATACCCGTGATTGGCTCCCAGTCGAAACACTCACATGCCGCAGGAAAATATAATTCGTATTTGGAAACCACAATATTGTATTATTTGAAAATAAAAAAAATTGAATTCTAGTTGTTAAATACGATGAAACATTTAACTCCACTCATATGTAAAATGCTATGTAAAAGAAAAGCTACTTTTATATTTTGTTATGTACTATGAACGCGGATGAATACTAACATTAATACCGAGGTAGTCTGTTCTTGTAACAAGCTGGCGTCACTTTAGCTCGCAGTTGTTCACGTAAGCACGTGGTACTGAAGTATGACTTCTGCTTCCTCAACTGTCCATTGTGAAGACATAAGACTTTAAAATAATTTAATTATAGTAATTATACAATAAATACTTCCTAAAAAACGAATGCATAGTAGTGAGGGTGAGCCTACTTGACGAGTAACGGGAAATATTTAACGTGAAACAAAATGTACAACAGTAGACGGGAACACGTACTGAAAATCTATGGCGCCAAACAGCGGCCAATGAAGCCTCACTTCAGTCACGTGCTATTGTTTACATTAGGATTTTTCTTACTGCGAAAAGATTATATCTATGGATGCATAATTACTACGTATTGAGCGTCGTGACTGCATATATACTAGACTGTGCTATTACTCCATGCAGTTCCATCAGGAGTCCACACTTGTGGAGTAACGGTTAGCGCGTCTGGCCGGGAAACCAGGTGGCCCAGATTCGATTCCCGGTCGGGGCAAGTTACCTGGTTGAGGTTTTTTCCAGGGTTTTCCCTCAACTCAAGATGAGCAAATGCTGGGTAACTTTCGGTGCTGGACCCCGGACTCATTTCACCGGCATTATCACCTTCATCTCATTCAGACGCTAAATAACCTAAGCTGTTGATAAAGCGTCGTAAAATAACCTACTAAAATAAAAAAAAAATCCATCAGGATTATAACGTGACTTCTTTTGCAGTCGCTAGATGGCAGCATGGTGAAATTGATAAAAGTTGTCTTGAAAGAGCATGAGGCTGATCAATCTGTTATATGTAATCAGAGTCATAAGCCAGCTCTCTGTTAACTAAGCTGCCAAATTGCCAATCGCTATCGATACTCCAAACTATAGAGAGGACCCAACTCTACATTAAATTCAGTTCTAATTTTAGACTGCTTGCCCACAGGCCTGAATGACCAACACTACTAATTAACGGCAATTATTCTGCTTCTATGTCTTACCTAAGGGCTACCATTAGCTGAGAGAGAACTGTATAGAGCTCTCCCTGAACTTTTGGTCTATTTCCAGATGTGCTTGTAACGCTAGCAACTACGTTGACAAAGATCAAAAAGTGAGTGTTTGCATACTGTGACTTCCTTAAGAGAAGACTCTGTTTAAATAACAGAACTGCATTAATGCTCTTTAAAGATTCAACATGATTTAGCTGTTAATTGCTTAGTGTTAATCTAACATTTCGAGGTGTTTTGTACTGTAAATATCAACTAATTAAATTACTCCCGAGAATGAAGCGGGTTATAATGAATTTCTTGCACTTAAAACTTTTCTAAACATTACTTTATCACTCCGCGACGCCCTACCCTTGCGTGTATAAATTATTACGCTATTTCACTTAATTTTCCATCACGCCACAGCTCACGTAAATTGAAAATCCCTCGAGACAAAATGTATATTTTTCTTTAATAAACTTAATTGCATGGGCATGATTATCTTTCCTAAGATGCAAATAAAAGTGTCTTAATTCGTGTTCCTTTGCTTCAAGCAGGCCTGCGACTGGAAATGAAGTGTTTGTCTCCTTTCTCCGCCGTTCGCCGTTTCCATGGTTTCACTTTTTATTTATCTTAGCTTTCAGAGCCTCAAGCTACGATAATTAATGGACGTCTTATTCAGTCGAGTCATAAATACTCAGTAACTGCTGCGGAAGGTAACAAATGCTTCCTATCTTATATAATATACACTGCGTCTTCTTAAATGAGATAATTCAGGCAGTATTAAACGTAGTTTGTTTCAGTTATTGATGCATTATAAATGGGATTCTTAAAAAAGTAGCTTTATCTACTATTATTGATAAAAATACATTCGTACATTATTTCAAAACTTTCCACCTTGAATAATTTAAGAGTATGATCCCAAAACATACTAAGTCCATTGGCAAGTTTTAAGATTTATGCATTGGCCTATATATAATTATGTCTGAGACCTCTATAATTATATTTTAAGGTTGTTTTTTTTACGTCGATTTAGTTTTCTAGAGGAAAATTCAAAACGATTATATTATATTATATTATATTATATTATATTATATTATATTATATTATATTATATTATTATTATATTATATTATTATTATTATATTATATTATTATATTATTATATTATATTATTATATTATATTATATTATATTATATTATATTATATTATATTATATTATATTATATTATATTATATTATATTATATTATATTATACATTCCATTTCTCTCTTATACCGAATTTTGCACACCTCTACTCCCTCTTACTTATCTGTCCGATTCCACAGTCTTTCTCGTTATCATAACTTAAATACTCGGTCACAATATGATAACACGCTAGAAATACCACTCCACACATCATCTCTTTAGTCTTCATCTTTCACTGTTGCTACTTCTCATCATTGGAATTCTCTGCCGCCTGAAGTCAAGGGCTGCCGAACTTTAATTTCCTTTAAATGTAAATTAGAAAAATATCTTATGATGAGTTACCAGATCTAACGCGTTGCAAATACCTAATGCAATGCATTCCACTGTATTTATTTTTATTTATTTTTTTGTTTCTTATTTTTATAGTCTAATCATGTAAATTGTGTTTATTTATCACTTAACACCAGTATGTATCCCACTGTGTGTTTTTTTATTATTAATCTACTTGTAATCTAATACTAATATGTATACTAATGTGTTTATTTTTACTGTCTACATTTTTTATTGAATTATCGGCTTCTGTTTTTATGTGATTCGTATTTGATTCTAACAACATTAATATGTATTCCACTCTGTTTATTTTTATTGTATGAGGTAAATGTTATGTAACTACCTCTTTTGATCTCATTATGTACCTAAATTTTATCAGTATGTAATTACTTAAGTCCGATCCAGTTTTATGTTCAACTATGTAAGCAAGTTTTAATCCTGATTGAGTGTAAGAGAAGCCTTACGGCCTTAACTCTGCCAGGTTAAATAAAGCCATTATTATTATTATTATTATTATTATTATTATTATTATTATTATTTTTATTACTATTATTATTATTATTATTATTTTTATTACTATTATTATTATTATTATTTTTATTACTATTATTATTATTATTATTTTTATTACTATTATTATTATTATTACTATTATTATTATTTTTATTACTATTATTATTTTTATTACTATTATTATTATTACTATTATTACCATTATTATTATTATTATTATTATTATTATTATTATCATTACTATTATTATATTTATTACTATTATTATTATTATTATTATTATTATTATTATTACTATTATTTTTATTATTATTATTATTATTATTATTATTATTATATTCGGTTCATGTTTGTCGAGTATGGTGCAATTCGATATTCGTCCATTTCGCTCTGCAGAAGGAGATCTGTCGTGTTTATTTCACCCAGTTATAAAATATTCATAAAATAAAATAATTAACAAACATGTAAATCAATAGAATCATACAAGAACGAACGAATGAGCACTTAAACGTTTCACGCAGTTATAGGGAGTCTACGAATTCATTACCCTTTTATTCTCTGCAGAACTGTACCCGAGATCTGCAATATCAGTCGTTATTTCTTAAGAGTTAGCGAATGGAATACAAGAACCTTGATCGATATCACCGAAACCCCCTCGCTTGTTTTTTTGGTAAGAGTAGTGGGGGAATGTTATTCAACGAAATTCACTCTCGTCCATATTAAACGTTCTTTACGGTTTTGTACGCACGCTGAATTCCGATTGCGGTTTTCAGCAAACCGAAGAATTCTCCAATAGCTTTCGCCCACATCACTCGGTTCTTTCCGTAATTAATCCAAGCTTCCCCTCACGGAACCTTTCCTCTGTATTCTTGGAATATATCATACCATTACTAGATTACATGAATGTTGCATTCCGAGTTTTCTTTATGGTCAAAGTAAATATCATTCTGCCGTAACTTTTCCTTGAAACCGGAGGAGCTTTTAATATTACAAATTTGCTTACTTACGTGGAATTTCCAGCAGGAATATTTTGTTTAAGTGTACTGGGTAGAGTTGGAAACAGTATTTTCGCGTATAAATATGAATATGCAATTATTTTTTTCTGTGTTTCTATTAAACACAGACTAATGTCCTTTGCACCGTGTGATAAACAAATGTAGGTGAGTTGTGAGCTGACCACAGAAAGAAATTATCACCCTTTGTTTGAATACTGGCATGACGGAAAGAAAAGTTTATTGAATTTGCGATTGTCAATAGGAACATCTATTACAAAAAGTTCTAATCTCACACATCTCAAACTTTCCGTAATGTCAAAAAAAAATATTATTTGAGAAAATGAGTGGAATAAAAAAATAGTACTTTTTCAATTACACAAGCACAATGTAACAAATCCCCACACGTTTATTTTGTCATATAAAAATATCTCTCCACATTTTCTCTACTTGAATTAAATATTTTAAAATAGTAGTCCATTCATTTTGAAGTACTATGTAGTTTACATTAGCATACAAAATTTCATTACTTTATCTTAAGTAGTCTCTCAAAATTTGATTGAAAAAAAAAGTGATTAGGAAAAAAGTTGTCATTTTTAGTGGAATCTCTCCTTAAGGTGTTAGCCTAGATCATATATACCCAGATAGCTCGGCCTTATAGGCTTTGACGGTAACAACTTTTGTCAGGTTTACTACGCTGCCATCTAGTTGTTACGTAAGGAGTGACGTCATAATTCCCATTTGAATTGCATTAGCGACTGTACTGCCATCTCGTGTTCGTTTACGGCGGACGGGTGGCGATCCTGGAGGTTGTTCCCTTCAAAGTGCTGCCGATTTTAACATAGGGATGACTATCTGTTACATATATGATCTAGGGTGTTAGATACAGCCTACAGCAGTAATAGTTTGGAAATATTCATCATTCTTTTCCTCCATTACTGTATCTTGTACAATAATGAAAATTATTATGTATAAAACACTGTCCTTCTGCTATATGAAAAAAAAAAAAATATATATATATATATATATATATATTTACGATTGAAAAAGAATACTTTTTCTTTTTAAAAATTCAATTCACTGTGCAGTGATGAAGCGTTTCCCACATAACTCAAAAACTATCCAACATTCTATGTTGAAATGCATTTATGCATGTTATATCTACAATATGATGCAAGATAACCTTTCTACCTTTGACAGATTGTCTGATAAAAAATAAATTCATCTTAAAAAAATGGTCAAATATCAATATTTACGTCTAACACAAAATAAAAAAAAATTATTTATTAAGGAATGTAGTTGAAAGAGCATGATATTGTAAACATGAGTTTCAGCAATAAAATAAAAGAGAGAGAACATGAAAAAAGTTAACAAGTTCATGAGTTATGAGGGAAACGCTTCATCACTACACAGTAACTACCACCATTTTGAATTTTGAAAGAAATATATTTATTTTTAGATCGTAAAAATATTGTTTTTATATAACAGAAGGACAGTGTTTTACACATAGCAATTTTCATTATTTTACAAAATACAATAATGGAAGAAAAAAAAGTTGAATATTTCCAAAACTTTTACTACCGTAAGCTGTACCTAACCCCCTAAATAGTTTTCCCTAATTCCTGGATAGATGTTCTTGTGTTCCTTTTACTTCTAGGTTTGTAGTTAAACAGCATTTATGAAGTCCTGTAATCAGCTATTCTCTTTATATGAACGGCTCGCTTCTCTTCATACTGTTTTATTATTATATTTATATCTTTAATATCCATCTAATTTCTAATTTAAGTTGTAATTGCGTTACAAACAGGTTAATACTATATTCCTTGCTATATCATGATTTTTTTCTCCGTACTTTATATTACGAGAAAGTTCAGCTGATAGTTCGTTCTGCGGCAGCGCGTTCAGAATTTTGTGCAAAGTTGAGAAATCGTTGACCTTCCTAGGGATCGATCTTGCATACAGCGCAGGCAGTGTATTGCAACTTCGTACATAGAATTGCTTTCATTGTAATTTATTATTAATGGTCAGACGGTTCAAATCACTTGTTGAAGGAAGGAATATCTCGGCGTTAACTTGTACTTATCTTAGCTTTTCCATCTCCTGAATTTGAGACTTAAAATCGCGAATAATTCTCTGCTGGTTCTTCATTTAGAATGCCTGTATATAGAGCGCTGAATACTAAGCTTGTGTTTCTTAAAGACAGAGTTTATCTTGGACTTTTATTTTCCTACTACCGTATTCTGTTTAATACCACCTAAAGTGAATATTATTATCTGTACAGCATTCATAGATTGTCCAAGACGTGTAAGTACAGATAGCAAATTAAAAAATGGGCAGAGTCTTTGTAGCAGTTCTCCTCTATGTAGGCAACAAGCTTCGCAAAACTGTCCACAAGCAGCATACATTTAGGCGTTCTTGATTACTGCACATGCACAATGCGTTGTATCTGGAACTTAGTAAAATTAGGTGGCTCAAATTTGTTTCTGGGTCTGTACAAATAAGTAGTGTAAGAACGTTTCTGATTACATGTTCTGTAATGTGTCCTCTTTAATTTCTTAATTTTGGCCTATTATATCTCAGGTTTTTGTCGTAGATAATGTAACAATAAATCGATTCTTCACATTCCATTTCCTATCAACATTTATTGTAACAGCAGCTGTAGGCCACCGGCTAGCTCGGTCGGTTAAAGCGCTTCCCTGCCGAACCGGAGTTGCGCTCGGGCGTTGGTTCGATTTCCGCTTGGGCTGATTATCCGGTTGTTTTTTCCGAGGTTTTCCCCAACCGTAAGGCAAATATCAGGTAATCTATGACGAATCTTCGGCATTATCTCGCCAGAGGTGAGTCTGCCTGGAGAGAAATAAAAAATAGGTTGCAGCCGCCAAATTACTCTTCAAGGAACGACCACTCATATAAATTGAGGGGAAAAAAGGCAGAGGACGGACACTGGAAAGTTTTCTTTTCTCAATCGTACTATCAGGGACTGGAATGCTTTACCTGCAGAGTTACTAAAGGCTTTACCAATAACCAAAAATGTATTTAAAAATAGGCTTAAGGACCTTACTAATAGACGGTAATTATACACAGTATGTAAAGGATGCAAATGATATGTTGTTATTGAAGTGTTGTATCAGTGAAGAATTATGTTGTGTCAGTGAAGTGTGTTGTATCAGTGAAGAAGTATGTCGTGTCAGTGAAGTGTGCTGTGTAAGTGAAACGTGTTCCTGTCAGTGAAGCTTTATAGTTTATAGTGGCAGCGCATAGTATTTGAACAGTGAAATGTTTTTGAAGTTTTAGTGAAATCAGGATAGAATCAGTGAAATGTGTCGTAGTTCCATTGCAGTGAGTGAGTTGACAGCGAAATGAGTGTAATTTGAAAGGTACTTGTGCAGATGTGAACATATCATACTCATGGGTTTTAGTTCGATCTTAGTTTTAAGATACAAATTAGATTTATTTCAAATGTTATTTTAAGTGATCGTTTCATTTAATTTAATATATTCCCTGTTGTTGTTATTATTATTATTAATTATTGTTAGTATTAATTATTAGTATTATTATTAATTGTATTTTTAATTAATAAGTTTATTATTGTCATTATTGAGTGTAATTAGTTACCACTGCCACCGGGTATATACCCACTGCAGTGTGAATAAATACATACATACAAATATCATCTTGGTATCACCAATCCCATCGACGCCAAGTAACCTCGTAGTTGATACAGCGTCGTTAAGTAATCAAGTTAAAAAACAGCAGCTGTTACAATACACGTACTCTCTTTACAGCAAACAATATTATGGTATTATTTTATTATTATTATTATTATTATTATTATTATTATTATTATTTTATTATTATTATTATTATTATTATTATTATTATTATTATTATTATAAGTAGTCGATTTACTCCTATTGTAGTCCACACCTGTGGAGTAACGGTTAGCTCGTCTGGCAGCGAAACCAGGTGACCCAGGTTCGATTCCCTGTCGGAGAAAGTTACCTGGTTGAGGTTTTTTCCGGGGTTTTCCCTCAACTCAATATGAACAAATGATGGGTAACTTTCGGTGCTGGACCCCGGACTCATTTCACCTGCAATTTCACCTTAATCTCATTTAGACGCTAAATAACCTAAGATGTTGATAAAGCGTCATAAAATAACCTACTAAAATAAAAATACATAATCTTAATGTATTTTAACAAATTTCTTTAAAAATGGTTTCTTACATATTTAAAATAAAAATATCAAATTAAGCGGTACAGACAGTATTTCTGCACATTTAAATACATTCGAAAAAATAATACTTATTTACTTACAGATACTTCGAATCTAGAACTAATTCAGGAAATAATATGGAAGAATAAAATACAGATATTAACAGCTTTCTTTATTTCAACACATTCCGCTAAAGAAGCAGATGATAAAGGCTACTCGCGATTACAAAGCAAACGAGTGGTCACACAGGTCTGTAGATGCTGTCGATGCTGAGATATTAGTGAGAGAATCCACGCGGAATGGATTATTTTATACCAAACTTCGGCGTTCTCATGCCCGTAGCGATGGGAATTGGTGTAATTTGGCGTCGTCGCATAAGTTAGATTTTCTTATAACCTAACTACTAGTAACATTAAAATTCGGATCTGAATCATAGTGTTATTACCAGAGACCGGAAGTTCAGGCATTATGAATCATTAAAATTAGCAGGCAAAAGGATCATCATAAATAACTAAAGTAGGCTGGCAAAAAGGCATTATAAATAGCTAAAATACGCAATAAAAGGCAATTACAAGAACCTTGCACTAGACTCACAATCTTGCACTTTCCACAAAGGGATTTCGGCAGCAAGAAAAGCTTTACATAAGTCGAATGCAAATTGAAATTTTAGACTCGATGTTGCAATTACTGCTGGAAGCAAAGAAATCTTCTTCCCAGTAGCCTTGGAAAGTGCATTTTTGTGTTTGGTTGTACTGATATGTTGCGATATGAAATATTTAGCTAGCTACAACAACGTCGCAATGAAAACTGAAAGAAAAATAACCGTTAAATAGTACATTATGCAACGAGCCTTTAATGAAGGTAATTAAGAAGCGAGTATGGATATTTATGAAACGAGCGCAAGCGAGTTTCATAATTTTCATACGAGCTTCTTAATTACCATTATAGGCGAGTTTCATACGACTTTTTATGCTCGACCATATTTCTAACTTGATATTATTAATTTTCTTTGTATCTGACCTTGACCAATGTCCCGTATGTTGTGAGATGTTGGCATACGCGAAAGTATTGATTTTTTCCGAGGAACAGATGTTCACATTGATCTTGCTAGGCCATAAGAACCTACAGAGGTAACATTGAAATTAAATTAGACATTGAAAAACGAGATGACAAATTGAATTTATTTGAATATTATTTACAATTAACGCTAATTATTATAGTAACAGAACATAACCTTCTGCGACAGTATTGGATTTCCAGCCTCCGTGACTTTTCGCTAATTCTCTTTCGATTGCAAATCCGAGAATAATCGATACTTGCGGTTTTATAACGGTAGAAAGCTGACCTGTCATTGGCTGAACAGTTGTAACCTGAGTCGTCATTGGCTGAAAGACCTGACCTTTAATGAGTAGGTGTACTTTAATGACATGCATTAAAGGACTGCTACCAGGTGTATAATTACATTTCGGCATGGTCGAGCATAAAATAACGTTAGACTCGCACTCATTGTTGCCTTGTCAAAAAACACAAGCGATAATTAAAACGCTTACTGTTATAGATTTTTACACAGCAGCTCTTATTGTTGCAAAGAGAATATGAACTGACTGAAAGGCAATAATATACATTCGGTGAAGTCACTTTCATTGTAACGGTTATAGAAATAAATTAAAATATACCTGTAAGCAATTTTTAATAATAAATTAATAAATAATAGATACATAATCAAATAAAGGGAGAAAAGCATTTATTTTGAAAATTAGGCATTTATATTAAAAAAGGCAAAAAAGGGCAACATAAAACTGTGATGTTTCAATCAGAAAGGTATAATTCGTACAGATTTACTTTCAAAATGAAGATATATTTAGCACATTTAAAAAGGCATTCTGCCAAAGTTCCGGTCTCTGGTTATTACAGTAACCATTTAAATTCTATCATTTTTTGTTTCAACACGGATCCCTGAACTCGGTGAGAGGGGAAAGATGTACAGAATAATGAAGTGGAGACCAGAATAGAAAGTCTAAAGGAGAATGGGTTGAGAAGAAAGGAAGGTGAACACAGAATGGGTAGAGTGAGGAAAGGATGTGAGGAAGACGGCAAGGAAATGAACTAAATCACGAAGAAGAGAAGAAACATTATGAAACACAGTTACGGCAAGGTTAAAACTCTTCCAAGTGTGTGAATCCTAATACCTGTTCGTAGCCCCATCGGAAAAGATGTGCAGTCTGGTGTCCTCGGTGTTCAATCGAGGGAAACGCAATGCACGCGAAATGAGGCGATGTCTGCTACCCAACCAACCACCACCTATCGCGAAGCGTGTTTGCCGTTTGTGTAATGGAATGTCGTTCGTATGCAGATACGTTTGTCGTTTGACATTACCGTTAAAGAAATTGCAATCGATTGTTTGACCTGCCCGCGTTATGTCACACACTATGCATCCCCTGCGGACCTTTTCACACGTCACTAGCTTTGCTCCAACGACAGCGCCGGTGTAACCAAATCGGACATTTACGGTGGTCGGTGCTGAAATGTGGTATCGTTGGTGTAGAAAGATCGACTCTAGTGTTGAAGACGCACCATCAGCAGCTCTACGGAAGTTGACAATTCATTTTGAAGGTTCAGATAAGTCAATTCTAATATTATTAGTTAAAAATGTTATGATACAGTCATGTGACTTATCACTTTAATGTAATCTACAATATATTTTATATTACACACATTTGTTGTGAGCGTTTTCGCCTTAAGTCCAGCATCTTCAGACAAATGAAAAGAAATTACATATCATATGAACCTATTTCAATTGAATAAATATACTAAGTGACATATGTATGTAATAATAATAATAATAATAATAATAATAATAATAATAATGTTTTATTTTAGTTGGCAGAGTTAAGGCCGTAAGGCCTTAACTTCCACTCAACCAGCAAAAAGTATATTGTACATATGCATGAACTTACAAAGAATTCAACAATTTGATTTAGATGAGAGTTACATGTATACAAGAGTTCTTTACGAATTAAACAACAAAATACTATGAACTATTAATTAAACACTGAAATAAACTATGTAGCAGAATTAAACTAAAATACAACCAGCAAAAAGTATATTGTACATATGCATGAACGTACAAAGAATTCAACAATTTGATTTAGATGAGAGTTACATGTATACAAGAGTTCTTTACGAATTAAACAACAAAATACTATGAACTATTAATTAAACACTGAAATAAACTATGTAGCAGAATTAAACTAAAATACAACCAACAAAAAGTATATTGTACATATGCATGAACTTACAAAGAATTCAACAATTTGATTTAGATGAGAGTTACATGTATACAAGAGTTCTTTACGAATTAAACAACAAAATACTATGAACTATTAATTAAACACTGAAATAAACTATGTAGCAGAATTAAACTGAAATACATAGAATGTTAATATATTTCAAATTATATTAGATAATAGAAAGAGATTATTATGAGACAATTTTGAAAATACAGCACTATCAGGATGATGTCTAAAGAAAGAAGTAACAATACAGTCAGTGATAGTTTAAATCAGTAAGATTGGAGTGAAATGCTAATAAGGTTATCTTTTAAGCTGTTTTTAAAAGTGTTTATTGTCTTGCAGCCCCTAATACTTTGTGACAAGGAATTCCATTGACGCGAGATGGATACTGTAAAAGATGATGAATAACAAGATGTTCTATGAAGAGGTATACTTAGCGTGCCACAGATAAGTGATCTGGTATTTACGTCGTGGTTAGAGTATAGATAAGAGAAACGAGACGAAAGGTAATTTGGTGTTGAGGTGTGCAGAATTCGAAAGAGTAAAGACAAAGAGTGTAAAGTTCTGCGTTCTTTAAGTCGGAGCCACGAAAGACTTGCGAAGGACGGTGATATGTGGTCATATCTTCGGATGTTGCACACGTATCTGACGCACATATTCTGAGCTCGCTGTAACTTGACTGACAGTTCAGAACTTAGGTCACTTAACAAAACGTCACAATAATCGAAGTGCGGCATTACTAGGGTAAGTTTTAGTTGCTGGGGCAAGAAGTTTCTCAAGCGACTCAAACAATGAATGGAGGAACAGATTTTTTTTTATCGTTTCTTTAACTTGAAAGTTCCAACTTAGATTATTATAAAACAAGAAGCCAAGATTTTTTACGACAGATGAATAAAGAATTAGCGTGTTGTTAAGGGTAACAACTGAAAGATTACTGTTATTAAGGGAGTTAACTAAACGCTTATGTCCAATGCGTGTTTCGGAGCTGGTGTTACAAACTTTCAGGGATGATGGGGAAGGGCACATGTATCAATTTGAGATAAGGAACCCTGGTCCGGAAATGACCGAGTCAAAGTTATAAGCAAAAATAGTTGTGTGGAAATGGAATTGTAATTTGACACCACGTGCCCTCCTTCCCTTAACCTTTGGAACAGTCGTGGAAAGATGGCATGAGCCGGATGTCTCCTACGTGGGTACTTGTGTCTACTGTTCCCATTGGCTCATCCGTATTCGAAAATCAGGTCTGCATATTCCGCTCTCATGTACTCTTCCATTTCACTAGGATTGATCGACTGGATACTGCAACTTGTACACATAAACTGCTGTCTAGAGACGTGCACATCAGGACCGACCATGTGCGTTACACATTACGCTATCTGCATTGCTTTA
Organism: Periplaneta americana; assembly: GCF_040183065.1. Classification (NCBI taxonomy): domain Eukaryota; kingdom Metazoa; phylum Arthropoda; class Insecta; order Blattodea; family Blattidae; genus Periplaneta; species Periplaneta americana. The sequence continues at coordinate 159,080,373 of NC_091119.1, forward strand.
GTGTAGTTTCCTGTCCCCACTCCTCAGACAGCGCACTGAACGGAATTCTGTAAGTAGACAACGTAAACAACGTCAGATGAATAGAGTATGTGTATGATGTAAAGATAAATACACATAAATAAGGTGTACAGACGATTAAATTATTTCATTTCCATACAAAATTATTTTTGCTTGTAACTTTCGACTCGGTAATTTTTGTACCAGGGTTCCTTATCTCAAATTGATACATGTGCCCTTCCCCATCACCCCTTAAAGTCTGTAACACTAGCCCGGAAACACCCTGTATATATAATTACAAAATGTCAATGTTAAAGTTACATCATAGGTTAAAATACATATAAAAAGGTTAAAATCAGTGTCGTTTTGTAAATAATTTAATTTTACGCCCTGCACATAATCGGCTTCAAATACAATCACAAAAAATCCAGTTATGCAGAACGCTTGATAGAAACCGGACACAGTTTAGGCAATATGAAAGATACGTTAATGATTTTGAAACCTATTGTTAATAATAAATCTATAAACAATTCAGAAGGGTTCTACATAAATAAATTCCATCAATAAGAAAGGCAGATACTTAATGAAAACGTAATGCGTGCAAACAATCCATTATACCAGATTGAAATGGACACGTAAGGTAGTCCCATGCATATCACTACGCGCCACCAACACATGCAGTGTTCCGCCGTCACGTTTAGTTTAACCACAATTAGCACACGAGATACATACACCATACACGCCACTGAACACACAAGTATACATATTAAGAAACCCTTACTCGATATTTTATTTTTTTTACAAAATGTATTTCTAATTATGAATATAATTTAGAGATAAGATATCAACCAAACACCTTGTCACTCGATTAATATTGTCAACGAAATACATCCCAACTATCTACACAAAAGATGCAAGGAAGTGGAGCTCTAACATTTATTTATTTATTTATTTATTTATTTATTTATTTATTTATTTATTTATTTATTTATTTATTTATTTATCTATTTATCTATTTATTTATTTACTTACTATTTATTTATGTATTTATTTATATATTTATTTATGTATCTATGCATGTATGTATTTATTTATGTATTTATTTATTTGTTTATGTATTTATTTGTTTATTTATTTATTCGTTTATCTATTTACCTATTTATGTACGTACTTACTTATTTACTTGTTTGTTTGTTTCTTTGTTTCTTTTGTTTTGTTTGTTTTGTTTTGTTTGTTTGTTTGTTTATTTGTTTATTTAACAGGGCAAAGCTCCAATTACAATAGACAGTACAAATATTTGCTTAGAACATAAAATTGGAGATAATACGAAAAAAGAGATAAAACAGATACAAATGCAAGATTCAAGTGAAAATACAAAGTAAAAAAGAAAGAAAAGAAAAACAAATGAAAGATATAAATTAAATGGATGACATGAAACTGATTTCATTTTTTTTTCTTCGAAATCTAACGCAATTAAAAATACAACCTGCTCATAGCAACTCATTTTATTTTCAGGTTTAGTTTTATTTCCAGGTTTAGTAGCAACGATACTAACAAAGAAACAAATTGAAAATCGAGAAAAAAGATCGCCTTTCGAATGTGGTTTTGATCCTAAATCAAGAGCTCCACTACCATTTTGACTGCGATTCTTCGTAATTGCAGTAATATTTTTAATCTTTGATGTAGAAATTGCACCATTACTACTCTACAAGGAAGCAATGTCCTTGCTCCATCGGTAAATAATAACATTTTTAGATGGTCAATTCGGAAAGTAGATAAGTGAGCGATACTGTAATAAAAGTCTGAACGCGCCGAACGAATCCATTCTAATTCTATTACAGATCTCAAGAATCGCATTTTCCTTCATTTTACTTTTTTCTATCCCTTTGTAATGGCTCGCGTTTGGGAACCATAAATAAAAACTGAGAGATCGTCGTATTGTAAAACGTTATGTGTTTGTTTTCTCTTGTTTTTTTTAATTTGTCTTAATTTACCATACAGAGTAAGTTTTATTATTGTTATTACTGCTACTGATACTGCTACTGCTGCTGCTAGTTATAACAGAAAATGATAGTGTGAAGTTTCTGCACATGCAGTAAGCCATGATATCGCTGTAACAGATTTCAGTCAATTTGACCTACTTTTTGTTTTAGCTTTAGTTGTGGATGACAGGAATGGAATACGGTCACTGTTTACATATTGTCCATGGTGAGTTTAAACAGCGCGTATGTTGAAGTTCGTACTTCATGCAACTTTTACGTTCAGTAAGAGACGTCTGACAACCCTGTATTGAAAACTGTCCAACCACCTACATGAGTGAGGGCAGATAGAATTTTTAGTTACTGGAGCTTATACAACGTTCCAGAGATCATGTCTCAAAGTTCTCGTGGTGTATGAAGCTTGGATATTCTGAGGATTCATTGAACCGGAAAAAAAAGGTTACGCTACATTTCTCAGGCTTCAGGTCTAACGAAAATTTTGTCCACAATTTTGGTCAGAGAAGAAAATGATCGCTCCGGATATGAGTTGGAAAAGCGACATAGACTAAATTCATGTTATGGTTTAAGCATATTTCTTCCTTTTTAACGAACGACAAGAAGTACTGTCAATCAGCTTATTGACAAAGTAACTTTCTAAAAATTCATCCATACATACTTACTTACAAATAGCTTTTAAGGAATACGCAGGTTCATTGCCGCCCTCACATAAGCCCGTCATCGGTCCCTATCCTGTGCAAGATTAATCCAGTCACTATCATCATATTACACCTCCCTCAAATTCATTTTAATATTATATTCCCAATTATATCTCGGCCTCCCCAAAGGTATTTTTCCCTCCGGTCTCCCAACTAACACTCTGTATACATTTCTGGATTCGCCAATACGTGCTACATGCCCTGCCCATCTCAAACATCTGGATTTAATGTTCCTAATTATGTCAGGTGAAGAATACAATGCGTGCACCTCTGCGTTGTGTAACTTCCTCCAGTCTCCTGTAACTTCATCCCTCTTAGCCCCAAATATTTTCCTAAGAACCTTATTCTCAAACACCCTTAATCTCTGTTCCTCTCTCAAAGTGAGAGTCCAAGTCTCACAACTATACAGAACAACCGGTAATGTAACTGTTTTATAAATTCTAACTTTCAGATTTTTTGACAGCACACTAGATGACAAAAGCTTCTGAACCGAATAATAACAGGTATTTCCCATATTTATTCTGCGTTTAATTTCCTCCCGAGTATCATTTATATTTGTTACTGTTGCTCCAAGATATTTGAATTTTTCCACCTCTTCGAAGGATAAATCTCAAATTTTTATGTTTCCAGTTCGAACAATATTCTGATCATGAGACATAATCATATACTTTCTCTTTTCGGGATTTACTTCCAAACCTATAGCTTTAATTGCTTCAAGTAAAATGTCCGTGTTTTCCCTAATCGTTTGTTGATTTTCTCCTAACATATTCACGTCGTCTGCATAGACAAGAAGCTGATGTAACCGGTTCAATTCCAAATCCTGTCTGTTATCTTGAACTTTCCTATTGGAATAACTTCTTCCTTTAGCCCGCAGTGAATTGGAAAAGCATCAGATAGAAACTGGCCTATACGAACTCTGCTGTAAGTTTCACCGAGACACATGTTAATTAATCGAACTACATAGTTTCTTGGGAATACCAAATTCAATAAGATTGTTATATAAAACTTCTATCTTCACCCATACATACATTAAAAAATTTACAACTAGTGGTCGTTAATCTTAAAAAAAAAAAAAAGTTGCCTTTTCTATTCAGGAACCGTGAAAACTTTCATTGAGACCACAACGAATAGTTACGGATATTTCTGTTTAAAATAAATCGTTTCCTTTATCAGATCTTATTGTTTCGTTATGAATTACAGAATTTACTTTGGGATTTCATCCTACGTAAAATTTACGATGGAAATAATTACGTTTCTTTCGAATAAAATCGCCAGTGTTTTGTATTTGATTTAAAATATATATGCGACACCGGCGTAGCTCAGTCGGCTAAGGCGCTTGCCTGTCGATCTGGAGTTGCGCTCGGGCGCGGGTTTGATTCCCGCTTGGGCTGATTACCTGGTTGGGTTTTTTCCGAGGTTTTCCACAACCGTAAGGCAAACGTCAGATAATCTATTGCGAATCCTCGGCCTCATCTCGCCAAATATCATCTCGCTAACACCAATTCCATCGACGCTAAATAATCTCATAGTTGATATAGCGTCGTTAAATAACCAAGTAAAATAAAAAATATATACCCATTAATGTTAAGCTAAATATATTGCATATGATTTGCACCATCCCGAATTAAATCATTTGCAAGTACTGGAAATGCATAAAATTTGTGCAGTAATTTAGAGAAACTGTTATATAGGCCTACCGACAGACACAAATATCATGCCTAAAACGAATTCCTCGTTAACAGATTTGCTGATCATTAGAGAAGCGCACGGGCAGACCACGGGCTTGCAGCCGACTGCCTGTAAAGCCGTAAGCACACTAAGCCTGCCTGCGGACCTCATCATCTCTTCATTCATAGTTCGAACTCGAGCCATTGAGCTCTGAGCCCGTTAAAAAAGACGGCGTAACATAACATTAACCATTCTGTCTCCAAATAACGCTTGATAATACAATATACAGAATGTATACAAATGATTAATCGGATTTTGACATCGTATATCTTCAAATTTATAATGTACATCCATTTGTAATAATAGCCAATCGAAAGAGCACGTTTTCAAGTTCTGTACATATGATTACAAATGTTCTGTGTGCCCACCTCGTGTTACCCAACACACATCTATGCGGTAGTCCAGTTCCACGTATACACGTTGGAGCATTCATTGTCGATGTTCCTCAGCGCAGCAGTGTTGCGATCCCGGAGTTCAGCCAATGTTGTTGGCATAGGTGGCATGTAAATATTCTCTTTCACGTACCCCCAAAGAAAAAAATCACAATCTGTGAGGTCAGGAGACTGTGGGGACCACCTGAGGAGTACCAAATCATCCTGAGCACATCGCCCAATCCACCGGTTTGGAAGTTCCTCGTTCAGATATCGACGCACTTCTCAATGCCAATGAGGCGGAGCTCCGTCTTGCTGGAAGATGAAATTTGGGTTGTCATTTTTCAGTTGAGGAAACAACCAGTCTTGCAACATTTGTAGGTACGTCGAACCCGTCACGGTATTCTCAGCGAAAAAGTAGGGTCAGTAAACCGTGCTCCTCGAGACACCACAAAAAAACATTCAATTTTAGAGAATATCATTCAGTTTCAGCTGAAACACCTGGTCGTCCTGAGTTTTTTCTTTACACAAGCACCCTTTGTCTTTCAACGGTCGATACCACCGCAGAATGCTTTGGTGGGTCTCCTCTGTACTGTCTCCGGAACGCACGCTGCACAGTGATGATGGATTGAATACTCTGATATTCCAAAACGCAAAAATACTTTCTGTTGATCAGTCACCATTTTACCAACCGCCACTAGTGAGTCACTGAAGAGTTAGGATGAAATCTGAAATGAGAGATAGGGCCTACCAAATTTAAGAATATGCTCTTTGTATTGGCTATGAGTACAAATGGATGGACATCATAAATTTTAAGCTATACGATGTCAAAACCTGATGAATCATTTGTATGCACTCTGTATTACTTTATAGTTTATATGCGTAATATAACTTGTTTCTGTAAATAATCTTATCCAGTTAATATGATTATTTTTTAAAATAATAGTGTAACATTACACGTGTTCATATTTAAATATGAAAAGTAAAACATAGAAGAAACAATTATTTTTTACCACATTACACCAATCCTTCAATTCAAAGTTAATGAATAGCCTAAATGATATTTTCTGGCACTACTAACATTCATACGATGGAATGTCTACATCGCATTATTAATAGAGTAATAACTAGACTCGGAAGTTCAGGTTCCGATGGAATAGATACAGGTGGGCTGATAGCGGATTGTTGGACGGAGAGGGAGAACAGGTTATAGCTTATTTACTGTAATTGGCCTAATCACAAACAGCATAAACCTTTGAAGCAATTGTAGGGATTCGATTAATCTTCTGTCACTTTTTCTTTATAATTTTGTGTTATGAGATGTGAAACAGTGATCATGTTTTATGAAGTTAACGATTTCATTCTGTATGAATTACGACATCATATTCAGGATTATCCACTCAACAATAAGTACAGACCGATTATTTAGTCCTGACAGCTCAGCGACGCGAAAGCGGGGAAGTAATAGGAGTAGTGGGGAGAGTTCCGGAGTAGAGATAAGGGCGAGCGGCCGGTAAAAGAATACAGTACAGCTTAACTGTACTGGAAACATAACGCTATACCGCACGCGTGACATCCGATCGCTCTGACTACAGGCGACAGACTAACCTGAACACTCCTTGGCGTAACTTAATGGACTCGCCTGACCCAGGCATACATTGCTGGCGACTGTCAGGACTAAATAATCGTACTGTAGCTAAGAATGCAAGTACGAAACAACAGGATACTAAACTTCTTAGCAACCCGAATTCGTCTGTTCTTGTTTTTAAGTATTTAAGGGAAATTTAACTGGTATTACCATAATGTTCATTTGCAGTAATTGAGGGTTATCTTACTACGAATAGCCTGCAGCGCTGACGCAATGCATTGATTTGTTGGAATGTCAATCGAAATACATGCTGAACATAATACGCGCTAATAAGAGCCCTACGGCTGTGCCTGCCGGTAACAATTAGAGGAGGACCAATGTCCTAATTATGATTTCACTTGCTGATGTCATGCACAATGAGTTAAACTTTAAATGATAAGCAATTACTATATTGTTTCCTTTCATACGCAGGATATTGGTTTTGATCTAATTCTGAACCTAGAAACTGGTAAATATATTAGCCTTCAGCAGTGAATTAATTCTTGTATTCCATTATTGAACGACGATGTATCAACTACAGAGGTGTGAAAATTATTAGAATAATCTTAATTTTAAAGGTTTTTTAATAGTTCCTTCACAAATATTCATTGAATTGATGAATATTGGTATATAATATTACTATACTGATGTAGGATATATTTACTACTAACATTGCCGGAAAGCATTGTTGTACATTGGTATTTTTCTTATTTTACAATTGTTATGGGAATTCAGAAATTATTACATTATGTTGGCGGAATTGGAAACATCAAAAATTAATTAAGAAATGCTTTAAGCAAATTGTTCTTTGCGTTTACATTGTTGTGAAGGTTCAAATGAACGTATACATCTGTTTTGTGCATATAATTTTTGATGTTTCCAATTCCGCCAACATAATATAATAATTTTTGAATTCCCATAACAATTGTAAAATAAGAAAAATACCAATGTACAACAATGCTTTCCGGCATTGTTAGTAGTAAATATATCCTACATCAGTATAGTAATATATACCAATATTCATCAATTCAATTAATATTTGTGAAGGAACTATTAAAAAACCTTAAAAATTAAGATTATTGTAATAATTTTCACACCTCTGTATTTTCGATAGTGAGATGGTATTTGGCGATGTGAAGCCCAGAATTCGATATGAGATTACTAGATATTCGCCTTTGAATTGGGGAAAACATAGAAAAATCCATTATTATTACCATTAATTGCTTAATTAATTTAGAAATCTTCTCACTATTCGTGAGCTGCCACAAGGGACAAAGAGTACTTAACCATATAAATGTTTACAAGTTCAGTGAACCATTAATTTTGTTTTGACAATGAAACTCCTACAAGTACATAGCTGCAAATACATTTTGTGATTGGTGGAAACATACTTAGTTTTAGAGAGGCAAGTGTTGCGAAAAAGTAAAGAATGCTAATGAACATGGTTTCATTTCGAAAATAGGTGATGCTTCAGGAGAGCAATTGATCCTTTCAATGCAGCTAAAGTTACAATCGGAATAATAGATGTAGGTATTCCAAGCCTCTTAAACACATCTTTTATGAAGAGAGTAGCGGTACCTCTTGCTCCAACCAGAAGTCCGATTACTTCAAGCTCTTCTAGCTGGTAGCCTACTTTTGGAGGTAATATGAAACGGTAGGATTGTAGATATTCTTTTTTTTCCTTATCCACTTCTGTTGGCTGTTCCTCATTCGTTTCAATTATGAATCCAGATCTTGTAGATTCCTTGAAAGCTATTATATCTATGCGCCATGTACTACGAGTGACGGAGAGACCATGTACATCTTCAAAGGTGTTGTAATCGGCATCTTTAAGGGCAGTGGCTATAATTGATCGTACTTGGTGGTGTCTAGCGTTTCGCAGACCTTTGCCGTGAGGACAGGATCCCAGAGTACAAAACCTCTAAAGGTAAAATCTCGTTACATTAATATTATTCTCATTATTTCAATCTATTTTAGATTTATATTTTGCTCTCTATAATATAGTTTTAGTAAAGTACAATTAAATTAATTATCATTATTTAACCAATTAGCTGTCTCAACTTAATTATAATTCTTTACATATTACATATAAACTGAATTGAACTACATTAGCTTATAAATTAAGTTACTACTTTTTCGTATAGGCTTTAACTCAGATTAAATAAAAATGTAGGCCTACTAGTCATTAAAATTTAACTGAAGAATATTGCTGAGAAGCTTCAGTGTATTGTAAATATTCGTAATTTAAATATGTATGTCACTACTGTATTTACAAAGGCTGGTTGAATGAAGAGGAGGCCTTATGGCCTTAACCCTGCCAGCGAAAATAAAATATTCTGTTCTATTCTAAGTTTGCCACATCGTAAACTGCGCTTGCAATATGCCGATCACTTGTGTTTCTCCCACAATAAGGGAAAAGGATACTGGAAATTTGAAATTTCTTGTTTTTTTTTTATTTAAACTTACAATATTTTGTATGCTGAACAATTGTACGTATAAAATCTAATTTGAGTACCGTATTAGTTTTTTTTACAGCAGGGATTCAAATTTGGCAGTTAGTCCCCCATTTGTAACTATTTACCAAAACTGATATAACTCAGTCAGTTTGTTAGATATTTGAGAAGATCTTTTACCATTGGATTCACAAAAAGATTTACTAAAAAATGACTTCATTTGATTTTTAATATGCGTTACAGAAACACTGATTTTAAAATATCATTAATTCAATTTTCGAGTCCACTCCATTGCATTCTATTAATTATTTTCGTATTCAGTTTAAATCTCAAAATTATAATGAAGCCAAATCTTTCTAAATAGCGTGGTAAAAATTTGAGCTTCCTATCATTAATAGTTGCTGAGTTACCTTTATAAATTTGTAGTAAACACGGGACCAAAAAAAAAATTACGGAAAAAGACGTCTAGAGATTCATTTGATATAAACTTTCACTTGAAGGGCCAGGCAATGATTGTTGTGGGCTTACATTTACTATCTTTTTTTAGATTTTCTGTCTCATTTTTTGAGCAGTTATTCACAGTGTTCATATGATTTACAAATCTAGCATTCTGTTTAATAATGCTGCCCATGATATGTAACTATATATACCAGACCAGCAGAACTCGCAAGTAGGGGAACTATGACGTCAGCCTCACTCCACTTCGACTTCCGCAGCGAGAATGAATGTTGATGCAGCCGAGCGTAACTAGAACGCCGTGACCGCACAGGTGGAAAAGGTGGGTGGAGTAAGAAAGGGGAGGAAAGAAGTCGCTCTCAGGAGCTACAGTTTGCAGGTCTGATATATACAAATGCACTACAAAACACACAACTACACTAACTGCAACCAATATAGGCCTAATACACACTATTTACATACTGTGTGTTTTCAGACACTATTTAATTCATTTTAATTTAAACAAACTTCCCCTAAAATAGGAGTTGCCCTGCGTAAAATTTTCGTGAGAAATATAATTATTATTGTAGTGCTATTAATTTCCTTTATATAATTATTATTGTTGTGCTATTATTTTTCTTTATATTTTATGTGTTTTCTCAGAAGATAGATTGAATATTTTAGAGCTGTAAAAGAAACAGTCTTGGCCAAAGAGGATTCAAGATTGAACTCTTTGCAGAAATTAACACATTTTTTTTTTTGTAATCGTGTCTCTAGCAACTATTTCTATCAAGATGTAACAACCACATCTCTACATTTAAGATCAAAACAATTTTCACACATGTCTGACAAGAATAACTGAAGGAATAATACAATCGCCTGCTATCTAATGAATTAAACGAAAAATTATTGGAGACAGGGCTGCCACAGTATTGAAGAATGAAATTATATAAAATAAACAACCGAAATCAGATTGAGAATGCGGTAAATTTGAAACAAATGAGATTGGAAAATAAAATTGGCGCAGCCTTTACATACCCGGCTAAGAGAGTTTAAAAAATGGCGTCATTAAATGCCTTAGCATTGAGTTAGGGTTTAAATTTGATTTGTAATATATTCTCTACAGTCAAAATATTATTTTAAGCAAAAAAAAATTTTAAGTGAATTTTAGTCAAATCTCAGTATCCTCTTCCTTAAAAATGATATGAGCGTAGTGTACAATTTGACATTGATGTTCTGTCTAGGTCGTGACAAAATTCGAACCCTTCATCGTAATAATCTGCTACCAGTAGAATATGATTAAAAATAAATAGCTCTCTCCAATTATTAAACTACTCAAATTAACTTCGAGAGTGTACTTATACGCTCATTGAAATAATTGGTAGCCGCAATCATAGTGAGAGCCCGTGTTATTGTAATTGGAGAACAGCGATATAGAGAAACGACTCTCAGCTTCCCAGTCGACCCAGATTGTAGTCATTACTTTGGTAGTTCAGGGCACACGTTATTTAAATACAGTATATCTGTAGCACACGTCATCAATGAATGATCTTTGGTGTGAGTGATCTTGCAAGGGATTCCACAGCAAAATGGTGGAACACGAACTCAATTGCATTGGGTAAACTTGTTTTTGTTTTAAATCGGTTATTTAACAACTCAGAATCAACCAAATTTACTAATTCGGCCTCAACCCTCGCTAATTAAACCCAATTCGATTCCAACCTGTAAATTAATTTGGCACCAATCTGTAACCAATTCTGTCATTATAAAGATTACTATTATTATTATTATTATTATTATTATTATTATTATTATTATTATTATTATTAAATATCCGTGGAAAAGAACCCTAATTCACCAAGCGGTATGCTAGGGTTTTAGTTTTGTTATACTTTATACTACTTATCTATAAGCCTACTACTTATTTTTTACACAGATAATGGTGAAATATATATACGTACATACATACATACATACATACATACATACATACATACATACATACATACATACATACATACATACATACAGTGTTTTAAAGATAAAGTTTAGCAAGTGTGTAAATTGTCTGTAGCAACAAGGTGTTTTGATCACTTCACATAGTGGAGTCCTGTATTCGGTGTTACAGTCCACAAGATGTGTCCTTATTTGAAATCCCTTTGCTTCAATAATAGGACAGTCAAATAGAAGGTGTTTCACACTGTGAAGGTCTTCGCGGCAGGAGCATGTAGAGTCGATGTCTGCTGGAATGTTGAATCTGTCGAAGTAAGTTCCAAATTTCCCATGTCCAGAAAGAAACAGCGTTGTTACGAAAGTAGGTTTGAAGTGATGGCTTTTGAGTCGGTCGTGGATTGTTGGGAAGTAGGTGTCTCTTGTTAATGATCTGGTAGTGCATGTCGTCCATCTAGTATTCCAGTTTTGATGAGTCTGTTGTCGTTTTTGTTTCTTGATATATGATATTGATTGTAAAGTGTATGTCGGAGTTTCGCTGCTGGAGGCTGCTGCTTTCGCTAGCTCATCAGCTCTTTCAATTCCTCTTACACCATTGCGTCCAGGGACCCAAGTGAGGCATATTCGGTCCAATAAACCAACAATATTTTCCTTCCCATTTTGTACAGATTTAGGATTGCCAGCGTTGATACCAATTCTGATATTGTAAAAAATTTCTTGGTAAATGTTTTTTAATGTTTAGCTATGTTAGTTATTTCGGTATTGGATTTTGTTTTTGAAACGGCACTTAAAAATGTGTTAAATTAATATTCTTAGATTTCAAAAAGGCTGTCACTATGACACGTTTAAGAGAGAAATTTTATATTATATTTTATTGACTTTGGTATTCCCAAGAAACTAGTTTGATTAATTAAAATGAGTCTCAGTGAAACGTACAATCCATATAAGACAGTTCTGTCTGACGCTTTTCAAATTCACTGCTGCCTAAAACAACGAGATACACTATCACTTTTACTTTTTAACTTTGCTCTAGCATATGCAATTATGAAAGTCTAGGACAGCGATGGAGAACTGCGCTCCAATTGTAGCATACGTCACAAGCCGGACCACTTCATTCATCTCTTCCCTCAAGACCACGCGTCATCCACATGACGAAGTACCGGCACAGAAGATTTGTATTCACTGTCTAGAGTGGAATTCGAAGCAATATCGGTCGGAAAGTACTGGTTTAAAGAGCAATGGGGAAAATGAATACTTATGTATTCAAAATAGTTACAATGTACGTTGTCTCATTTGTGATAAATTTATTGTTATACATAATTATTATGGTCGGAAATATTTTCGTCATTTTTTCCGTGAGCACGAGTTTGTTGTAATCCTCCACATGGTTGTAGACGAGTCAAGAAGATGTCATTAAACACCGGCGGGCTGTGAAAGGGGAACCAATGCATTCCCCATGCTTCCACCCCTCTCTCTGTGAGTTCTGCTTTCCTGGTCTAGGAAAACAGATAGTAGGATTTGGGATTGAACGGATTACATCAGCTGCTTGTTTATGCGGATGACGTGAATATGTTAGGAGAAAATCCGCACGAAGTCCAGACTTCAGTTCAACGGGAGAAGATGAAGTTCTCATGTTGGCCAAAGTATGTGTCGTGTTACCTGTGACACCAGAGTCTCCCGGATCCAGCATGAAGTTTATTGTGTGGATTTTTACGACATGAATGACACTCCATCTTCTTAACGACTTTTTAAACAGTCTGTCTGAATATTAACGACCTTCATCACTGCCGCCGCCTGGAGAAATTGAATTTGGAGCATCCGTCATCTTCCAAATGTGTTGCATCATATGAGAGATTTATGTTACTTGAAAATGTGTGAGAAAATTTATGACAATCATAAAATACAGGCATTAAATCATACTTAATTCTGCAGAAGCGAATGTCAGGCGTACGAATTTATACAAACATTCCGAGAAACTTTGCGAATTTCCATGGAGTCCGTCAATCGTTCAACACGAAAACTCTTCGTAAATTTAAATGTGAGCTATATGTTATTATTTTGATCGTTGGTGACAAGGATTGAACCGATAAAATAATAGAAATGAAGGAAAAATAAATATTTTTTTAAGATTAAAAATAAACAGACGTGCTATATTGCAAGCAACATAATAAAATAAAAATGATGACTAATATGAGCAGGACGACCACATTGATTATGACGGCATGATGATGATGATAATAATAATAATAATAATAATAATAATAATAATAACAAACTTGTTAAGTATTAATAAAGAACGCGACACTACTGTATTGTAGATGGTAGTATTGAAATGAGGAAGATAAGATTTAAGAGAGAACTTGAGGAGGAAGAAGACATCACGTTGATAATCATGAGAAGGTTGATTATAATGATATGTATGATAAGTATAATGTATTGAAAACTCTGTGATTATTGTAAAAAATAAGATATTCGTCATGATGATGATGATGATAATAATAATAATAATAATAATAATAATAATAATAAAATCATATATCTTCCTTACCATCATTATCATCACGATCATCATGAAGTGTTTTAAGTAATGTAGAATAAGATGTAAATTTGCAATCCTAATGACTTGTCATAATAATCCTATAAATCAAGAAAAAACTATACAGTGACATACACACACACACTCAATAATTTCCTCTTTAATTACATGATAGGCTAAGCAACTATATCAACGTTTTCACCGTGTTAGACATCTTCAACCAATATTGGCAATATCTGAATTCTATATAAGATTTGATACACAGTAAATATATTTGTTAAAATATTAAAATAACATATAAAAATAAAATATATTCTATGTACAGACACGGAAATAAAATATGGGCAGAGTCTTGGTAGCAGTCCTCCTGAACATAGGCAACAAGCTTCGCAAGACTGTCCACAAGTAGCATACATTTAGGCGCTCTTGTTTACTGCACATGCGCTATACGTTGTATCTGGAACTTAGTCAAATTAGTAGGCCCATTTTTTTCTGAATCTGTGGATTGTAGTTACAATAAAATTGTTACCGAAATCTTAAAATTCTAAAATCTAAAATGTTCTTGTGAGATCTTACTTTCACAGGCTACATGTTGTATTGCATTATAATTTATTAACTTTACTGGTGATATCATATTTAATACTTCCTGTATTCAATGTGTTTAGCTGTGAGATCTTATATTATATGTATATTACAAAATATTGTTGAGTAGCAGTTATTGAGTCCATGTAAGTTTACAAAAATTAAATGTGGTGTTGCTCGTGAGGACGAGAAAAGTTGTAGCAGTACTAACGATGAAGATATTTTCGTTACTTTACAATTATATAACTTATAATATATTTGTGTAAAGATAATTGTTGTTCAGGTTTAATTAGATAAAATTGTTGAAAGAATCAAATTTCAGTGGTTTAATACAATAGAAGAATATAAACTGTCTACTGTCAATATGAAGATAAACGCGTAGAGCTCTGCAAGATGAAATTCTTGGAAGCTTGAGAACATCGTTATGAGTCATCTGTTGGCTCATATGATTAATTGATTACTGGAATGATGAATCGTTAATGTAACATCTACTGAACTTGAGTAATTAAGAGCAGTGGCAATTAAGATTATTTTATGAAGAAAATCTGAACATATTAATCACTTCAGAACCACATCCTTCACTTTACTGTATCTTTCGTAGCTAAATCGTCTTTTTACTATGTCACATTTAAGTGTCATAAGACAACTAGAGTATCTTGATATAAAACGGAACAAGTGATTCCCGAGGAAAGAACTGTTAGAAAAAACATTTCTAAGAGTAGATCTTTCAACGCTAGGCAAGCAGGTTGACTATCATACGAGCCTACATTTAAGGGGACTGGGTAGTATGAGCGTATGACTGTTGTGTTTGAGTGAAGAAATTTTGATACTACTCTTCAACATTTGAATATATCAATTTACAATTTTTACAGCACACAATATATTACAAAGTATATTTAGGTTTTAGTTATCTTTCTACCGCCTATGGTTGATTTTATAAAGATTTTTAAACCTTGAAAGTAGTAATTAAATTCAAGTTGAAAGCATAGATATTTCAGGAACTTTTTTTCCCAGAAACCCTTGCACTACAGGTTCCTAAACATTCAAGCATATTTGCAATGCAGTTGACTATATTTTTCACGGTTTTCATCACATTATTATGAATTTTCGTTGAATAGAAAAAAATATTTTCCATCCTAAATAATATTTTTAACAAATTATTATATTCCGTTTGTTCTGCTTGTATCTCGCTTGTTCGCCTTGTATTCCGTTTATTCCCGTTGTATTTCGTTTGTTCTGCTTGTGTTTCACTTGTTCACCTTGTATTCCGTTTGTTCTGCTTGTATTCCGCTTGTTCTCCTTGTGTTCCGTTTATTCCCGTTGTATTTCGTTTGTTCTGCTTGTGTTTCACTTGTTCACCTTGTATTCCGTTTGTTTTGCTTGTATTCCGCTTGTTCTCCTTGTGTTCCGTTGCTTTTTCGTCTTGTATTCTGCTTGTTTGCATTGTATTCTGTTTGTTCTGCTTGTATTCCGCTTTTTCTGCTTGTATGCCGTTTGTTCTGTTTGTATTCCGCTTGTTCTCCTTGCGTTCCGTTGCTTTTTCGCCTTGTTTTCTGCTTGCCCGTCTTGTATTCTGCTTGGTCGTCTTATATTTCGTTTGTTCTCCTTGTATTCCGCTCGTTCTCCTTGTATTCCGTTGCTTTTTCGTCTTGTATTCTGCTTGTTTGCCTTGTATTCTGCTTGTTAGTCTTGTATTCCGTTTGTTCTGCTTGTAGTCCGCTTGTTCTGCTTGTATTGCGTTCGTTCGGTTTGTGTTCCGCTTGTTCTCCTTGTATTCTGTTGCTTTTTCGCCTTGTATTCTCCTTACTCGCCTTGTATTCTGCTTGTTCCCCTTATATTTCGTTTGTTCTCCTTGTATTCCGTTGCTTTTTTGCCTTGTATTCTGCTTGTTCGTCTTGTATTCCGTTTGTTCTCCTTGTATTCCGTTGCTTTTTCGGCTTGTATTCTGCTTGCTCGCCCTGTATTCCGCTCATTCTCCTTGCATTCCGTTGCTTTTTCTCCTTGTATTCTGCTTGTTCGTCTTGTATTCCGTTTGTTCTGCTTGTATTGTGATTTTTCGCCTTGCTGCTTTTTCTCCTTGTATTCTGCTTTTTCGCCTTGTATTCTGCTTGTTCGCCTTGTATTCTGCTTGTTCGCCTTGTATTCCACTTGTTTTCATTGTATTCCGCTTGCTATCCTTATATTCCGTTTGTTTTGCTTATATTACACTTGTTCGCCTTATATTCCGTTTGTTCTGTTTGTTTTGATCTCCTTGTATTCCGTTTGTTGTGTTTGTATTCCAATTGATCTCCTTGTATTCCGTTTGTTCTGCTTTTTCACCTTGTATTATGCTTTTTCGTCTTGTATTCCGTTTGTTCTATTTGTGTTTCACATGTTCACCTTATATTCCGTGTGTTCTGTTTGTATTCCGTTTGTTCTGTTTGTATTCCATTTGATCTCCTTGTATTCCGTTTGTTCTGTTTGTGTTTCACTTGTTCACCTTGTATTCCGTTTGTTCTGTTTGTATTCCATTTGATCTCCTTGCATTCCGTTTGTTCTGGTTGTGTTTCACTTGTTCACCTTGTATTCCGTTTGTTCTGTTTGTATTCCATTTGATCTCCTTGCATTCCGTTTGTTCTGGTTGTGTTTCACTTGTTCACCTTGTATTCCGTTTGTTCTGTTTGTATTCCATTTGATCTCCTTGTATTCCGTTTGTTCTGTTTGTGTTTCACTTGTTCACCTTGTATTCCGTGTGTTCTGTTTGTATTCCGTTTGTTCTGTTTGTATTCCATTTGATCTCCTTGTATTCCGTTTGTTCTGGTTGTGTTTCACTTGTTCACCTTGTACTCCGTTTGTTCTGTTTGTATTCCATTTGATCTCCTTGTATTCCGTTTGTTCTGGTTGTGTTTCACTTGTTCACCTTGTACTCCGTTTGTTCTGTTTGTATTCCATTTGATCTCCTTGTATTCCGTTTGTTCTGGTTGTGTTTCACTTGTTCACTTTGTATTCCGTTTGTTCTGTTTGCATTCCATTTGATCTCCTTGTATTCCGTTTGTTCTGGTTGTGTTTCACTTGTTCACCTTGTATTCCGTTTGTTCTGTTTGTATTCCATTTGATCTCCTTGTATTCCGTTTGTTCTGGTTGTGTTTCACTTGTTCACCTTGTACTCCGTTTGTTCTGTTTGTATTCCATTTGATCTCCTTGTATTCCGTTTGTTCTGGTTGTGTTTCACTTGTTCACCTTTTATTCCGTTTGTTCTGTTTGTATTCCATTTGATCTCCTTGTATTCCGTTTGTTCTGTTTGTGTTTCACTTGTTCACCTTGTATTCCGTTTGTTCTGTTTGTATTCCATTTGATCTCCTTGTATTCCGTTTGTTCTGGTTGTAATCCTGTTGTCTTCTTTGTATTTCGCTTCTTCACTTGTATTCCCTTTGTTCCCTTCTAGGCCTATTCCTCTTGTTCTCCTTGTATTCCTCTTGTTCTCCTTGTACTCCTCTTGTCTTCTTGTATTCCCTTTGATCTCCTTGTATTCCTCTTCCTCTTCTTATATTCCCCTTAGAGAAATAAATAATGGTTTAAATAAAGTTCAGATATAATAAGCCTTGTGTTGTTTTATTTTGTCTCTGATTAATGGTGATAGGCTCTTACTTTCCGGATGGACCATGTATGTCTAATCATTATGTCAATGTCGGTCGCACGATGAGAGTATAGACTCTATAATTTTCATAGCATATAGGTAACCCGACTTTAATGGAAATACACATTTGAGATAATGATCTTACATGTCACATCTTCATTAAGAGGAAGTTCTGTATAGTGAGCCGTCACAACTGACAAATTACCACGTATCGCGAGTGAGAAACTCTTGAGCAGAGCGAAAGCTAGTAAGCTACCGGCGAGGCGAGACGTTTGCAAGGTGTATAGCGTTCTGATGAGCTCCATTACAGCTGTATGTTGTTCAGGCATGTTCCCACCAAAGAGACAAACGAGCTTTTTAATCGTTGTTGCACGTATCTGTGAAATTTTTAGCGTTTTATCAATGTTGTTTATTGTTGATAAAAAAAGAGACAAAATGTTGATACAGGTTGCGTGTTTCCATAAAAGAGCGATAAGATCAAAGGAAAATAAAGGCACTGTACTTTCTCTTGCGTGAATAGAGGCGTTTAATAAATATTCATTTTGAAATGTGTCTCTTAAGAGGAGTGTTGTCCTAGATAACAGGAATGAACACTTCCATTACAGAATATTCGTCAGTCATCCTAAACGATTTGATGGACGTGAAAGGTCATGATTGGCGCGTCTGTATCTATAGGGCGCTGATCATTCCAGGAGGTCCGTGTTCGATCCCGGCCAAGTCGAGATGGAATTGTGGTGGCCAAAGCAGACGTTGGAAAAGGCTTTTGTCGTAATATTCCCGTTTCCCTCTATCATTTCGGTAAAATTCTACGCTCTCATTTCATACATCAGCAGTACCTAGTTAAATATAGGTTTCAGTGAATTCTTGGGGTAGCACGATCTCCGATGCTGATATAGGAAGGGCTTGGGCCTGCGAGCACTGGAATCTATGAGTTACTCTTCTTAGGGTGAAACTTGGCTCTGTTAGAGCTGAGGTCTCTGGCCAGGTAGCGTCGGATTAAGGAATGCCATTCAGTCCACCTGTCGAATTTCGAGAAACATCGCATACATTGGGCTCACAATGGGCCAGAGTAAACCTAAGTGCAAGGATCAATTCCTCGAAAAGCCAAGTCAAGCCAATGGTCCTGCCCACCATGATCTCCGGACTTCAATAATTGTGATTAACAATTCAAGAGTTTCCTGAAGGACTATCCCCTGCGGTGGCTGAATGATTAGACTTTCAGCCTCTCACACAAGCGATCCGGTTTCGAATTTCTGAAAGGCCTCGAATTTTTGGTTAAAAAATCCATAGTGACACTTGTGACGGACGAGGTCACAATTGGAGTTTTTTCTTATGGTTCTCTCGTTGCCCCATATTAGACGTCTACATAATTCCGTCAACACTTCTCTATTCCGTCATCCTTACACACCATTTCTCGAACGCTGGCTGACAACGCACGGAGAGGGACGAGGTTTGCTTGCTCGAAACTTGGGTACGCAGCGGATCTTAGATAGTCAGTCCGTGGGGGTTTGGGAATGCGCCTAGCTTGAGAGTTAACGCCATAGATCTTATAAGGTCTCAGTGCTGGGTCGTAGTGTCTACCTCCCGAAATTTAATTCAATTCAATTCCTGAAGGACTACGTATACTGGAATAATCCACACACAGTAGAGGAACTATAAAATAACCTTTCTCGTATAATCGCCGCGGCCTCATGCTTAACATGTCGGCATCATACAATAACGTGAGGTGTGCTTTTAAAACCACGACCAGTTGTTGCTTTGCAGGTTTCACTCTAAGCATCACGTTGTCACGTCTACTTCCTCCATAAGAATAAGCACTAGTTTGTTATATTGTTAAATGGCTATTATTATTATTATTATTATTATTATTATTATTATTATTGTTGTTGTCCACACCTGTGGAGTAACGGTCAGCTCGTCTGGCCGCGAAGCCAGGTGCCCCGGGTTCGAATCCCGGTCGGTGCAAGTTACCTGGTTGAGGTTTTTTCCGGGGTTTTCCCTCAACCCAATACGAGCAAATGCTGGGTAACTTTCGGTGCTGGACCCCGGACTCATTTCACCGGCATTATCACCTTCATATCATTCAGACGCTAAATAACCTAGATGTTGATACAGCGTCGTAAAATAACCCAATAAAATAAAATAAATTATTATTATTATTATTATTATTAATATTATTATTATTATTATTATTATTATCATTATTATTATTATTTCATATATGAGTACGTTGATATTCTTAACTCTTAATAATAACTCTTAAATAATAATTTTTAATCACATACCTTAATGGTCATTCTCAGCACAAGACATTGCAACCTCGGTTTTAGTCCACGTGGATTAGACAAGTAGGTGTCATTTAATAATGGAAGCAGCTTATTGGTTGCAACATTGAAATTGAGGCGAGTGATTGGAGCGGCGACACAAGAAATTGAAAACAATAATACAATTAAATTTCAAAGACCTGCCGAATGTTACGCACGAGGCCGCTCAAAGACCTGCCGAATGTTACGCATGAGACTGGGGCGATATTACATATACCCTTAAAGGCCGTTGTTGTATTATAGAGGCATGCTATCCATTTGCAAACCGAAACAAAACATTCAAAGTAACTCAACTATTGTTTCATTCCCGAAACTGGGTGTTGTATTGCACGTTTCGACGTATCCCTGATACAGCGCAGGATTTTTTTATTGGTCTTGGTAGGGTTTGAACTCGCGAACCTCGCATCCAGTGAAAATATTGGTAACCATTATGCCATAGGAAATGACAAGTATGCTTTGGATACACGTCGTTTGAATTTCACACCAATATGGAGTTTATTAGACCAGAAGAAAGGAGATTAAGCCGAGTAAAATAAATAAATTGGATTTAAAAGCTTCCGCAGATCTGACGTGCGCAAGTGAAGCATGATTCATTAATGAGTGGGGTAGCAATTTAGCGACATTTGCGCACGTTGGCGGCGCGAGCATATCGATCTGTCGGCACAGTCTTGCGTCTCATGATTAATTACGCAGGATATGAATGAGAGCCGCTCGGCCCGCATGGTTCGCTAATATTTTTGGCTTAGAACTGAAACTTCATTGGGGACTGAAACTCGCTGTTACTAAACCTTGCGGGCCACAGATCTCTCCTTAGCAATAAGTAAAACTGTAAATCATAAAGATACCTTCAACCTGGAAAGAACTGTATTATGAAATATAATAATAGTAATAATAGTAATAATAATAATAATAATAATAATAATAATGGTTGGAATATTATTATTTTATATTATTATTATTATTATTATTATTATTATTATTATTATTATTATTATTATTATTTTTATCGACTCTCACTTTGCGAGGAGACAGAGGTTTAGGGTATTCGAGAATAAGGTGCTTAGGAAAATATTTCGGACTAAGAGGGATGAAGTTACAAGGGAATGGAGAAAGTTACGCAACACAGAACTGCACGCATCGTACTCTTCACCTGAAATAATTAGGAACATTAAATCCAGACGTTAGAGATGGGCAGGGCTTATAGCATGTGTTGGTGAATCTAGAAATGCATATACATAGAGTGTCATTTGGAAGTCCTGAGGGAAAAATACCTTTGGGAAGGCCAAGGCGAAGATGGGAAAATAATATTAAAATAGCTAAATTTGATAGACGTGGGATGTGATGTTAGGGACTGGATTAATCTTGCTCAGGATAGGGAGCGATGACGGGCTTAAGTGAGGGTGGTAATGAACTTCCGGGTTCCTTAAAAAAACCAATCTGTAAATATTATTATTACTGTTATTATTATTATTATTATTATTATTATTATTATTATTATTATTATTATTATTATTATTATTATTATTATTATTATTATTCCAATTCACTGCGGGCTAAAGCAAGGAGATCCACTATCACCTTTACTTTTTAACTTCGCTCTAGAATATTCAAGATAACACAGAGGGTTTAGAATTGAACCGGTTACATCAGCTTCTCGTCTATGCGGATGACGTGAATATGTTAGGAGAAAATCCAGAAACTATTAGGGAAAACACGGAAATATTACTTGAAGCAAGTAAAGCGATAGGTTTGGAAGTAAACCCGAAAAGACTAAGTATATGATTATGTCTCGTGACCAGAATATTCTACGAAATGGAAATATAAAAATTGCAGATTTATCTTTCGAAGAGGTGGAAAAATTCATATATCTTGGAGCAACAGTAACAAATATAAATGACACTCGGGAGGAAATTAAACGCAGAATAAATGTGGGAAATGCGTGTTATTATTCGGTTGAGAAGCTTCTGTCATCTAGTGTACTGTCAAGAAATCTGAAAGTTAGAATTTATAAAACAGTTATATTACCGGTTGTTCTATATGGTTGTGAATCTTGGACTCTCACTTTGAGAGAGGAACAGAGATTAAGGGTGTTGGAGAATAATGTTCTTAGGAAAATATTTGGGGCTAAGAGGGATGAAGTTACAGGAGAATGGAGAAAGTTACACAATGCAGAACTGCATGTATTGTATTCTTCACCTGATATAATTAGGAACATTAAATCCAGACGTTTGAGATGGGCAGGACTTGTAGCAGGTATGGGCGAGTCCAGAAATGCATATAGAGTGTTAGGTGGGAGGCAGGAGGGAAAAAGACATTTGGGGAGGCCGAGACGTAGATGGGAGGATGATATTAAAATGGATTTGAGGGAAGTGGGATATGACAATAGACTGGATTAATCTTTCACGGGCTAAGGACCTATGGCGGGCTTACGTGAGGGCGGCAATGAACCTGCGGGTTCCTTAAAAGCCATTGTAAGATGCATTATTATTATTATTATTATTATTATTATTATTATTATTATTACTATTATTATTATTATTATTATTATTATTATTATTATTATTATATATTGGTGTTAACGAAACACAGTAGCATTTTATAATAAACTAAATACTTTTAAAATTAAAAATTGAAACATTTATTGGACACTGCGGATTGAAATTTTGAAGTTGAATATTAAAAAAAAAAAAATGCTGTCCATTTATAGAAGTAAATTTAAAATTCTGGATAATTAGTTCTTTTATAAGCAGATCAGAGATTTTGAGAAAAGCGTAATGTATGAAAGTTAAATTTTGAAAGATGACATATATTTCGAAAATATGCAGTTTTTCTAATCTGAATAACTAAAAAATCATTCATCTGATCGTAAAGATACTTACATGCAGGAACACTTACGCCAATGGATTCCAGTATACGAGATAATATGAAGTATCTACCTTAAACCATTACACCTTTTTAAAGGAAGATATCTGAAATTATCTCTAGACACATGTGCTACACCTTATCTGACAAAAAGCTAACAACAGATTCGATGTTTGTAGAGTTACATTAAGTTCTTACAGTTGAAATGTATTGCAATGAAAAAGAAACAGCTATTGGAATGAAATAAAATCATCTTTGTCCTTATAACTCTTTCGAAATAAACAAGTTACAACTTTTGTACGCAGTCAGATGGCATGATAAATACACTTTCCTTGTTCGATTGGTAGAAAAAACGTCTGTTTGTTTGAAAATATCGAAATGCACATGTTTCTGGCATCGCAATGCCTTGCTTGTGTTTATACTGCTTATAACAAGGAAGTGAAAGTAAGAAGGATTTCCATGGCAACATATTTCTGAAGGCATAAATGATGGCATTTCCGTGTGTATGTTGGCTCTAGATATCTCCACTCCCATCTGCTGTACAGTTAACAGAACTGATTATATTTCTTGGCTGGCTCAGGGATTCAGTGAGTAGGTGTTAGTTTGTAGCGAGATTATACGGGATTGCGCGAGCATTTGCATCAGCGCACCGCTAGTTCTCGGGCTGTTTTCCTTCACGAAACCAACACTAGGAACTCAGCTAAGGCGTTACGCCAGATTTATCCCTGCCTGCTTGCCGGGAATCCTCTTGAAAATGCCCACGCATCCCTGCATTCCACTCAGAACAATAGGTTCAATTCACTTTCTAAATTCCGAGCTTATCGCAGGAGATTAAAAGCTGTACTTGGAAACAATCATTATAATTATTACTGGAACACGTTATAAAATTTTCTAACAGAATAAAGCATCATACGCAGTGGAAGAGAAGAGAAATATTGTCCTGAGTTTTAATGTGAATCTCTGTGAAAATAAGTTTTCCCTCTGCATAACGTACGCAGTATCATTATTTAAAAAGTATCCCTGTTCATCTTCATCATCATTATCAATATCAGCGTCAACACGGTTTTCATTGTCACAGTCAACACCGCTATCGTCACCGTCAATACCGTCATCACCGTCACCGTCAACATCGCTATCATTGTTATAGTCAATACCACCGGCACCGTGAACACCGTCACCGTGAACACCGTCACCGTCTACACCGTCATCACCATCACAATCGCTATCATCGTCACCGTCAACATTGCTATCATCGTCACCGTCAATACAGTCATTACCGTCACCGTCAACATCGTTATCTTTGTTACAGAAAATACCACCTGCACCGTCAACACCGTCATCACCATCACAGTCGCCATCATCGTCACCGTCAATACTGTCATCACCGTCAACATCGCTATCATCGTCACCGTCAATACCGTCATCACCGCTATCATCGTCACCGTCAATACCGTCACCACAGTCAACATTGCTATCATCGTCACCGTCAATACCGTCACCACCATCAACGTTGCTATCATCGTCACTGTCAATACCGTCATTACCATCAACGTTGCTATCATCGTCACCGTCAAGATTTCTATCATCGTCACCGTCAATACCGTCATTACCATCAACATTACTATCATCGTCACCGTCAATACCGTCACCACCCTCAACATTGCTATCATCGTCATCGTCACCGTCAATACCGTCATTAACGTCACCGTCAACATAACTATCTTTGTCGCAGTCTTTACCACCGGCACTATCAACACCGTCACCAACTACACCGTCACTACCATCACAGTCGCTATCATCGTCACCGTCAATACCGTCATCACCGTCAATATTGCTATCATCGTCACTGTCAATACCGTCATTACCGTCACCGTCAACATCGCTATTCTCGTCACACTCAATACCACCGGCACCGTCAACACCGTCACCGTCTTCACCGTCATAACCATCACAGTCGCTATCATCACCGTCAATACCGTCATCACCGTTAACATCGTTATCATCGTCACCGTCAACACTGTTACACAATGTTATTCTACGGTTATTTTATGTAACTAGTATCTAACCTCTTTGTTTAAAATAAATCACCTTTAATTTTGTAAGAAATCAATTTAATCTTGAAATCAAAATCAAGAACCAAGTACTTTTCCTATACATCCAGCTCATTCAGTACAATCATTCTTTTTCCATTATATTTTAATGTTTGTCACAAATCCTGGTAAGTTTAAGTATGGTATTTAGTGAGAGTCGAATGCAGTAGCCGTCCGTTCTGCAAGTCATCATCCGTTGTAAGTTAAGGTAAAACGTAACATAGCTTATGTACCATCAGCAGAAAGCACAACGTTTACATTGAACCTCTTCTTTCTAGATTTTTCTTCTCGTCACTATGTATTGCTGTTCTGGATAAGACCGCTTTTTCTGTTTCTCTAAACAAATCTGACCAATTTCACCTTTGTCTGCCCTCGTCTCTCTTCCCTATTCTGTTGTCCCATATAGTGGATGCTTAGGCCCAGCTTGACTGGCTGAATTTTAGCACTTGACCACCTCATCTCCACTTCAGTTGTAGTTGTCCGGCTCATCACTTCTTGGTTGCTGACTCTATCCCTCCAGGAGACGTGCAGTATTTTCTTCCTCATCTTTCGTTGGCTTAATCTTAGCATCTTCATTTGGGTATTTGTCAGCGACTAGGTTTGACTGCCATGTAGCATGACGGAGAAGTGGTCAGCTTCCAGCATCACAACTTCGTTTCGTCTGCTTCATGGTACAACTTATTAATATACACTATCTACCAAAAAGTAATTAGGCACTGTTTTACCTCTTTAGAACATCGTGGTACCATCTCTTGTTGCTATAACAGCAGCCACCCTGTCAGGCATGCTCTCCATTAGTTTGTGTAGGATATCCACTGGAATGCGTCGCCATTCCTCTTGCAACGTGGCACTCAGTTGACCAATGGAAGTTGGCCGCATCTCCCAAGACCTCAATCGCCGGTCCATTTCGGCCCAAAGGAGCTCAATGGGATTGAGATCAGGTCTCTGTGCAGGCCAGTCAAACCGGTGAACATTCTTGTCTGCATACCACTGTATAATAGCCACCGAAACATGGGGCCAGCTTCCATTGTCCAACTGAGTGCCATGTTGCAAGAGAAATGGGTCGCATTCCAGTGGATATCCTACACAAACTAGTGGAGAGCATGCCTGGCATGGTGGCTACTGTTATAGCAACAGGAGGTGGTACCACGAGGTTCTGAAGGGACAAAAAAAGTTCCCAATTACTTTTTGGCACATAATGTATGATGTATAGAATCAGAGATCGTACACAAGATCTATATGTTTCGTTCAGAATTTAAATGCCGTAATTGAATACTATATTGTCACAAATAACTAGATGAAAAGCATTGAAGCAGTATTATTTGTAACATAAAAGTAATATTAGGAGTTATTCTTAGTTCTTCTAAAGGAAATAATGTTTAATTTATTTTCATGGAAGTGATTTTCTTTTCACACCTAGATATGGTTTTTAAAATCTTTTGAAGTCTTCGTCGGACTCTCTGCGGAGAGAAAATTAAAAATCCCACAAATGTTGCTTTTAATGACTAACATAAAACGGCTGGCTTTTAAAACGCACAAAGTAAAGAAAACTTAGCAGTCCATCCGTCGCAAGAGGGATAAGATGGACGAATGAGAGGAAACTAAAAGGCATTTTATCTCAAATTAAAAAGAATCCTCTCTGCGTTGTAATATTTAAAGAAAAAACATGTGTAATTACTTTATTTCAGTTTTTAGACATTGTAAAATAAGGGTGATAGAGCAGGTCGAGTTTTAACACCACGTGAAGGATTACAAACTCAAATTACACAATCTGTGAGGAAATGTTATACAAATTTGTTTTATGTGAGTTTAAATGTATGAAAACAAGCTAAACAGACGTTTGTGTGTGTCCTGGTCTCATTTGTGTTGTAGGGAAGTTGCTGTAATATCCTTGAGTCTGAAACTAAGGAATAAAATATAAGTCTGAGAAATTTAAACACTCACGTCAAACAGCAAGATCATGCTTTGATATTTGTATAGTAAAATAAAAGGAGTAGGCCTACTTACTTACTTAAAATGGGTTTGAGAGAGGTGGAATATAATGGACTGGATTAATCTTGCTTAGGATAGGAACCGATGGCGGGCTTAAGTGAGGGCGGCAGTGAACCAGCGGGTTTTTTTTAAAGCCATTTGTAAATAAGTTGGTAGCATTTAGTATATATTTAGTATTTATTGCTACATAAATACAAAATAAATACACTTTGTGCGGAGTGTGACACTATGGAACATAGGCCTAAACATGGACATTACGACGAAGTGAAGAGAAACAACAATAAGCACTTGAAACGTGGATATGTTGAATAATGGAGCATGTGAGATAGACATGCAGAATAAGAAATGAAGCCATGCTAGAAAGAGATAATAATGCTAAAATTAATCAGGAAGAGAAAAGGGAATTGGCTGGGTCACTGGCTAGAAGGAACTGTCTACTGAATGCATCATTGGAAGGATTGGCGAACGGGAGAACATTTCGGGGCAGAAGAAGATATCGGATGATAGACAACATATGGACCATATGCGGAGACTAAGAGGAAGGCAGAAAATAGGAAAGATTGGAGAATGCTAGGTTTACAGTGAAAGACCTGTCATTAAGAAGAAAACTATAAATGAATTATTAAAATTTGTACAAGTCCACCGTTGTGGCTGAGGGGTTAGCGAGCCTAACTCCGAACCCAGCTGTCCCGGGTTCGATTTCCGGTCAGGACGAATTGCCTGGGTGAGGTTTTTTCGGGGCTTGTCCCTCACTCCTATGGATGAATATCAGGTAACTTTATCAGGCGATTAGAGCCCCACTCATCTTTACCGCTTCCTTTCCTCTCTCATCATCCTTTCCTCATCACCCCTTTTCTGGTTTTTCAGATCACTCTTACAGGCTGCCTCCTGGAACTACTGGCTCTCTCGATCGGCCTCCGTGGAATGTAGCTAAGCGACGTTAGATGGCTTCTGCAAGGAGCACTCGAGGCGGACCCACTCGGGGGAGGAGTTTCGTCTCCTACCGACAGGAGGGCCTTGGGGGAAGTTGCCGAAGCAGAAATGGTATATGGATTTCTGTTGGCTGTAGGGACTGGTCGCCAGGGAGTCATATGTTTGGGTTGGTGCGCGTAGGGGATCTATGACACGCAACTCATTCCATATCGAGGGTTAGTGCAATAGATCTCAACAGGTCGCAGTGCTGGGCCATCCGTACCTCCCTCACTTAAATTCCATTCCATTCCAAAATGTATACATTGTTCAAGCAATAAATGGAAAACATGTTCTACTTTTCCTGATGATACATATTTTCAAACGCTTGCTATAGCTAAACTGTGAAGTATGAATTGGATATACAGGGACATCATTTTATTTTTACTAACATTTTTAATATTAACCTGGCTATACCTTTAGAGAACCGGAAACACCCTTTGCTACCCCCTTCCACGACTGTAGTTCGATGATACTGGCGTAAAACACAAACAAATGACTTTACTAGGTATAGGAGGGAAGAAAAGCAGTTCATCCATTTACGTAAACTAGGAAATATCGCGATTTTAAGTTCGATAATTTTCATTGGGTTTTTGTTTAATTAAAATACAGTACAGTATTAAGAATAAGTGTTTTTACTCACGAACTGAGTTATCCATGCGAACGTATTCATTATGCAGTGTATATTATACTGTCTACAGCACAATAGCGTACAATATAGAGAATAAAGTTAAATTGAAAAATAATCATAATATGGATATTTAAACACATTTTTGAAAATGGTGGCCGTTCATTTCGATACAGGCTTCAGTTCTAATGTGTATATTATGGCACTATAGACTATTGCATTTAATTCCAATTGCCAGTTTCGTCCTTCGTACTAGTAACTCACGTTGAAATAATTCTGTGTCTACTCTATAAAAGAGTACCTTACGTACTGTAAATTCAATCTTCACTTCTGGCCGACCCGCACAGATAAAATTGCTCAGACATGCTATCTACTGTCCGTCCAAGTGGTTATGTCGTAGGATCGTAGAAAGAGGGTAAATCACATGACAGTTAATTACTTATCGAGGCTCTTTTATTTAAGTTATTTTAAACAGTTGTATAATATTACGTTAACGTCCAATTCCTAACAGAAATTAATGTTTTCAGAAAAGAGCTAAGACAGCCCAGCTCTTACAGAGGGGCGAGCAAAAGCAGGTGGGGGA
This sequence comes from Periplaneta americana, assembly GCF_040183065.1. Lineage (NCBI taxonomy): Eukaryota > Metazoa > Arthropoda > Insecta > Blattodea > Blattidae > Periplaneta > Periplaneta americana. Next base: position 159,109,811 of record NC_091119.1, read on the forward strand.
AATCGGGATGCGACGTAGGCAAACGGACAGTACCTGTGCAAAAAAATATGATTCAATATTGATAGCTCTTTCGTCACTGGAAAACGCGAACATATTTCTGGAACGTACTATACTCACTAAGTCAGTGCTGTTTACTACATTCGGCCTTGATTCTGTGTGGAGGACAGTTGGAACTTCATTAGTAGAAGGGGTGGGAGTGAAGTACATTGAAAAACTGAGGTACAATAAACATTGAAGTGAAAATGAAATGTTGGGCATGTATTATTTTTGTTAGTGAGATACGATAATGAACTCGATCTTTTAAGTAATGCCAACCATTTTGATATCTCTTGCGGTTTAGGAAACTGGATTATTTTTGTTTTATTTCCGCATAAAAACTGTAAGCTTGTGACATTATGTCGAAAAAAAAGTCACCGGGATTTTTGAGAATTAATATTTAACGATATCCAACGTTACGAAGAACAGAAAAGTTAATCTATTATGACGGTTTCTTGTGTGGAATTGCTGCGTGTTATTTGTACATGTAAATTTCCGTGGCAGGAAATATTAAATAGATATGAGGCTGAAATATTCAAGACTAGGCAGCGTCGAGGAGATGGCCAGGCTGGCGACAGACGGCTTCATCATTATCATACGCCAAGATAATACAGGCGTCGCGGACGTGCAGAAACCGCGCTCCAGGAACGCAGCTAATCAAACACACAATTCCGGGCTGTGGAACAACATGAGGTCAACCGCGTCTTGTTACCGGTAACGCGGACGGCAAACACAGGCTTTGAGGGAGGTGTGGACCATCACACAGTCACACCAGCATGCTGAGAAGCGGTGTTGTGTGTGACGTCAAAGTCACATGGAAATAAAAAGATTATCGCCTGATACTTTGTAGCTAAACAACAGAAGAAAAGCATACAAATAGGAATAAAAATCAGTCATGAATAATAATAATAATAATAATAATAATAATAATAATAATAATAATAATAATAAATCACACTCGTAACCATTATCACATTCGACATTCATAGACGTAAAATCAATCATATTTTGTTGACGGTAATCGTTACCACATTCACACTCGTCAGTCTCAATCATAGTAACAGCACAGTCTAGAATATACAGTCACGAAGCTTGACTTGTGAGGGTGCTAGAAACAACAGACGGTGCCGATACTATTTCGCATTGTCTGTAATGAGGCGATATTAGCGATCCTAGTGGTTAGCAACTATCTATGGATGTATATTTACTACGTATTGAGCTTCGTGACTATATACTAGACTGTGGTAACAGTCTGTCAAGAGAGGTGGCTCAAATGGTAACGTATGACACTTTCATTCTGGAGATCCTTGGGTTCAAATCTCGTTGTTAGCTAATCTCACTGAGGTTTTTCATGAATTCCCTCAGTCACAAAGGTAAGTGCCTGATTTTATATATACAGGGAGTTTCCGGGCTAGTGTTACAAATTTTCAGGGATGATGGGGAAGGGCACATGTATCAATTTGAGATAAGGAACCCTGGTTCGGAAATGATCGAGTCGAAAGTTATAAGCAAAAATATTTGTGTGGAAATGGAATTGTAATTTCGCACCACGTGCCCGCCTTCCCTTAACCTTTCGAACAGTTGTGGAAAGATCGTATGGGCCGGATGTCTCCTACGTGGGTACTTGCCCCCATACAATCTGTGAGCTTGTCTACGGTTTCCATTGGTTCATCCGTATTCGAAAATCGTGTCTGCATATTCCCCTCTCGTGTACTCCTCCATTTCACTAGGACTGATCGACTGGACACTGCAACTTGTACACATACACTGCTGTTTACAGACGTGCATATCAGGACCGACCATGTCCGTTACATATTACGCCATCTGCACTGATTTAGTGTAGTTTCCTGTCCCCACCCCTCAGACAGCGCACTGAATGGAATACTGTATGTAGACAAGGTAAACAACGTCAGATGAGTACAGTATGTGTAAGGTGTATAGATAAATACACATAAATAAGGTGTACAGAGGAATAAAAATATTTAATTCCCACACAACTTGTTTTGCTTATAACTTTCGACTCGGTCATTTCCGAACCAGGGTTCCTTATCTCAAATTGATACATGTGTTTTTCCCCATCATCCCTGAAAGTTTGTAATACTAGCCCGGAAACACCCTGTGTATACAGACACCGTGTACATAAAATAATATCGAAATATCTAATAACATGATCAGAATAATTGAATTATGGTTATTGTAAGATGTTAACAAAAGTTGGGAGATTTTATTCATTGGCAATAGTTATCGTTGCTTAGCCGTTTGTCACATTTTTTCCGTATGTTTAATTTTTTCTAAAAATGACGAATTTAGAACAGAAAGCTCGTTGTATAGACCGGCTAATTCAGACTAATTCAACAACACAGGTTCAAAGAAATTATAGGAGAGTCTGCAATACTCCTCATTCACCTTCTAGACGTGATATTCGGCTATTGTATGAGGAACGTATGCAAACTGGTAGCGTAGGAAAGGCAAAACGTACAGGAAGACCGGGTACCTGAAGCTCAAGTTGCAGCAATACATGAAGCTTTCCAACACGGTCCAACAAAGTTTATTCGTCGAGAATTACAAATTCCACAAGCAACTATCCACAAAGTCTTCAGAAGCGTCTTAAGCTCCTTCTTTCCTCTTTCTTACGATCATACCAGTTATGCTTAAAAAAAAATTGGAACGAAATTGACTTTCGATTAGACATTGCACAGGCAACCTGTAACAAAACTCCCAACATCTCTTAATCTCACAAAGCAAAAAGAATAACAATATGTTCATTGGTTTCAAGGTTATTTCTGTGTATTCTTACTGCATTATTTTATGTACACTATGTACATTTTAGATATAACTTGATCCGGTAAGCCGATATGTTTAATTGCCATTGGATTCCAAATCAGCGAACAATATTTTGTTAGCGATGTTTTCAGCTACAGAGACTTATTCAGCATCGAAATTTAATGTGAACAAGAAGTGACCTAAATATTTTAGATGGAACCTCTATAATAGGGTTGCCATACGTCTGGGTTTTCCCGGACACGTCCTCTTTTTTGGGTTAAAGTTTTCGTCCGGGCGGGTTTTTAGATTTTGGCTAACTGTCCGGGTTTTTAGGTTAAGTTTAAAATACCACGTTACTAGTGAAGGAAAGTGCCACAAACACTTGTAACAGTTACTTTGTTGTAGCTTGGAACCTTCTAATCGTTACAGTTAAGTAACGCTTTCGTCCACCCCATTTTAAATGCTCTCGTGAACTTCTCTTTCTGTACTCTTTGACCGCAATATTATCGATGTTTTATTTTTGTTATGTTTGGAAGCTTGCGTCTTGTGTTTAAAACTGTTGCCACTATGTGGCAATGCTCTATGTTGTCTTCCCGTTACTATTGCCTACTGGCTGTCGACTTTCATAACGGTCTTTTGTTCTGCTGCGCATGCTTGTAGTTTGTACGAGAAGAAATGCCAAAAAGAAAGTGTAAATTTTCTGCCGAATTGCAGAAGAAGGATCCTTTTTTTTCGAAGAGGTGAATGAATGGTATGTAAAGCCGGTACATTTGTTTCAGTATTGAGTAAGTGAGGACTTGATTTGCAAGCGCATCTGGATTGCGAAAAAACACAAAAGAGCAGTTCGAGGAGAAAGTTATCTACAAAATTAACTGACTTTTTTGTAAAACCTGATAGCAAATTGGAAATGAAGTAACCGCCGCAGAAGGAACTTTAGCTCTCCACACTGGTAAACACCACAATAGTTTCAGTGTGATGTGCACATCTGGCCTACTGAAGGCAACGATCCCAGATTCGGATATTGCGAAGAAGTTTATTGTGAAAAAACGAAGACAGAGGCAATTATAAACTCTGTTTTGGCACTCCATTCTTTGGGAAATATTTTAGAAACCATTGAAGAAAATGAAATTCTTTATTGTGAAGTTTCCACTGATGGAAGTAACCATGGTTCGATAAAGCTCTTTCCAATAGTTATCCAGTATTTCGACTGGAAGAACGGTGGTTTGCAGTCCAAAATATTGAACTGAAAAGTGAACTCAACGAGACTGCAGGTACAATATCGCCTTATATAACAATATAGGATACCAAAGTACTGAAAAAGTGTGTCATTATTATTATTATTATTATTATTATTATTATTATTATTATTATTATTATTATTGTTTTTTGTGATTTATAATTAGAGTCATGTTTATGAAGATTAAATTATAACCAATTCACTTGTTTGTATTATTATTTTGTTATTTAAGGTTAAGAAAATTACTACTAGCAATATTTCTCAGCTTCTATAGTCTACATACCATACATAGGCTATATCAGTATTGTACATGATAGCGATCTGTTCGGAAGTAGGTGTATATAAAGTGTCCTCTTTTTTGATGATCAAAATATGGCAACCCTGCTCTATAAGGACTCTTTTACATGCCTTAATACTGTTAAACTGGACAAAGATTTTCATTTCCCTCCACAAGGAAAGATGCTGAGGTTAATCGACCTTTTGAGGTACATTGCCCTTGACTGACTTCGAACCTGCGAACATCGGATGGAAAGGTTAGCACGGAAACTGCTAGATCACCAACAACAATGAGCCTCTGGTCAAACTTATACAGGCTAAAGTGGAATTTGTGTTAGAGAAATAGTCTACATTCAATATAATTCCATATGACATTAATTAAATCCGAATTCATCCGAAAAGAAGCTTTCCATTTGAATGAAGTATCAAATTATATGTTTCATATTACATGTCAATGCTTAATGAGTATATAATCTACAACTTCTGTGGTGTATCAAACGCGTTTTAGTGCTATTCTCCATACATCAGTCTCGGCTGCTATAACACGTCACAAGCGAGATGGCATATATATACCACATCCGACAGAGAATGTGAAGTGAGGAGATGAACGCTGTGGAGCCGATAAAGACGTGCGGGGGGGTGGCGCTGAACATGGAGTGCAGATTACTGATGTGAAGGAATAAAGGGGACTAACATAACATGTTATATAAATGCAGCACATTAACCCCGGCATGGCACCGGCATAATGGAGCATTTTACACATGAAATATGACTTGACCATTTGATTGTAACATGTTATCGGTTATGACACTCGCAGTCATATCTAAATCGATTTCCAACGCCGAGAGATTGGAAGTATGGCGAAAAAAGGGGATGATGGCTGAACTGGTTGATGCTCGGAAGACCCTCGGCCTGTCGTACAGTAATTAAATGTGTACACCGTTCAAATCTTGTGCTACCATTAGACGGCAAATTACATCTGAGGGCCTTTTAATGTTTTGACGTTTAGATTAATGAGAAAAAACTTAAATCAGTAACGATGAAAGAGTAATGGAACGGGGAAAAATTCTCTCCGGCGCCGGGATTTGAACCCGGGTTTTCAGCTCTACGTGCTGATGCTTTATCCACTAAGTCGGAGAGAATTTTTCTCCGTTCCATTACTCTTTCATCGTATGATGACTCAGAATATCTACATGGAAATATCATATGTACTTCGGTACATTAAAATAATATATATGATATGCGTAAATCACTTCGTGATTTAAGACGGCGCATATTCCGTCGGATCCCGGCCAACTAGTCACTCATAACGAGTGCACCTCAGCACATGTGTGGACTTCAGTCCTACGTTCATACACATCTATGACGTAGTGCAGAGGGCGGCCACTAGAGGAAACCCAAGAGTTGGAGCTTAATCTGAGACGATTCTATCCGACGCCGGGGTTGTATCCGGTGTGGCTTAGTGGATAAAGCATCAGCACGTAGAGCTGAAAACCCGGGTTCAAATCCCGGCGCCGGAGAGAATTTTTCTCTGTTCCATTACTCTTTCATCGTATGATGACGCAGAATATCTGCATGGAAATATCATATGTACTTCGTACATTAAAATAATATATATTAAATCAGTAAAGTGTTTTAGCTTATGATTTAATTCCAAACAGTGAAAAATACCACGAAAAATATTCGATGCCCGAAACTGAAAGCTTGTACCGTTGGCTACTCAGCAGATGACAGTAGAAGGAATGTGAGTTCATAATATTGTGGATGGTAATTCTGATAAACATCACACAGATAATCATCGCAGTAGCCAGGTTATTACTCATTTCGAAATCATCAGTTGAAATAGGAGTATGGAAATTAATGGATACTAATTATTTTAATAAAATATCGATTAATATGAAATTACGTAATATAGTATGAAATATAAATAACTTAACTTTTCAGTTACGATGCACAGGAGCAATCATTAGCAACTGATGAAGTCCGCATAACTGTTTTAGTTAATGAATAGTAACGCTATCGCATCAAATAATGTAAGAATTAATATCACTAACGTACTGGTATTTCCCTCTGGCGTTTAATTCCACACTCTTCTTCTCCTAGTCACAGAAATTACCTAGGCCTACTTACCAATGACAAGCATTATCGTCTAGCTGCGTCGAAGATACTGTTAAAATCTAACCGAATTAGAGTAACCTGAAGTGACGGATTTGTATTGGCAAGATTAACTTGGCTAAAGTAGATTAACATGACCGAATTTTTTATAAAATGTTGTTGTTTCGAATGCGCCAGATGAGTTATCTCTGGTGGTATTTGTTTTATTATTTTATTTTTTCTTTTTAAATACTACCAAGCGTCTGGAAATTTATCCTTCGAAGAGGTGAAAAAATTCAAATATCTTGGAGCAACAGTAACAAATATAAATGATACTCAGGAGGAAATTAAACACATAATAAATATGGGAAATGTGTGTTATTATTCGGTTGAGAAGTATTTATCATCCAGTCTGCTGTCAAAAAATCTGAAAGTTAGAATTTATATCAGCGTTGTCAGACAGAGACAAAACTGAGCGGAGCGCTCCACTAGACTGGTTGCGTGCTCCGGTGTTTCCACAGACATAAGCAAGTTCACACTCCGATCTAGCTCCACAACCGGTTTTGGAGCTTACAACTCTGACACTACTGATTTATAAAACAGTTATATTACCGGTTGTTCTTTATGGTTGTGAAACTTGGACTCTCACTTTGAAAGACGAACATAGGTTAAGAGTGTTTGAGAATAAGGTGCTTAGGAAAATATTTGGGGCTGAAAGGAATGAAGTTACAGGAGAATGGAGAAAGTTACACAACACAGAACTGCACGCATTGTATTCTTCTCCTGACATAATTGGGAACATTAAATCCAGACGTTTGAGATGGGCAGGGCATGTAGCACGTATGGACGAATCCAGAAATTCATACACTATATAGTGTCAGTGGGGAGGCAGGAGAAAAAAAGACCTTTGGGGAGGCCGAGACGTAGATGGGAGGATAATATTAAAATGGATTTGAGGGAGGTGGGATATGATGGTAGAGACTGGATTAATCTAGCTCAGGATAGGGACCAATGGCGGGCTTATGTGAGGGCGGCAATGAACCTACGGGTTCCTTAAAAGCCAGTAAGTATGCCAAGGGTCTGAGAACTGCTCGTTTTTATAATTTCTTAAGAATCACCTTGTGGGTACTGCCTTTGTGTACCTCGTTTTAACTGTGACAACGTGTTTTAATTTCGTGTTAGCATTCACCCTATATTGTTTATGTGTTTGTTTCTGAAGAATTTTAGATAAGGGCGCAAATAGCCAGAGCAGCTGATGCGCTCTTTTTAAGAATAACTAACTAACTGACTAGACTAGACTAGACTAGACTATTCTATAGTCAATTTCATGAATATTATGTATCTGGTATGTCATTCTCATAACTCATATTATTTAAAGAGATTTTGACATTACGGTATGCAGCTAGATGAGATTTATTGCCTGATATGTCTAGCACATAGGGCTGTTCGCATTAGCTGTTGTAGCTCTGGATTGAATAATTTGAAAAAATCATTTCTCGAAAACTAGGCTTTCTCCGGAGGTTTCTTATTTCAAATGGAACGTACGGGGAAAAATCGTTGTGAAAATCCATTATCACTTATGAGCTTTCCTTGTAAATCAACAAACTTGACAGATGTGAAGAAGCTGGACTCAACCGGACTAGGAGATGTGATTGTACCGAAACGGACCGAACCGACGCAACAATACCGAGACGGACTGGATGGACTGAAGTTGTCGGAGTGGATTCATATCCCCGGAATTGACTAACCTGACCTGAATTTGTGGTGAAGGTGAAATATGTAGCAGAAAATGACCTCGTTGCTTAGTTTTATATTCTTGATTATTTCGATTCTTACGAATAGATAGGAACGTAGAAGAAAACAATGGTTTGATATCAATAGTCAAGTAATTATTTTACTTCATTGCAATAAGTCCAATCTACACCTCTAATGAATAATTCAACATTGCTTTCTCCCTTACTCGCAACGATAAAATGAAAGCATAGCCTGTTTTGAACTCCGACGACTTTCTCCCGTGCTTTTGCTCGAACAAAGTACGTTCAATTTTTTGCAGCAATATAATGCATGGTCCTTTCAAATCCTCTTTTCAATTATCCTTTTTCTACAGGAACTGTTTCCTTCTTGGTGAAACAAGAAAAGAAAACGAAGCCTAAGAAGAGATTGGAGTAAAGCAATTAACATGTTGAGATTTTAATTGTCTTCCTGAATGGGAATAGCGCCGCGCGAGTAGCTAGTCAGAATGAGCCTCATCACCTCAGAATGCAGGATCTCGTGTTATTGTTCAGAACCGGGGCTGGGGATTTTCTCTTGGCCACTTCATTCGGAAAAACTGTGAGTTCAACGAGCTTGGTGTACATCTCACCAACTAGATGCAACAACAGTGCGCCAAATTTAATCTCTCCTATCAATATAAACACACTTGATTTCTGTATAAACCACAAAATACTGACAAGATATTCATCACTCGCCATAGCATATTTTATTGTTGGTTACTAGGGAATCAAACCTAAGGAAACAGAATTCCTGCCGTCATTCCACACTACAGTCTGACAAGCAGCTCACCAGCTCTCGCGGGTAAAATTCTTGCCGTCTCACGGCACTATAGCCTGGCAAGTAATATTTTGCGTAACTAATGAATTATTTATTTAAAGAAATGAAATCCTACCTAAATTAATAATACAGTAATATGTAAAGTGCCCAATGGGCAGAAGTCTATATGACTCTAGTCTGTACAAAGTTGTTTAGAGATACACTAAGTGTCACACTGTTCACTACACAATGGGAAGAATATTTATATGATTCTAGTCTGTACAAAATTGAATCAGCGATACTGATCTCTTGTTAAATTCCAAGGCATGGTAAGTATCACACTGTTCGCTACACGGTACACATATACACTCGTGGCAGGCCTGGTGGAAACACTTCCTGGAAATCCTGCGGATAATGTAATGTCGTCGGGTGTTATGAGTCCGGGACGAGAGAGTATGATTAAAGAACGTGAAAGAAAATTGAAATTGTATTGCGGTTTATAATACATCAATTGATAGCCATTATTTGTACAAGAATGGCCGCGAAAGGTGGATCAGAAATAGATCAGCAGAAACTACAGTTTCAGGTTGAGCTGGAATTTGTCCAATGCTTGGCTAATCCAAACTACCTAAATTTTCTAGCACAACGTAGTTATTTCAAGGATCAGGTTTTCATAAACTATCTGAAATATTTGTTAGGCCTATATTGGAAAGAACCAGAATATGCACGATATCTCAAGTATCCAATGTGTCTATACTTCCTGGATTTGCTTCAGTATGAACACTTCAGACGTGAAGTTGTAAGTGCACAATGCATCCAGTTTATAGACTACCAGCAGATCTTGCTGTGGCAGCATTACACGAGGAGGAGAACACGATTGTTGCAGAGACAGGCAGAGCAAGTTCAGAACCAAACAGTGACGAATACCAACGGACAGGGCCAGCCTCAGAAGACATGACATTGTTGATCTGTTCTTGCATGTAAAATGATGTTTTATTTCCAATACAAAGCTTACCTAAATTTCAGAGCAGTTATATCAGAATATCCTCTATTAAGTTCTACAAACATGTCGCAGCGATGTATGAAGTTCTGAGACACTCGATGAAACGTATTTTCATTGATATAGAATATTAACTGTTATTTTATCGTTACTTACAGTTGTTAAATAATTTAATTAAGGATTGTTTTGAGACCACAGACTCATAGTCGAATAATGTTATGTTTTTACCCCCCTATTTCCTACTTCAGTTTTAGCACAACCATTTAAATATACAGGTGTCGTATCATGCACGGTTCTACAGAGTGATTTATATAGAACTGAAACATTTCTTTCTTTCTTTGTTTCAAAACGAATGATGCTAGCCACAGTTTGTTATGCCTCAAATGTAGAGTATCTTTGGGAGATTACTAACCTCTATAGCAAATGTTGAAAATGCTTTATTTATTCGGCTGCAAATTCACTTAATGACCAGTTTTTAACGTCAAATTAAGCAGAAGTTTTGATTCCCTGTCACGAGATGCGCAGATGTTTATCCTTTATTCCTTATTGTTGGCATCTGTTTTCGACATTTTGTTTTAGTCACTGAAAATGCAGTACACATTAAATTAAAAGCTCTACCTTGTGAAGCAATACTGGATTACGAATTCAATTACAGCTACTCAAAGGGCATACCAGAGAGAATTTGGTGTTCGTAATCCCCACCAAAGAAACACAATACTGGGATTGGTAAACAAATTGGAAACAACTGGATCTCTAAAAGAATATGACAATAAATATACAGAATAAAAAATAAACATCTGCGCATCTCGTGACAGGGAATCAAAACTCCTGCTTAATTTGACGTTAAAAACCGGTCATTGAGTGAATTTACAGCCGAATAAATAAAGAATTTTCAACATTTGCAATAGAGGTTAGTAATCTCCAAAAGATACTCTACATTTGAGGTATAACAAATTGTGGGTAGCATCATTCGTTTTGAAATAAATAAGGAAAGAAATATGTCAGTTCTATATAAATCACTCTGTAGTTCTTGGAGGTATTCTGCCCAAGAGCAGGCCCTTCGCTCCAAACTCAGCATTCTCCAATCTTCCCCTCTTTTCGCCTTCCTCTTCGTCACCGCATACGATTCATATATTATATAACATTGTCTATAATCTGATATCTTCTTCTGCCCCGTACTTTTTCCCATTAACCATCCCTTCCTGTGCATCTTTCAGTAGGCAGCTTCTGAGTCAGTGATCCATCCAATTTCTCTTTCTCTTCCAAATCAGTTACAACATTATTCTTATTTCATCCTCTCTCTCTAGTATAGCTTCATATCACATTTTGTCTGTCCATTTCACATGTTCCATTCTTCTCCAGTGATACATTTGAAATAATTCAAGTCGTTTCTTTTCGCTTCGTCGTAATGTCTTTGTTTCTGTCTCTAGATGAAACAAATTACAAATACTAGGATTTTTTTTGGTTTAATTTTAGCAAATCGCTGTTATTCAGTTAGAACCTCTGTTACATACACAGTCTTCTACAATAAACAAAATTTGCTTTTGAATCCAGGATAGTCTATACTTGATAAATTATTAGGCATGTTCATAACCGTCGCCAGATATCGTAGATCATACCCACCAGCGGGACGTCATTTCAGCTGTCTCTGACAATTCTATGGGCGCCTACGAGTCTTGTCTCAAGACGTCTTTCACTCAACATAACCACGTATATTGTTCATTCACATTCCCTAAAGCCCACAACTTTTGGTGATGTGAAATGAGAATAAAATGTAGAGGAGATTAGAATTAAGTGAAGAGCTTTGTTAAAATAAATATTCTAATATTAGTAGAAAGTAGAAGACTCTTTATGTTCCGATCCTGTCTCTCCCAGATATCATTCTAGTCAAAGCCAGGCTTCGAATCCGTGCATGTGGAATCATAAGCCCGCGCTGCAGTATAATTTCATTGACAAGTATACAAGGCTCGTCCAGAAGTAAGTTTTCCTGGGGCCGTTTACAGAAAGAAAACACAATTTCATCGAAAGATTTATTTGATCAGATACAGCAATTGTTGAGCTAATTTTCAGCATATTCTATACTGTAAATGAGACATTTATCATACCATGGGATCAACAGAGAAGTGCAGACGGCTGTCAAACACTAGTTTCGATCCCAGGCGGCAGACGTCTATAGCCGTGGGACTGAAGCCGGATGGTCTATGGCGAGTCTATGGCATCAACCCCTTTGATTTGATTACCCCCCCTTTGATTTGATTACCTGGTTGGGCTTTTCCGAGGTTTTCCCCAACCAAAAGGCAAATTCCGGGTAATATTTTGGCGAATCCTCGGACCTCACCTTATCACACTACATCTCGCCAAAATATTGTAGAAAATTGCACAAAATTGTAAAAGTTGTAGAAAATTACTAAATTGTAAAACTATAAAAATTTTTGTAAAAATTGTAATTGTAATATTGTAAAATTTTGACTTGTTCCGCATCTTAAAGCTTCATTGCTCATGTAAGATCTATGGAATAAAATGAATGAATGAATGAATGAATGAATGAATGAATGAACACAAGGGTACAAAAGTTGATTCCACGGTATGACAAAATGTCTCACATCCGGTGGGGAATATGTTGAAAAATAGCTCAACAATTGCTGTTCCAATAAATCTTTCCATGAAATTGTATTTTCTTTGTGTAAATGGTCTCAGAGAAACTTAATTTCTGGACGGTCCTCGTATTTATAACTCTTAGAGTATAATTATTTATTATATTTAAATAACTGTGTCACACAAGGCAAGATTTATTATCAGGATTTGCATTGGTGCGTTTATCTATGTAACAGGGATTATATTGGTCTCTTCGGAGCATAAGAACTCGTAACTTTATTCTTCTGGGACTTTATACAGGGAATATAATGCAAATATTCCAATATTCCTGTGGGATGACTTTCAAATTAAACTTCCATCACTGTAAGAGTTATGTCATGCGAAGGGAGTATGAGGCCCTGTATGAGCCGTACAACTGTCTAATGCAATCACGAAGTTTGCTCATTTGCAGAGGAGTAACCAAGTTTACGTAACATGACCTGACGGCAGGGTTTCCCTCTCAAGTTTCGAGTTTGCTTACCGAATCTCTATGGAGTCCGCTACCACCGTTATCTACGAATAATTTCTTGTCGCAAAAGTGACCTATAGAAAAAAAATTTTTACCTTTGTTTAAGTCATTAATAATAATTATAAAGACAATCATGAAAAATCACTACATCAGATTCGTTGTTAAGATGTATCATCTTGTAGAAGACACAATAATCGAGGTGGTTGTCTGTCTCAATTTCATTTGTGTCATTATTTCATACAAAAAGACACATTTCTGAGAAATTTTAAACTTCATGTTTCATGTCTTCTTTCATGTACTTGTTTTTAAACTTCTTTCTGCGACTCTGAATACCTATTTTTGTGAGTTTCTTATCTTCCATTCTTTCTATATCAGTTCTATTATTAAGATCTAATTATTTCTAGAGCTGATCTCACTAACAGATGTTAAAAATGCACTAACACGTTGCTTGTTACACAGGATAAAATTGTAATAATTATGTTAACGTTTCTTCGTACATTTTGGTTTCACGAACGATTTCCAGATGGATGTTAGCTATGAAACTCTGCGAAAATGGGAATAGTGTGAATCAGGAAGACCGCGTCAAGACAAAAGCTTTTCTGAGCGCGTTTGACCCGCTTAAAATAAAAACTAGTATAATATTAAGTATCTGTTCTAGGGGCATTAAATAGAGTGTGCTGCGACATTGAACGCATAGAAAACCACGAATAACGAAGTTACCTTATTCTTTTGTTTCCATGGTACATGTGAGGCTTCAAAACGATTGTTTCATGTCAAAACTTTACAAACTTTTCTGCTTCTAGGATGAATATAGAAGTTCCAAGTCGAAAAAGACAAAGATAGAGCCAGTCTTTGAAATGTCGTGAATTACCTCATTCATTACCAGATACGGAAAGAGTCAAAGCAACATCTCTTCGAGAGAAATTATTTGTCATCTTACAAGCAAACATTCTGGTGGGGGCAGATAAAAATGTTAAATTTGTTCTTCCACCATGTTAATAATGTCAAAACAAGTACTTATACAAATTTTTGCCACTCGACCGAATTACGAGGACCATAAAAATAAGTTCGCTTGGGGCCGTTAACAAAAAGAAAACACAATTTCATTGGAAAAATTTATCGGAATAGACACAGCAATTGTTGAGCTTTTTTCAACATATTCCCCACCGGAATTGAGATATTTGTCATATCATGGGATCGACAGAGAGGTGCAAGCGACTGTCAAACACTGGTTCCGATCCAGTCGGCTGCTTCTACGACATACAAAAATTGAACCCATGGTATGACAAATGTCTCAATTCCAATGGGGGATATGTTGACAAATAGCGCAAAAATGCAGTATTTGTTTCAATAAACCTTTCCATACAATTGTCTTTTTTTCTGTGAACGGCCCCATGGAAAATCATTTTCTGGACGGCCTCATAATTGCGGTCGAGTGGCTAAAATTTGTATACAGACTTGTTTTGACATTATTAACATGGTAGAGTGAATTTATAGGGCCTAATTAGTCAAATCCACTCTCCTGACCTCCACGCTGGGGCCTCCTGGGATCTTTTAAGATTCGAAAGAGAGTGGTGTGCGGACAGCAACGGGAAGCTATCGCATTTATCTTTCCCAAGAAAAATTGCAAATGATGAGTCTTCCCACGATGAAAGATTCCGGAAATAAACTATTGGCTAGATCACTGGTTGAGAAGAAACTGACTTCTGGAAGGAATAGTGAACGGGAGAAGAGTTGGGGGCAGAAGAAGATATCAGATGATAGACGACATTAAGATGTATGGGTCATATGAATAGACAAAGAGGAAGGCAGAAAATAGGAAAGACTGCAGAATGCTGGGTTTGCAGTGAATGACCTGCCCTTGGTCAGAAGACTACGAATGAATGAATGAACGTGGTGGAAGAAAAAGTTTAGCTTTTTTATCTGTCCCCATCAGAATGTTTGCTTATTTGTGATACTCAATTTTGTTTCTGTGCAATGGTTGACCGGCCCTTTCTTTCCAAATGACCTTTGTAATTTGGTAACTGAGAATTTAGCTGAATGATAATTTCTAATATTCCCAAGTAGTAGTTAAAACACTGCGTTTGGCACTCAGAATATATTTCTCAAAACACCGTTGCCACTAATGTTGGTTCTTGAAATTGAATTTAGGTGCTTTAAAAATTGCCTTCAGCATAAATCGTACCGTTTAAGGGGTATAAATCGTACTTCGACTTTTTATAGGGGAATTTAAAGCCGCAGAAGTAATGGATCCTGGATTCCCGGTACTTCGCAGTGGTTATTCAATCAATGACTTCGTTTCACTGCTAATTCCATTTTCCACTGGCGCTCCGCACTGGACTTGGAACAGGTGAATAACTGCATTATGGAAATGCAGCCGCAGTTTGGAATGATGTGGTATTGTTGTTTCGGATTTGTTTTTGTGTGTCTGCACATATTTGCATAATAGAAGTGTGTGGTTACGGTTCAAACTGTGTAGCATCTATCGCATGTTGCATATCAACCCGACATACCCGATGTGACTTGACACATTGTTAAGGGCATGTCGTCATACCAGTGAACACTGCCGTGCTTGTGGAAATAAAATCTGAAATTTTAACGCTTCCTCTTTGAGAAATAGATTGCAAGCGGTGTGCATGAATGTAAGAGCTACTATGTCACCATGACGTATATCATACTTGCCTGCTAGTACGCGCAAGGTCATGCACTTGGAACTATATTTTTCTTCGTATAATAAACTATTTTAAGCTAAACAATTTTTAATGTTAATTTTAGTCAAATTTCTTCTTCTTCTTCCCTTCAAGGCCATATGACCTGTTACGATCTCACAGTTGAATTTTCAATCCACCGCTTCTTTGGACGACGGAGAAATCTCTTCCCGTTTGGACGATAGTGGAGCGTGACTTTTGGAATTCTATCCCTACGCATGCGATGCAGATGATTTATCCAGTTGTTCTGATGATGTTTTACGTCATTAATCACAGGTTCTAGTTGTAATTCTTCCATTACATCTTCAATGTGTTTGTGATTCCATTTCGTTATTCCCGCTGTATATCTCATAAATTTCATTTCATTAGCCGTTATTCTTCTTTCGTCTTTCTTCTCAATGTCCATGCCGTAACAAAGTACAGGTCTCGCCAAGGTCTTGTATAGGCGAATTCTAGTATACCTGTGTACTAGAGAAGGTTTCATAATGTTGTTAATTATTCCCATTGTTTTGGTGTATTTAGAAATTTTCAGTTCACACCTGTGGAGTAACGGTCAGCGCGTCTGGCCGCGAAACCAGGTGGCCCGGGTTCGATTCCCGGTCGGGGCAAGTTACCTGGTTGAGATTTTATCCGGGGTTTTCTCTCAACCCAATATGAGCAAATGCTGGGTAACTTTCGGTGTTGGACCCCGGACTCATTTCACCGGCATTATCACTTTCATCTCATTCAGACGCTAAATAACCTAAGATGTTGATAAAGCGTCGTAAAATAACCTAATAAAATAAAATTTAGAAATTTTCTGTGAAATGTCTACTTCATCGAAAAAAGATAATGTGTATCCGAGATATGTAAAATAATTTACTCTTTCTAATATTTTTGAATCTAAATATATTTTGCTAGGCACAAGGTATTCAAATTTCAGTATCCTTAATAAGTAGATAGTGGGTGCGGGATGACTTGTCGTTGAATGTAGGTGCACATTTACTATATGTTACATTTTTTTTTCATTCAGACCGTTGGTTCAACAGGTTTTAAACGTAAACAGACGACGTCAACATGCTACTGTATCTCCGTACGGTCAGAAGGAAAAGAAAAATAACGTACTGTAGTACCGTGTACATACCTTGCAAATTCAGTCCTCGTCATCATTGATGCAATTACCAGCGTTGCAGTAAACGACGATATATTCTCGTAAGTTGTCGAAGCTGAATCGTCTTCGCCTATCGCTTAAACAGTTTTTGTATCGAGAGAATTTCTGAAAAAAAAAAAAACTCTAAAATGGGGATCACTCAATTTCTTTAGAGGAATATTTGCACTGAGCATCATGTTACACGTGTCGCTTAGACCCGCACAAGTAAATGATGATGATGATGTTTCCTCAGATTTCAATTCAACACATTTCCTGTGCGATGTACTGTTGAAATGTTTCTCTATAGCCTGAGTTGTTCTGGTATTAATTTCAATGTTACATGCATTACACACGATATTGTCTTCGTTAATACATAAAATGTCACTCTCATACTTCTTAATTGCATTTCGTATCTCTAAGCGAATTTAACGTTTTGACTTCGACATTATGAATGAATCAGCACTACACTATTCAACTCGTACCAAATACTTGTGAGCAGGATAACACAACTAAACACATTGCATTACAATGTCGCATCCCGCATCCACTGTCTGTTAATAAGTATTTACAAAATCCAATAGGTTTAAAACTATTTTTTCTATATCCTCAATTTTTACACAGGTCTGAGCACTTCATAGCTTCCGTAATGCTTCGAGATGTCAGGATCCATCGAGAATGCCTACAACACATGACATTGTAGTAGGTAGAGCAACCATCAACATTGACCGGCACAGGAAACGATCCTATAAATTTATCGGGGGGTTATATCGGCATTATATCGGTTGTTACTTAATGGGGCAGTATTATTACCGAATAAAAACAATTTAGCCATTCAGCAAGCACTTTCCGTTCAGTTAAATCGCAACGTTGTAAAAAGAAATAGGCGAGTATGCTCGTACCTTTGAGTTTAATGGAAGCCAATGCAGGTTAACATCCCAGTCGCATGTGAAAGGGGAGTAACTGAATTTTAATGCAGAGAGGGGGAAGTAATTGCAACATAGAGACGCAATATTATAGAAGTAGTGATATGCAGCCGATGTTGCAGGCAGGCACGTTGCAGAGCGTTTAGCGTAATCACGTCCAATAATTACGTATACTCCTGCCACAATCGTAAGCCTGTGCCTGGCAGCGGCTATTGCGTCAGGCCGCGAAATAAAGCATATTTACTTGTCAGTTTTAAAAATGGTGAATTATATATTATTTGTGACGTAATTTGTATCCGGCTGAAATACTCCACATGGACGTTGTGTATAATCCACGTCCCGCTCAGATCATGGATATTTCTCAACTCTTAATATTATGTCCTGCATTATCTTAGATTGAGGTTCAATTTCGCGGTGATCACACGTCAGAGGGTCGGGTAATTTTTGTACATTTCATATATAAGACGAAAAAAGGAACGAGTTTTACAACGTAAGGTGGAAGAACACAGGAAATAAAGAAGCAAACACAAAATGTTTAAAAATCCAATAAAAATGAAGAAATATATTGCGAAATTAAGAAAGAAGAACAAATTAAACAAAGAAGCAAGGAAATAATACAATGGAAAACAAGGAATATGGGAGTAAGGAAGCACAGTAACGAGGAAAAAGTTGAGCGAGCAGATTATAAAGTGAGGGAGTGGAAACGAGGAAACATGAGAATGATGGAAAGAAGAAGCTATGGAATGAGAGAACAAATGAGCGAGGAAATCAGAGAGGGACTAAGGAAACAAAAGAAGGAGAGAATTAGAGGCCGAGGGAAAGGGAACGAAGGATCGAAGGAGCGAGGGAATGGTGAAGCAAAGGAGCGAGGGGATGGGGGAACGAAGTAGCGAAGGAATGATGGCGCAAGGGAATGGGGAAAAGAAGGAGCGAGGGAATGGGGGCAGGAAGGTGCGAGGGAATGGGAGAAGGAAAGAGGAAATGAGGGAACGAAGGAGCGAGGAAATGAGGGAATGAAGGAAAGAGGAAATGGCAGAACGAAAGAGAAAGAGAATAAGAGAATGAGGGAGCAAGGAAATGAGGGAATTTAGGAGCAAGGGAATATGGGAACGAAAGAACGAGAGAATGAAAAACGAAGGAGCAAGGGAATAAGGAAAAGAAAGAGCGAGGGAATATCGAAATGAAGGAGAGAGAATGAGCGAACAAGGGAGCAAGGGAATGAGGGAACGAAGGAACAAGGGACTGAGTAACGAAGGAACAAGGGACTGAGTAACGAAGGACCGAGGGAATGAGAGAACGAAGGAACTAGGGACTGAGGTAACGAAGGACCGAGGGAATGACGTAACGAAGGAACAAGGGACTGAGGGAACGAAGGACCAAGGGACTGAGGGAACGAAGGATCAAGGGACTGATGGAACGAAGGACCAAGGGAATGAGGGAACGAAGGAACAACGGACTGAGATAACGAAGGACCGAGGAAATGAGGGAACGAGGGACTGAGGGGAACGAAGGACCGAGGGAATGAGGAAACGAAGGAACAAGGAACATAGGGAACGAAGGACCGAGGGAATGAGGTAACGAAAGAACAAGGAACTGAGGGAACGAAGGAACAAAGAACTGAGGGAACGAAGGAACAAAGAACTGAGGGAACGAAGGACCGAGGGAATGAGGGAACGAAGAAACAAGGGACTGAGTGAACGAAGAAACATGGGACTGAGGGACCGAAGGACCAAGTGAATGAGGGAACGAAAGAACAACGGATTGAGATAACGGAGGACCGAGGGAATGAGAGAACGAAGGAAGAAGGGACTGATGAAACGGAGGAACAAGGGACTGACGTAACGTAGGACCGAGGGAATGAGGTAACGAAGGAACAAGGGACTGAAGGAACGAAGGACTGAGGGAACGAAGGAACAAGGAACTGAGGGAACGAAGGACCGAGGGAATGAGAGAACGAAGGGGCAAGGGAATAAGAGGTAGGAGGAGCAAGAAAATGGGGAACAAAGGAGTGAGAGAATAGGAGATCAAATGGGATGGAGAATGGGGTGATGAAGGTGAGATGGTACGAGAGAGCAAAATAAGAGAATGAGAATTGGAAGGAGAGTATTAGGGAGCGAAATGAGGGAATGAGTTAGCGAAAATTGTAGGGAACGAGGAAACAAAGTAGTGAAGGACCTAGGATTTAATTGACATGGAAACTAAATAACCAAGGTAATATACGAACCCATAACAAGGAAACTAATAGAGAGAAGGGTGTGAAGGTACTTATCAAGAGAGGAACATAGTAAAAAAAGAAAGGTTTCTAAGAAATAAAGTTTACAAATAAAGAAAGTATTGAAAAAAAGAATATGAAAGAATCTAACAAGAGAGATTTACAAAACCAACGAAGCAAAGTGAAAGATAAATGTGAAACTAAGAAACGAAAAGATTATCAAAGAAGGATAAGCCTTAATAGAAGCGAGGAATGAAGAGAGGAAGTAAGGAAACAAATAATCCAGAAGCAATAATGAATGAAAAAGTGGCATAAATGGATTCGTTTATTAATCGCGATTGTTTAATTATTACAAAATATTTGTAAGGATCAAATAAATATTTTATAGAAAGGGGGGTAAATTTTCGTATTATTAAATTGAACTGCGAATCCGTCCCCGCAGTGTATCCTACACATTATGAAAAATTCTCTATAATGAACATAAAAATATTCCCTTGAAGTGAAGTAAGAGAACGCACATAGCTAGACAGTGTGGTTGAGTCATCAATATTCAATTCACGTCCAGCGGTTTACGTATTAATGAACAGATGGACCCAACCCTGTGCCAGTTATTGACGTACTCTACGTGCATAAGTGATGCATCCCAGCACAATGTGAGAAATGGAGACGTCGGCGTCGCGCTCCTCCGTCACGACTGGGTAGTCTGCACTGTAGCATATGGGATTCTGGCGCGTCGTGGAAACCAGGAGGAATGAATGGGTTGAGACGTGGAGGATGCAAATTAAAACATAGTATTTCAATAAAACACGTACCAAATTTTAGAACACACATACCTGATCGATGTAACCGAGTTTAGTCGCAGCCTATCACGCACATTATATAGGCCCTATGTAACGAAAATTATTGTTAATATAATGTTTATTAAAATAAATAAAAGTTTCTTTATAACATTGTGTTTCTTTAACGTGAATCAACCCTGTAACCTAATATCGTGTAATCTACCCTTTTAAGTCGCATAAATCCGTACGAGTTTCTCCAAAATATCTTCTTTACTCCTCGAAGTTTTCACTTGCGAAATTCAGCACACAATATTTTTGCTAGGTAAACATGCAAGAGAAAAATTAATTGCCCGTGTTATTTTAATGAAAACAGTTTTTAAACTTTGCCTTCCCCATTATTTACCAACTCCAACTGTAATGAATGTACCGTTACGTATTTTTCTTTCTCGCAGAGGGAACTAAAAATGTATGCTACGCCATGAGAAGAGAAATAACAAAAATATATGGCGAATACAATCGTGAAGTGTAATATAATCATCAGGGAAAGGATTTATATGTAAATACATATTTACTTATAAAGCTAATATAATTTATATTTTGCATTATCTTTATGTTTCACAATGTGTAGGGTTGAAAAATCCTACTTTTATTTTCCATATTTTTCCATATTTTAGAGTTTAGTACATATTTTCGTTAATTTCCATATATTTTCCATATTTCATATAAAACAGTCCATATTATATTAGGTTTAACAATAAAACAAAACAAAATTCCATTAACTTTTAAAAATACATTTCAACAATAGAGATTTAAACAAATGTTCAGTAATCCCTTTAACATCAGAGTTATTTGAAAATTAGCAGTCCTATCAACAATGGGAAAGTAAGTTACAAAACTGTATTAATTTAATTTAAAATTTTTAACAGACTTCAGTTGTGCAGCTCAACAGTTAAATGCCAGTCAGAGTACACATAGGTTCAGTTTTGTAAATCATACTATAAAGACGGTAAATATGCCAAAAGTACGTCATTCAGTCAATTTAAAATCAAAACTAACAAGTTACATTTCAGAATTTAAAGAAGATGGTTTATCAACTGACAATAAAATATTATTTTGTAATTTGTGTCAGTGTGCAGTATCATCTACACAAAAGTTCCTGGTGCAGCAACACATTACAACTAGTAAACATCAGGCCAACAAACAACTAAATTCCAAGCAGAGACAATTGTTTTTAACACAACCAACAACATCGAATGTAAGATCTGAGTTTAACATCGACCTGTGCCGTTCTCTCATCTCTGCTGATATTCCTCTCTACAAACTAAAGAATAAGGTCTTCAGGGAATTCCTTGAAAAATATACTCAACATACAATCCCGGATGAGTCAACACTTAGGAAGACGTATGCTCCATCCATCTACGATGAGACAATACAGAAGATAAGAGATGAAATTAAAGATAGTTCAATTTGGGTTTCCATTGATGAGACTCCCGACAAAGAAGGTAGACTTGTTGGTAATGTAGTTATCGGTTTGTTAAGTGAACAATATTCTGAACGAATTCTTTTACATTGTGATGTTCTAGAAAAGTGCAATAACAAAACTATAGTTAAACTGTTCAACGAAGCTATGGGTATCCTGTGGCCAAAGGGTATTATGTACGATAATGTGTTATTCTTTATTAGCGATGCTGCCCCTTATATGGTCAAAGCTGGACAAGCATTATCTGTTGTATATCCTAAATTGACTCATTTTACTTGTGTGGCGCATGCATTTCATCGTGTGGCAGAAGTGGTCAGAGACAATTTCCCTAAAGTAGATTTGTTGATTTCATCAGTGAAAAAAGTATTTCTCAAAGCTCCCAGTAGAGTTAACGTGTTGAAAGAAATGTACCCTGAAATTCCATTGCCACCAAAGCCAATTTTAACTAGATGGGGTACATGGCTAGAAGCAGTTGAATATTATGCCGAACATATAGACTCTATTAACAATGTTCTCCTTGCATTGGACTCTGAAGATGCAGTCTCAATTGATACTGCGAAAACAGTTACCTGTGACATAAGTGTGAAGAATGACTTAGCTCACATTCAGCATACATTTTCATGCATCATAAAAACGCTCAAAAGTCTCCAAAATAGGCACCTTTCACTATCTGAAAGTTTTGAAATTATAAATAGTACTGTGGAACAACTGAATCGTGGTAGAGGTAAAGTTGCAGATGCAGTAAGAGCTAAGGTGGACACTGTACTTTCAAAAAACCCTGGATATGAAGAACTACAAAAGGTTGTTGCTGTGATGAGTGGTGAATCAACAGTGAAGATTAACTTGGACTTATCCCCAGCAGACATTGTGAAATTGAATTATGTACCAGTTACTTCTTGTGACGTCGAACGCTCTTTTAGTCAGTATAAATCTATCCTCAGAGACAATAGAAGAAGATTCACTTTTCAGCACTTGAAAGAAATGTTTGTAACCTATTGTTATGGTAACAGACAATAAAAATTGTGTTTTGTTGAAACTACATTGGAAGATAAGGTACGTCCATTATATTTTTTGTTTAGTTTGATTAAAATGTACCAATATTTAACGTACATAGTCATTTTTTTATAATTTTAAGTCCATATTTAATTCCATATTTTGGTAAAAATCCATATTTAATTCCATATTTTGGTAAAAATAACTACATATATATTTACATATTTCATATATTTTTAGTCCATATAAATCCGTTCCCTGATAATCATGGGTGTGAATGATTAATCGAGTGTTCAGAAATAACTTGTACAAAATATGGTGTAGAATAGAATTGTACAAAATAATGAGACTGGACTTAGGTTTCACTGTGTGACTCAGGATAGTGAGAGAGTGATTTTGAGTATTTGGCGTCATATTCTCCCGAGTTCTGAGAGTATAATCATTCATATTCATATTTATTATCATTAGACAGTGGATGTGGGATGACTTATCGTTGAATGTAAGTGCACATTTACTATATGTTACATTTTTTTCATTCAGACCGTTGGTTCAACAGGTTTTAAACGTAAACAGACGACGTCAACATGCTACTGTATCTCCGTACAGTCAGAAGGAAAAGAAAAATAACATACTGTAGTACATACCTTGCAAGGTTCAGTCCTCGTCATCATTGATGCAATTACCAGCGTTGCAGTAACCGACGATAGGATATTCTCGTAAGTTGTCGAAGCTGAATCGTCTTCGCCTATCGCTTAAACAGTTTTTGTATCGAGAGGATTTCTGAAGAAGACTTCTAAAATGGGGATCACTCAATTTCTTTAGAGGAATATTTGTAATGAGGATCATGTTGCACGTGTCGTTTAGACCCGCACAACTAAATGCTGCTGATGATGATGATGATGATTCCTCAGATTTCATTTCAACACATTTCCTGTGCGATGTACTGTTCCAATGTTTGTCTGTAGCCTGAATTGTTCTGATTTTTATTTCAATTTTACATACATTACACACGTTATTGTCTTCGTTAATACATAAAATGTCACTCTCATACTTCTTAATTGCATTTCGTATCTCTGAGCGAATTTAACGTTTTGCCATTATGAATGGATCAGCACAACACTGTTCAACGCGTACTAAATACTTGAACAGGATAACACAACTGCACACATTGCATTGCAATGTTACTATGAACGGACCGGGGTTCCTTCGTTTTGTGCGCTGCTGTACTCGCCATACGGCGCGGCACGTGCCATATACTTTGATATGAAACAACTTCAATTTTCCTTAAGTCATCAAGCATCCACTGTCTAATTATCATCATACGGATTTCAGGTAGTGATTTACCTCACATTTCTGCGTACGGTCCACCACTACCCTTGACTACATTCAATCGCATATCCTAATATACTTCTCATATCATCTATATCTCCCCATATCTTCCAATTACCTAAAGTTAAACCCCATTTCTGTCTATTTCTTCCTCTATCTTTTGTGATGTACAATATTTTCAACTCTTTACCTTCTTTATCTTCCCTCAATCCTATTCCTGAATACTATGGAATACTGTGTACCTTTATCTTATCTTATATACAAACATTCTCGTCTACATCTAGGGGAACATGGGGCAGGACGGGGTAGTTAAGGTTTGAATGTTTTTATTTGGTATCAAATAATGTAAATGTATGGGTTTTATAACATATATGCTTTTATTATACTGTAAACAAGTAAAAAAAAATGCACTTCGAGTGAAATCCGGTCATTATAACCTTAAAATAAATTAGTTTTTCGAAATGTGTGTTTTGCCCCGTTCTGCCCCACGTATGGGGCAAAATGAGGTATCTATTTTTTTTTTTCAACAATTAAATGGCAAAAGCGACAAAAATTATAAACTGAAAGTGTGAATACTACAACATTTTACAAGTTTACTTGAGAAAAAGTCATTCGCAAAATACGCAAATGTGCGTGGCATCCTCGTCTTCACTGTCTACTCCTGCACAACAATTGTGAGCCCATTTCAGACATGATACGGATCTAGTCCAACCTTCTTCTGACAAACAACAGAACGAACAACCCATTTCAGGAGGTGAAATTTAATGAAATATGACATGGGGCAGGACGTACTGCCCCGTTATGCCCCATCCCGTTTTGTCCCATAGTCACAATTTCTAAGTTATGAGGTATTGGCAGGAAAAATAACGCACGAAATTTAAGAAAGTTTCGGAATTAAAAGCCAGGTAAGTACTCTATAATATGACATTAAAATAGATTATCTAAATAAATCTCATTTCTACTTAGGCCTACGTGTGACAAGAGAACACTTTAAAATTGCAAATGAATGATGCAATATGATGCAGTAACCGAATAACATACAATAGATGCAAGGAATGGCAGTAAGTGTTGTGTGATGATATATTTACATGAGTTGACGAAGTTCTATAAAAAAAAATTCGGTAGATTGCACTACTTGTTGGGAAGATAGAGGCTATACCCCGTCCTGCCCCATATTCCCCTACTCATCCATCTGTACTACTATTGCCATCTTCCATTACTGTTAGCCCTAATTTTCTGTTTATCTTGAAAACCTTTTTATGTCTGACTCTTGTTTACCTTCTCATCTACATTACCGCATTATATTATTTGTCTCATTTATTGTTCCAATGTTATAATGTTTGTACTTCCTTCCTATTACGTGTTCAATTCACTTATCACTTTTTCACTTTATTGGATAACTTTTACGGTTCACTCTCACTACTTCCACTCACTTTCTACCTCCCTAGTTCCCATATTCTTCTCTGAGAGTATAGTATATTATACAATACTTCATACACGATTATGATATAAGATGTATGAGCAGAGACCCGAAGTATAGTGTAATATACCTAGTTTTAACCTGCAGAATTTTTTCAGTATTTTTCCTCATGTCAGTGACTTTGTTTTTTGAAATGTAGAATCATATTGAGCTTCAAAAATAAAACAACAAATGTCTCACGACTCAGGAGGGTATACAGTTCGCGTGTTTGCTGAGTGAAGGCTGGTCTACAATAAACAGAAACGACAACGAGAACGCAAAAATATTATTCAAATAAATATATTTCAATGTGAGCATTTTCAATTATTAAAGAAAAGCTTGATGGAGACAGGGAACGGGAACGTGGGTCAGTTTTTAACTTTGTCGCTCTCGTTTCCGTACTAGATTCATTGTGTTGCCGTCAGAATGCTATTTGTTCGTTATATATATTGTAGCAAGGAGGCCTGACATAATTTCTTCTTCATTCATTGCTTGTAACTAACCCTGAAATTTAGTACAATTACTTTCAAAATGCGCTACGTGTATTTTTGGCCAAACTACCATGTGAACTGAATTCTTAAATATTCAGTGCCATAAATTTTGAAGTTGGCTAACCTGTGTTCTTGTTGGCTGGTTTGTACTCATGAGAGAATGCCATTGGTCAATTACATATACACAAATAACATCAGAAAGCGTAACATTGACTTTACATATCGTTATTAACATATAAGCCACCGGCGTAGCTCAGTCGGATAAAGCGCTTTCCTGCCGATTCGGAGTTGCGTTCTGGCGCGGGTTCGATTCCCGTTTGGGGTGATTACCTGGTTGGACTTTTTCCGAGGTTTTCCCCAACCATAAGGCAAATGTCAGGTAATCTATGGCGAATCCTCAGCCTCATCTCGCTATCGCCAATCCCATCGACGCTAAATAATCTCGTATTTGAAAAAGCGTCGTTAAATAACCAAGTAAAATAAAAAATATATATATAGTCCACACCTGTGAAGTAACGGTTAGCGCATCTGGCCATGAAACCGGGTGAACCGGGTTCGATTCCCTGTCGGGCCAAGTTACCTGGTTCAGGTTTTTCCGGGATTTTCCCTCAACTAGATATGAGCAAATGCTTGGTAACTTTCGGTGCTGGACCCCGGACTCATTTCACCGGCATTATCACCATCTCATTTAGACGCTAAATAACCTGAGATGTTGATAAAATATCGTAAAATAACCTACTAAAATAAATAAATAAAATGGAATAAATAAATGAATAAGTAAATAAATAAATAAGTAAACAAGGAAATAGAGAAATAAATAAATAAATGAATAAATAAATAAATGAATGAATGAATAAAGAATTAAATGAATTTATAAAGAAATAAATGAATGAATAAAGAATTAAATGAATAAATAAAAGAATAAATAAATAAATGAATAAATAAATAAATTAATTATTTAATTAATTAATAATTGAATAAGTGATTAAATAAATGAATGAATAAATGAAAGAATAAATAAATAAATAAAATAATAAGTAAATAAATGAATAAATAAATAAATAAATAAATAAGTAAATGAATAAATTAATGAATGAATGAATGAATGAATGAATGAAGAAATTAATGAATGAATGAAGAAATGAATGAATGAATGAAAAAGTGAATGAATAAATAAGTGAATAAATAAATAAATAAATAAATAAATAAATAAGTAAATAAATAAATAAATAAATTAATTAATTAATAGGCTAAATGTTTCAGTTCTCAGTCTATTGTTAATAAAAATATTCACGTTTACTTTCCTCTCTTCCCGTTCTCATTCTGGTTCTCGTTCGTGGTTTATTGTGGACCAGCTGTTCCTTGTTTCACGTTGTTCTGAGCAGGATAATGCTTTTTGCCCTTGCAGTAATGTTAACGAGAACGATCTTTCAGAAGCAGCTTTGTGTTCCTGCGTATTTTGTCACTAAAATAGTCGGTGTGAAGTCGTGTCTGGTATCAGCACAGAGTTCACTGGTCATGTTACGTGTGGTTTGCGGGTGTTGCTTTCGTGCTCAAAGTATGTGTAGAAAGGCGTGGCTCATAATTGCTTATGCATGTACTTGCACAGCGCTGCTGTGTATATACTTAAAAGCCTCATTCCTTGCAGGTCGGTGTTATAATGACCGTTTTCAAAGTTTCATGTTCTACAACTGCAATTTTGTTATTGTAAAATTTCGTAGTACTTACAAGTAACAGATATATTGTGAGAGAGAAAAAGAATATTAGAACGATATTTTAAAATATTTATCGATATGGCGAAAAGTTCTAATTGTAATTTGAAAATGTCTAAGCAACGAGAGATCGGACCTTGAAAGCTACATGTGAAAATAAAGACAGCCTATTGTATCCCGTGAAGGGCAAAGGCCTCCTGCTAGAGGAAAAGCTCACACTTGGTTATGTATTGAACTTTATTGTCTAGTACTGGGAAATATCTGATTATCTTTGTATTGTTTTATTTTCACATACTGCTCAGATGTCTCTCGAAGTGTTTCCATTCACTTATTCCTCTATCAGTGTTGTAATGAGTAGGATCAACACTGAGCGAATGAAGTGATTAGGGGATAATGTTCTTTTTGTATTTATTGTGTCTTTTTTTCTATTTGTATTTTATTGCGTGTGTATGTTTTTTTATGTATTACCTTTATATTTATTAGTTGGATTATTTCGTGCAGTCTCAATAAGGAATTGAATTGTTTATATATATATATATATATATATATATATATATATATATATATATGTTTTTCACTGTTTTTTTCTCTCTCTTTTCATATCTTACATTTATTTTATTTTTATTATTTTTGTGAAATTTGGTTTGAAGTTAGATTAGTTGTAATTGTGATAATTAATGATAACGGTAGTAGTAATAATAATAATAATAATAATAATAATAATAATAATAATAAATACTGTTGTTTTACTACTTTTTTATTAGTAGGTATTATTTTCGTTTTGAAGATTCAAACTGTGCATAGTTATAGCACGAATGGCCGTACGGGCTCGTGCGAAGGATCTTGTGTACATGAGTTTGTATAATTTATTATGCATCAATAAATGCACTTATCTAATCTACCTGTCTCTTCTTACTCGGGCCACTGTTGACCTGCTGGTTCCTTGAAGAAGTCCGCCCACTTGCACCTAGATCTGCCCTGAAGCCACTTTCTTACAGGGTGTCCCACATGACAGTCTTATAAGTCCATTTGTCGTTCCTTAGTCTTGCGACGTGGCCTCCTCATTTCCATTTTGTTCTGATGGCTAGTAGTGTGATGTCCGTTATTGATGATAAATTGATGCAACGTCACATTTTACATTGTCTCTGTCAGAGATACATATATTGCTGTAATTTGAGTAAGGGACTGGCGACAGAAAATTCTAATAGGATGAGAAGATGCCAATGAACACAGCCTAATTATATATACATATATATATATATATATATATATATATATATATATATATATATCTATATATATCAGGGATTGCAGAAACAGCACGTATCGCTATTTGTGGCGAAATGAGTTTATTCGAATTTCATGGACTGTTGATATAGGGCTATCATTCCATGCAGAAATCACATATGTCAATATAGCCGTCTCACATTTGGAGACTTGTGATTCCTGGAAGCGTGCAGAAACAACTCATGTCAAAGACATATGCCGACACATTGATTCCGATTCCAGACGGCAGACATCCACGACACAAGAACACAAAAATTTATCTCACTGAATGACAGATGTCTCAATTCTGATGGAGAGTAAGTTGAAAAAGAACTCAACAATTGCTGTATCTATTCCAATAAAACTTTCTATGAAATTTTGTTCTCTTTCTGTAAACGGCCCCAGGGAAACTAGTGTTTTACGTCCTTCGTAATTGCGCTCGAGCGGCCAAAATTTGTGTAAGCACTTCTTTTGACATTATTAAAGTGATGGAAGGAAAAAGATTAATTTTTTATCTGCCCCTATGAGAATGTTTGCTTGTAAGTACAAAGGCGAATACCATATTTACTTTCTTCATTGGCATATTAGACAAAATCGTGCCAATTCAAAGAGAGAAGCTTGACGATATACGCAAACTAATGCGTTACATACCACATGAATATCAAGAATTTTACAATAATATTCTTCAGTGGCCTGTTGTGGAAAAATAAGTTCATTTATATGCTGAACTTATGTATTAAGTACACAGTACGCCTATGCATATGAAGAGTCCACTGCAAGAATGATGGATGTCATTTGGAATACATTTTTCAGGAGAAGCAATTGAAAGTTTGAAATGCTTAGCGCTCAAAGCTTCACTAAGATTTTCCGATCATTACTGGACAATGACTATCAGTGTTAATGCCATATAACTCTGTATGTACATTCTATATGCCTTAAGCTAAGCATTGACAGTCTTGGTTCATTTTCGACAAGAAAGTGACATCCATCATTCTTGCAGTGGACTCTTCATATATTATATCCCTATTTTCACAAATAAACTTTAGTTGAACTGAAATTATTATACTACAATTTTGATTCCTTGCAGAAACAGCACATGTCAAGCTAATATATATATATATATATATATATATATAGTTATTTCATTAACAATTCATTAGAGTCCACACCTGTGGAGTAACGGCTAGCGCGTCTGGCCGCGAAACCAGGTGGCCCGGGTTCGATTCCCAGTCGGGGCAAGTTACCTGGTTGAGGTTTTTTCCGGGGTTTTCCCTCAACCCAATATGAGCAAATGCTGGGTAACTTTTGGTGCTGGACCCGGACTCATTTCACCGTCATTATCACCTTCATATCATTCAGACGCTAAATAACCTGAGATGTTGATACAGCGTCGTAAAATAACCTACTAAAAATTCATTAGATTCCAATAAATCTGGTATAAAACGACACATCTCTTAGGCTTCTGTCTGAAGAAGCCAGTATTATAACCAATGATGTGGTCTATCACCAGTAATACCGTTTTTTGTGTCTACTGAAAAATTTAGTTTTCGTGACGTGCTGTTTCTGCAATCCCCGATTCATATATATATATATATATATATATATGTATAAAGAACAATTTCATAAAGTGAAAATAGTACTACCGTTACTTATTTAATATACAGCCTGTTGGTAGCTTAATGTGTAAGATTTTAACAATATAGGCCTACGCTTTGTTCAATTCTGCAGTACTTCGATTTAATCTAATATACCTTAGTAATGTTCCTAATTAGTTTAGGAGATACACAACCTAAATATATATTCTTATATGAAGATCTCGCCGTCCTCTATTGAATATTGTGTAATCAGTGATTTTATATAGTCATTCACGTAGATACTTATCAATGGAAAAAAATTCGTTCCGGCACAGGGAATCGACCATAGGACCTTCATCTTTGCGCGCTGAGTGTTCTTACATTAGGCGGAATTCATTCAGTGTGCTCCTTTCAGTTGAAGAGATTATCAGCTTTAAAGACTATGAAATTTAGTGTTACAGTTTGTTTTAAAACTTCCCTTAATGTTACGTATATTATCTAACACCTGCGAAAACAACATAATTCATTCTTCTTCTTCTAAATGAGTAGTTTTGTTGTTTCAGTCATCACCGAGTTTTGGACTCTAGCCATCTTCGATTCGTAAAAGCTTCATAAATGTAAAGGATGGCATCGGGCTAGTCACTAATGGCATGACCAAGATAGCTACACAAAAACTGTACAATTCTTTCATAAGTTATTAGGTGGCATACAAATGCAGGTTAGTGATTTTTCTGACGAAAAGAAAAGTATGGTAGAAGATTACGAAGTTAAATGAAGCTAGAGCCTGTGGTGTGCTGTGTAAAAGGCACGGGCGGATATGAGCGCTATCCATCTCTGGAGCGGACTATTCCACTTCGCTGTCTTACTTCATAGCGACGGCGGTAAATGGAGCGTGGTGCTTTGAACCAGTCAGCAACACGTCCAGAATTATATCATTAACCACAGCCCTGACGCGCAAATACGGGACTCAGAAAGCAAGGTTTCAAATTGCAATAAACCTTGCTAGAGTCATTACTGAACTGACATAATCGTTCTGAGGTTGCCTCTGCAACTAGGCGATATTTGTGTATAAATGCAATAATCTTGCTGAGACGGCAACTTCTTCGGCTTTACTGTTACGCTGGTTGCTGTCATATCAGGCTTTATGCATTATATAAAAGATTTTCTTTTGCTCAGTCATACTTTCTCAGTATACGAAGTACTTACATACAGAAAGTACAGGGACATTTTATTTTTACTGACATTTCTAATATTAACCTGGCTATACCTTTGGATTAACGGTTGAGAACCGGAAACACCGTTTGCTACCCCCTTCCACGACTGGAATTCGATGATACTGGCGTAAAATACAAACCGATCACTTTACTAGGTATAGGAGGGAAGAAAAGTAGTTTATCCATTTACGTGAACTTGGAAATATCAAGATTCTGAGTTTGATAATTTTCATTAGGTTTTTGTTTAATCAAAATACAATACTGTATTAACAGTAAGTGTTTTTACTCACGAACTGAGCTATCCATTCTGACGTATTCATTATGCAGTATAAATTATACTGTCTACAGCACATTAGCGTACAATATAGAGACTAAAGTTAAATTGAAAAATAATTATAATATGAATATTTAAATGCATTTTTATTACCCTACCGAAATTTTGTTTTTAGAATATAAAGTCTTGAAAATACATCAAATTTATATCAATGCTTTATTAAATTTTATATAGAAAAAGTCACACACATTTCTGATCATATACTCGCATACACAAAACCAAAGACATGGATACAATGCGTTTGTTTTAAAACAAATGTTTAACGATCACTGTTTTCAACCATAGTAGGCCTATTAATATCTGCCCTAAAAATTACCTCCAACAGTTTGAAATTTAAGAATGTATGCAAGCAATTTGTTATGAATAATTATTAATTTGTAGATATTATTTTATTTTAATTTATTTTGTCAGCTTTTTTTTTCGAATCCTTCCCTCAGCATGAGAACACATTCTTTCAGGAGAGTGCTAGAATTGTGTTAATTTACAATTTCTTTGCAGTGTATTTTTCTGGCAATAAACAATATTACTATTATTATTACTATTATTATTATTATTGTTATTATTATTGTTATTGTTATTATTATTATTATTATTATTATTATTATTATTATTATTATTATGTGTTTGGTGTTTTTTAGCATTTTTAATGGTGAACGAGGAGTTGGCCCAATGCTCCAACTCCCAATCTGAAGGGCCAGGTGATTTTTAATAGAGATTTTCTTCCTCTAACCTTTGATAAGCCAATATCAAACTACAAGATAGTAGTGCTAGTTTTGGTCCACTCAGGGTATTTTATTTCCCCAGTACCCACCACATCTGATGAGCACTCCCCTATCCGCCACCTGGGGTGGTGGAACAAATATATAACAAGAAACAGGAAACTGCAAATTTATAAAACAGTAATTCAAAGTATTCTTACCTTTGGCGCAGAAATATGGCAAATTTCTACAAGGGAACAAAATAAAATTTTGTCTACAGAAATGGACGTTTTAAGAAGATCAGCAGGGAAATCAAGAAAAGAAAGCGTAAAAAATAGACAGATGAAAGAAAATATGGAGGTAGAGGAAGAACCAGACTTTATTGACGTTATAGAGAAGAAAAGACTACAATGGTATGGACATGTAAAGAGAATGACAGAGGAACGACTACCATGACAAATTATGGAATGGATACCGACAGAAAGAAGGAAAAGAGGTCGTCCAGCAAAGACGTGGATAGAAGGGGTACAGACTGCCATGACGTCCAGGAATTTGACACCAGAGTAGTGGATGGATAGGGAGGATTGGCGTTTGGTTTCCGGAAGACGGCGTCAGCAGTCATGAAACCGAAAGAAGAAGAATATTATTATTATTATTATTATTATTATTATTATTATTATTATTATTATTATTATTATTATTTTAAAAGATAGAGACAGATGTATCCAATTAGATATAACTTCGAATAAATTACTGTGCTGTGTAATCTCGAAAAAGACTTTAAATAAACTCATGTTGCTATTTGATGTGGGTTCTAATTCCGTTCGGGCTGATTATCTGGGTGGGTTTCATTTCGAAATTCTCCCAACTATTAGGTAAATGTCAGGTAATCTCATGGCAAATCAGACTTGTGTCGCCAAATACCACGTCACTATCACCAATTCACATTAGATAACCTCGTAATTGATACAGCGTCGTTAAATAAACGGTTAAAATTATTACATTCATTCATTCAGTGTTCTGCCCAAGGGGGGTCTTTCACTGCACACCCAGCATTCTCCAATCTTTCCTATTTTCTGCTTTCCTCTTAGTCTCTGTATATGATCCTTACATCTTAATGTCGTCTATCATCTGACATCATCTTCTGTCCCCAATATTTCTCTCGTTCACCATTCCTTCTAGTGCATCCTTCAGTAGGTAGTTTCTCTTCCCGATCAGTTTTATCATCATTCTTTCTTCATCCACTATTTCCAACATAGCTTCATTTCTTATTCTGTCTGTACATTTCACACACGTCCCGCGCCGTAGCGTTGTGGTCTAAGGCATCCTGCCTAGGACTCGCGTTACGGAATGCGCGCTGGTTCGAGTCCTCATGGGGAAAGAAATTTCCTCATTAAATTTCGGCCAGTGTATGGGACCGGTGCTTACCCAGCATCGTGATGCTACGGTAGGTAGCGAAAACCCGGTTTTGCTGGCTGGGGGGATCATCGTGCTAACCACACGTTACCTCCATTCCGGTTGGATGATCGTCCATCTCTGCTTCGGCATGTGGACGTGAGGCCAGCAGCCGGCTGGTCGGTCTTGGCCCTTCACGGGCTATAGCGCCACGGATTTACTTTTTACTTTTTTATTTTTATTATTATTATTATTATTATTATTATGATTATTATTATTATTATTATTATACGCCGTTATTTTTTCAGCTAAGGTTTACTCAGGACCGAAACTTCTAAACATTGTGCTTGCTTTCCTTTCAATTTCTTCGAGCACACTTCAACTGCAACACACTTGAACTGAGTAATCTGATCGCGAGATGTAAAAGTCACGAACACAGGACGTAAATAGAGTTAATTTTAAAGCATGGATGTTATTATTGCCTGTTATTATATCCATCCATTCTGCTTTGCTTCGCGTGATCCCCCTCTTTTCTCTTCTTTGGACGGGGCGGCGCTCCCGCATGCCGGAACTTGTGTCTCGACTGCCGACAAAACAACTTCCGGAAACGATTATGTCTGCTAATTTACTACGAAAGAGTCCAAGCTGTGCTTGCTATTTAGTTAACATATGCTTTTCCTTTGTAGTAGAGCTGAATTAATTGTATCATTAAACTTAACACTCTTTTTTCTTTTTAAGTCTTAACAACGTCTCAAAACTTAGTGCGAGAAAAGGTCATGCTTTACCAGTATTTTGTAACAGAATGTGATTTCGCCAGCTATGTTATGCAGTGAATACCAACTTAATCGATCATACAAATATTTGTGAAGTAATACTCTGTAATTTTCATAAAAGTATTATAAAAATATCTCCTGTTAAAATGAATGAAACTATTATCCCTTACAGTGATAGAGTAAAAAATCTAGGAATTCATATGGACGAAAACTTAAGTTGGAATATTCAAATCACACACACATATAAAATAGTTTTTATGAAAATTCATGCACTAAAAATAATTCGAAATTTCCTTCCGTTGCTTCTCAAGAAGAATTTAGTGCAGTCGCTCTTGATGCCTCATTTTGATTACTGTGACACTCTCTACACTGACCTTAACATGAGACTGACAGACAGACTACAGCGTGTTCATAATGCATGTGTTAGATTTATGTGCAACATCCGAAGATCTGATCGTATCACACCTTCACTAAATATGCTGTCCTGGGCCCGTCTCAAAGAGCGAAGAACTATTCAATCTCTCACTTTACTCTTCAATATTCTTCAAACCTCTAACCCTAGCTACTTAGCTTCTCGTTTTCAACATTTGTCCTCACATCACGAAATAGATACTCGCTCACATCACCATATCACACTCTCCATTCCTAAACACAGAACATCCTTCTACTCTTCATCTTTCACGGTCTCTGCAGCTCATCTCTGGAATTCTCTACCACAACATGTCAGAGACTGTCTGACATTGTCTAGACTCAAAAAATAAATTAAAATTGCACTTTTCAATTCAGATTCCTTTCAGTTATGCACCTTTTCTCTGCGATAGTTTTGTAAAAATATAGGCTATATATTTCTTTCCTTCCTTTCCCCTTTTTGTTCTCTTTATCAGCCGATGAATTTATTAGCATAGCCTTTTTGTTGTGAATTTCATTTAATATTCGTATTTCTTTTCTTTTTATTATTATTTTATTACATTCCATTTTGTTATAATCTACCTTACGTTTTCCACATTAACCATTTGTACTAAATGAGTTGCTTTTACTATAATCCATTGTATTTTACTTTTTTCTATTATTGTATTATTTTCATTTTGTTTAGTGTCGATTTTATTTGCTATTATTATTAATTTTTTTTGTAATATGTTAGTATTCTGTTCTTTAACTTTTTGTTAAATTTTAACTGCTTGTATACTCTGTGACCTGGTAGAGTGTAAGAGAAGGCCCTATGGCCTTAACTCTGCCAGTATAAATAAAGAATTATTGTTATTATTATTATTATTATTATTATTATTATTATTATTATTATTATTATAAATGCAGCAATAATTCACGGGTATTACAATACGAATTAAAGTTACCATAGCAGTGATAGCATTGAAGAATTACTATTGCAGGTAGAGACATAAATCACTTTAACCCTATAATATTTTTATATTTTTATGTTTTGCAATTAATCAACAGCGAGTTGCTGTGGCAGAAGCATTCAGGAATATAACAGAAGATTTTTCTTCGCAAAACCTCTAGTCGAACATGACGTCGTATGCAGTTATGTCATGATAACGACGGTGCATACACATTTTCTGGAAAAATAAGGTAGTATATCAGACCTACATTATATGAGTCGTTAGTTGTTTGTTGGCCAGTTAGTTGTGAAATAAATAAATTGTGCGAGTAACGTGACTTATGGCCCTACCCCGCACGCAGAGAGAGTTGCTACATCTACGAATAAATGGAAGTAGCAGTCATTTGAACGGTCGAGAACAGCTAGGAATGTGGCAACTATGCAGCATGTGAATGGGGGTGGTCAGAGCTGTTTGTGTAGGAAGTAGTATACCTGTAGTCTATCTGTTAAGGGAGACTCCACTGAAAATCATGAATATTAAAAATATATATATATATATATATATATATATATATATATATATATATATATATATGGGCTATTTAACTTCTTCGGAATGTATATTTTCATACCCCAAATAGATTTAGTTCAATTCTGATTACAAAATATATTTCATTTTTTTAAATTAAGGCTGTAAGAGAGCATGGCAAAGTTATTTTTTCATCAAAGAATTATTTTTTTTTACAAATTTCTGATTACAAATTTAATAACTTTTTGTTCTAAAGTTGGCTCCCTGAAGTTACTAAATGATGCATTGGAAGAGAATTTTAATAGTTAGGCTATGTGTTACATAAATATTCACTTTACTTTCAAATTCATTTTTCCGTAAGTTTATTTTTCTCGGTTAAATACTAATTTTTTAGCCAAATATTAATCAATCTGGATGAAACTTATACTGCAAGTATAGAAATTATTTACTACCCTTATATCAATAATTTTCTTCAGCCCTACTGATAAGTATATCTATGTAGTAACTTCAGTAAATGTTGTGTCTGGAAAGTATCATTAAAAATAACACTATTATTGTTCCTTAACTACAATAGAGGTAGAAGATCTTATCGGGGGTATACTGTATTCTAGGCTATCCTGCTATGTTTCTGGCGACTTATGTGTGTCCCATAGACATGCACAACAACAGTAGTAATAATAATAATAATAATAATAATAATAATAATAATAATAATAATAATAATTTCATTTATATCTGTTGTTACTACTACTACTAGTAGTAGTGGTGGTGGTGGTGGTGGTGGTGGTGGTGGTGGTGGTAGTTCAGCTAGCCTCTCAGGTTCCATTTTTAAGTCTGCACAGAAGAAAATTTTAAGTGTTTAAGCATAATTTCAGCACACCTCGTTTGGATTTCATTATCTAAGTTTGGCTTTCCATCTTCGTGAAATTAGTAGGGTATTATGAAACGAATTGTTACTCGTATTGGTATTCCATTACTATGCGTATAAATTATTATTATTATTATTATTATTATTATTATTATTATTATTATTATTATTATTACGAATATTCGGGAATATACTGTACTTTTGAAAAAGTGGAATCGGTAAAATGATATTTCGAAAAAATATAATTTCGGAAAATTGGCTTCGGAGAAATGGATTCGGGGAAACGATCATTCGAAAGAAAAGTCCATTCGGAGTTTTTAAATCGGAAAAATCGACAGGAAGGAAACCCACCATCGCCTTCATATTCGCTTGATGATAAGCGCTTGAATCAGGATGAAACATTTTTTGACTTAAATATCTCTTTGCTCGATTTAAAATTGATGAGATAATGTTAATTTTTTTGCGTAACACGAAGTTCCGAAAATCTTCGCTAGATGCTACATAAGCCTATGGCAAAGCGTATGCGTGCTGCCATCAGTAAAATGTTGCGTAATATACTTAGAAGTGAATGATATGAGAAGTTAGCTTTCACACCCTTACTACAGTTCGTAGGGTCAGCTAATATTACTTTTTTTTAGTACACTTGTTTATCTGCTATGAAGAAGCGCAGTTGTAGTGCAGGTTTAGACATGGAGTCAATAATAGGTTACACGTTACAAAAAACAAGCTTGTAATTAATACTAGTGGAGTTCGAACCCATGTCCGAGCGCAGCCTCAGCACGAGTCTCGCTCGCTGACCTATAGAAAGCGCCTAGCGAGATTTATCTCAAGAACTGTGTAATAAATGAAATATTGAGCGGAATAACCTGGGAGTTAAGTCGCATTGGACATCCATTTCGTATAAAATACAGACTATGTTTAGGCGTACTCGCCAATCGTTTCACATCTCCCATAAATGCATTCTCTTGACGATGATAAAAACCGAGTAAGCCATTGTTCTGTGTTTATAGCTTTGATTCGCTGGGAACTCATAGCTACGGTTTGCTAAAGAAGCGTTATGTATGATGAATTTTCCAGACCGAAGTTGAGTGACTGATTGTATTTTGGTGTTAAATTCGTTAAGGTTTAATAGCATAATAAAATGTCCGCT
Source organism: Periplaneta americana (assembly GCF_040183065.1). Taxonomy (NCBI): domain Eukaryota; kingdom Metazoa; phylum Arthropoda; class Insecta; order Blattodea; family Blattidae; genus Periplaneta; species Periplaneta americana. The sequence continues at coordinate 159,149,201 of NC_091119.1, forward strand.
TTTATCTCGGCATTACAAATGTACAAAGGGAAGCTGTAAAACCACAGACATGCAAAGAATAGTTACTAGTTGATTCTATTACCATTTAACATTCAAAAGAGTATAGGAGGGGAAAAAAAGCAATATACATTGCGTGTTTGGTCACCGTTCTTCCTGAATATAGGCTAATGCTTATAGGTGTTCTTGCGCCTATAATGTGGTAATAAATCTACTGCAGTTGTTGCAAACATCTCAGTCAGTCGCTGTTTCCCGTTAGCTTTCGGTTAGTGTCACTCGAAATATTGCTATACTGATGCTTATATTTCTTATAATTAGACCTAGGATTTTTAAGCCGTTAAAAATCCACTTTTAGGCACCTAAAGTAGGTTCTAAAATTGTCAATTAGGCACTAAAATAAACTTTTAGGCACTAAAAATACACATTTAGGCTCCTAAAATACAACTTAAGGCAACTCAAAACAGGGGTTCTTATACCTGAAATGTGTGTCTGCCTACTGAAATTACAGTAACTATAATAATTAATATTAAGCATTGCGGTGTATTAATTATAGTTAAAAGAACAGAAAAATTACTTCGGTTAGTATGGTTTTATAAAAAATTACTTCGATTAGTGCGGTTTTATAAAAATTACTCCGGATAGTATGTTTTTATAAAAATTACTTCTGTTAGTATGGTTTTATAAAAATTACTCCGGTTAGTATGGTTTTATAAAAATTATTTCGGTTAGCATGTCTTTATAAAAATTACTCCGGTTAGTATGGTTTTATAAAAATTATTTCGGTTAATATGTTTTTATAAAAATTACTCCGGTTAGTATGGTTTTATAAAAATTACTTCGGTTATTATGGTTTTATAAAAATTACTTCGGTACTATAGTTTTATAAAAATTACTTCGGTTTGTATGGTATTATAAAAATTACTTCGGTTAGTATAGTCTTATAAAAATTACTTCGTTTTGTATGGTATTATAAAAATTACTTCGGTTAGTATAGTTTTATAAAAAATTACTTCGGTTAGTATGGTTTAATAAAAATTACTTCGGTTAGTATGGTTTTATAAAAATTACTTCGGTTAGTATGGTTGTATAAAAATTACTTCGGTTAGTATGGTTTTATAAAAATTGCTTCGGTTACTATGGTTTTATAAAAATCACTTCGGTTAATATGGTTTTATAAAATTTACTTCTGTTGGTATAGTTTTATAAAAATTACTTCGGTTAGTATGTCTTTATAAAAATTACTTCGGTTTATAGAGTTTTATAAAAATTACTTCGGTTAGTATGGATTTATAAAAATTACGTTGGTTAATATGGTTTTATAAAATTACTCCGGTTAATATGGATTTATAAAAATTACTTTGGTTAATATGGTTTTATAAAAATTATTCCGGTTAATATGGATTTATAAAAATTACTTTGGTTAATATGGTTTTATAAAAATTACTTCGGTTAGTATGTCTTTATAAAAATTACTTTGGTTAATATGGTTTTATAAAAATTACTCCGGTTAATATGGATTTATAAAAATTACTTTGGTTACTATGGTTTTATAAAAATTACTCCGTTTAATATGCCTCTATAAAAATTACTTCGGTTAGTATGATTTTATAAAAATTACTCCGGTTAATATGGATTACAAAAATTACTTTGGTTAGTATGGTTTTATAAAAATTACTCCGGTTAAGATGGATTTATAAAAATTACTTTGGTTAATATGGTTTTATAAAAATTATTCCGGTTAATATGGATTTATAAAAATTACTTTGGTTAATATGGTTTTATAAAAATTACTTCGGTTAGTATGGAGTTATAAAAATTACTTTGGTTACTATGGTTTTATAAAAATTACTCCGGTTAATATGTCTCTATAAAATTACTTCGGTTAGTATGATTTTATAAAAATTACTCCGGTTAATATGGATTACAAAAATTACTTTGGTTAGTATGGTTTTATAAAAGCCACTCCGGTTAATATGGTTTTATTAAAATTTCAGTCTTCATTAATAAACGAATATGTTGTTCCGATTACGTTTAGATATATGTTACGATGTTGCAGGTTTCACAACTGTTTCTTCCTCGTGTTTTTATTTCGTGTTATCGCTGCAACGCTGTTGTAATACAGTTTCTGTATCTCTTGATTACTTGGCTGATGAGTATGATTGGATATTGCAGTTCCATACGATCCGCAACGCAGGCGATAGAGCGCGCACTCCTTGAACTCCGTGGGGAATACCCTGTGTTACACGATGATATAAGGCGCGATGTAGCTTCGAGGGAGTAATGAATTTTGTGCACGGGGGAAAACAATATGTGAAGTCTGTACAATAATAGACTATAGCTTCAAATTCCTTTTCTCATTAATGAATGTCTGTCGTTATCAAATTGAACACGATCACTAATGTCATAACTACAATCACAATAATCATCAACCACAATGACCAAAATCATAAACTCTCATAAAATAGTATACTGCCGACAAAAAACTTGAAAAGCAGGTGTAAATTTCGGTAACATATCGTCTAGAAAATATAGTTTTTCTGTGATAGTAGGCTTACGTATAGTTGCATTGTACTCACTGTTATCGGTGCGTAAAATGAGCCTTCAAAACAATGGTGCGTGCGTAACACAAATAAATAATAAATTTAGCTTTCACATTTAAATTTTAACGCATATTATTCTGAAGTTACATCTGTAGTATTTATTGAAACAAGATTTAGCTTCTGAAGACCCTCTATATCGCTAAAAATCTTGAGTTAAAAGTGATTATTGGAATCAAACTGAATCTTGTACACAGAAAAATTGCGACAAAATATTAATTGCAGCTTTGGAATCAAAGACTCTGATGCTCCCATTTGATCCCAATTGCACCCCACCTCTTTGGTTTCATACGTCTCTTGTTTGGCTGGTAAGAAATTTTAGACATAAAACCTTTTTTCTTGATTCCACCAAAGTTACGGGATTGGACAAAGGTCGTTCTGAAAATAAGCTCAAATACTAAATTAAATAATAAGTGTAAATTATAAATGTAAATATTATGGAAAGCGGTAAGCTACAGTCCTAGTCATGTTTAAGCACACATTGCCTTAGCCTTGCTTCTCAAACGCCAAGGTTATTTCGAAAATGTTCTGTAGGTCGTCCTCTGTTCCTATTTAGTTTTGCATGCTTTTGCTAAATCACACGTTATAACAACAAATCAAGGAGTAAAGTAGGATTACAGTCACCAACACTTATCAATCTCTATTTACATGAGATCATGATATAATGGAACCAGCATTCCAAATTAAGAACAAATAGAAAGAAACAATATAAGTTCAATTTTATGTGCGGACGACCAGACACTTCTTGGCGACACAGAAGATGAACTGCACTTATACCTTAATAAAGTATCACAGAAATATACCTTTTAAAACTTAAGTTGCAACTTATAGAGAAAAAGGTGTAGTTCGTTGAAAAATTGTCACTGACAATACTGTGTTGAAACAAATTTCTCATTTTGATTATTAAGGAAATGGCGTATCATCTTTATGACAAGGATGTTGAATTAAAACTCTTACGACTTCAAATAACATGTGGAACGATACATAGGATACTGAGAAAGAAAACCAGGAGGAAAACGCAAGGAAAACGTTTAAAGCTAAGGCTTTGCCAATTTAGTATATGGATGTGACAGAGACAATATTAAGAAAAAAAATGCAAGATATGAATTAAAAAGTTATCTCTGTTCAAGGGAATATTAATAGCTACAAAAAGAATTTCGAATGATAAGTATGGAATGAAGATAAATGTCAACAAGACGAAGACCATGGTCATAGGAAGAAAAGTAAAAAAGGTAGACTTACGAATTCTAAATGAGCAAGTGGACTGCTTCAAGTACTTGGGGTGTAAAGCAGTAACATGAGCTTCTGCCAGAAAGTCAAAAGGAGAATAGCAATGGCCAAGGAAGCTTTTAATATAAAAAGGATCATCTTCTGCGGACATCTGGAGAAAGAACTAAGAAGACACTAGTGAAGTGCTTTGTGTGGAGTGTAGCATTGTATGGAGCAGAAACATGGACATTACGACGAATTGAAGAGAAGCGAATAGAAGCATTTGAAATGTGGTTATGGAGAAGGATGGAGCGTGTGAAATGGACAGAGTAAGAATGAAGCTATGATGGAAAGAATTAGTGAAGAAAGAATGATGCTGAAACTGATCAGAAAGGGGAAGTGGAATTGCTTGGGTCACTGGTTGAGTTATTTACGATACTATTGTTAAAAATGAATTTCATTTTGAGAGCAGGTATATTTGCGAAACGAGGCTTCAGACCGAACATTCGAATATTCTATTATTATCTATTAGTTACCCTTGCGGAAAGGGACACGGCCTGGGGAGTACCCTCGCAAGTAGGTCGCTTGCGTGGATCCATTGTACTATCCTGTATGGAATTATGTGCATGCCTTAATTTCTCCCGAGCTACAGATTCCTCTGCGAGCCGCTCCGAACTACCCCACAGTCTGTAGAATCCCTTTATCTTTCCACTAGACATCACAGTGATCCTTCAACCCTGGTCACACGAGCTACCATGAGCACAGAGAAGAGCCCGTGGTGCGTAGCACTACCACCAGCAACTAATGACCACATACCACGTGGCCCAAGAGAGAATGGAATGAAATTTAACTGAGGGGGGCACGGATGGCCCTGCACTGCGACCTATTGGGCTAACCCTCGATATGGAATGAGTTGCATACCACAGTTCCCCTACGCGCACCGCCCTGACCACATGACTCCCTAACGACCGGTCCCTACAGCCGACAGAATCCATATACCATTCCTGCTTCGGCAAATTCCCCCAAGGTCCCCGCTGTCGGTCGGAGGCGAAACTCCTCCCCGAGTAGGTCCGCCTTGGGTGCCATTCAAGATCGCTGAACTACATTCCACGGAGGCCGGTCGAGAGAGTCAGCAGCTTCGGGAGGCCGCCGGTAGAGTGATCTGAAAAACCATAAACGGGATGATGAGGGAGGAAAGGAAGTGACGAAGATGTGTGGGGTTCCAATCGCCTGATAAAGTTACCTGATATTCATCCATAGTAGTGAGGGGGAAAAACTCCGAAAAACCTCACTTAGGCAACTTGTCCTGACCGGGAATCGAACTCGGGACCACTGGGTTCGGAGCTAAACTCGCTAACCCCTCAGCCACAGCGGTGGACGCCCAAGAAAGAAAGTGTAATTATAATGCCGAAATGAATCAGAGGTCCAAAGCTAAAGTTACTAGTAATTCTGCTTCATTTGGTGAAGGAAAATTCGAAAAAACCTCAACCAGATAACTTTTTGAACCCAGACCCGCTCGTTTCACGATGATATGTGCTAACCGTTACTCCACAGCGGTGGACCTATCGGATATTACCCTTGCATAAAGTTCGTAGCTTGTAAGATTTTATCATTAAAATAATTACACGAAATTGACTGTAATGAAACATACTTTATCAGTTTAGAAGCTTTAATAAAAAGTATACCACGCACACATGTTGACGTTAAAGTATGATTAACTCGCACCCAGCAATCTTCTTAACGCAGAAGCCTGGAGGGCTCTCGTTTCCTGAGACCTTATTCACACCGCCACGCAAAGAGTAATTGGATGCGAATTGCAGGTGCTTTATAAACGCCCGGCTCCCAAGCCATTTCAACTGTAAGTGAAGCTAATGACGTGAAGGCAGGCACATAAGGAAGCAGCATTTTTCCATCTCGTAACGTGGTGATGACGAGCACAAGACGAAATTCGGGAAGACGTATGTAATGTGAAGAAGAGGGGATTTGAAGTATGAGATGAAAAGCAGTGAAATTTGAAAGGACGCGAATGATAAAATGGAGATGTGAATAACACGGAAACCGTAACAAATTAGAAAATTGCGTGTCATCAAGATGAGACATATTTTGTCATATAGTTTACATATTTTCAATAATTCTGTTCCATTTCATGTTGTGAATTAAGTAATTGTTGCTTTTAATCTCTCTTCAACAATTATTCAACATAATTATAGTGTATGTAAAAAAAAGTAACCTTATCCTTATTACAGGCCGAGGAGTCCACAGGGCAGCCCAAATCTTTTCTGTCTTTAGTGGCAGTACGGATGTAAGTCCTTCGTGCTTGCCGTCATTCCACCGAAGGGATACTCCTAGTACTTTCCTTTTGTTAGAAACTGAACAAACCCCAGGGCAGGATAGTGCAACCGGAAGTATTAAATCGACAGAGAAAATCCGTGATCCCTTCGGGAATCGAACTCTTGGCCTTCCGGCTTACAGCTTAACGCTTTACTCGTGAAGCTACTGGCCGTCCCATTCAACAGGGATGTCAAAATAAGTTTAAACGCACCCATAAAAGCTTTTATGCTCGACCATGCCGAAATGTAGTAATTATACACCTGGTAGCAGTCCTTTAATGCATGTCATTAAAGTACACCTACTCATTAAAGTACAGGTCTTCAGCCAATGACAGCTCAGCTTACAGGTGTTCAGCCAATGACAAGTCAGCTTTGTACCGTTATAAAACCGTAAGTATCGATTATTCTCGGATATCCAATCGAAAGAGAATTAGCGAAAAGTCACGGAGGCTGGAAATCCAATACTGTCGCAGAAGGTTATGTTCTGTTACTATAATAATTAGCGTTAATTGTAAATAATATTCAAATAAATTCAATTTGTCATCTCGTTTTTCAATGTCGAATTCAATAATCAAGGTTATATCAAGTTTAACGGGTTTACATCAAGGTCAATGACATTATAGTTCCTCGGAAAAAATCAATACTTTCGCAGACGCGATTCACTCACAATTCACGACCTAGGTCACTTCCGATCTTGTCAGATACAAATAAAATGTATACATCTGAATAATTTCAAGTTAGAAATATGGTGGAGCATAAAAAGTCGTATGAAACTCGCCTATAATGGTAATTAAGAAGCTCGTATGAAAATTATGAAACTCGCTTGCGCTCGTTTCATAAACATCCATACTCGCTTTTTAATTACTATCATTATAGGCTCGTTGCATAATGTACTATACTTTACTTTTCTCAATTGCATAAGAAAGACAATCTCCATAATACCAATTTTATGATTCATTGTAGGCCTACATTTTAGGTCATTGATTTTTAAAAAATATGCATGGGCTAGAAGAGGAGAATGAAGAAAGGAAGAGAATAAGGAGGAGTCAGACGAAAAAAGGATAAAAAGAGATGGAAGTGAAAAGAAATTAGCGAAGGAAAAGTAGGAGAAGGAAAGGCAAACGAATGGAAGGGAATGGGGAGGAAGGAGAAGGCGAGAGGAGTGAGAGAGAAGATAGAGAAAGAAGAATTGAGAGATAAGTTTGAGGAGAAGAGGAGTGGGGAGGAGAGAGAGGAGAGAAGAGGAGTGGGAGGAGAGGAGAATAGTGGGAGAGAAAATAGCGGAGGAGTGGAGAGGAGTGAAAGAGAAGAGAGACTAGTGGAGAGAAGGAGAGGAGTGAAAGAGTTCATAGAAGAGAGAAGTGAGAGAGTAGATAGAGGAGAAGAGTAGAGGAGTGAAAGGAATAATAGAGGAGGAGAGAAGTAAGAGAGAAGATAGATGAGGAGCGGATAAGAGAGGAGAGGGGTGGGACAGAAGATAGAGGAAGAGAAGAGAAAAGAAGAGAGGAGAAGAGAGAAGATGAGAAGAGAGAGGAAGAGAGAATATTATAGTAGCAGAGCAGCAGTAGTAGTTTTATTTTGCCTTTCAGAGTTAAGGCCATAAGGCCTTCGCTTCCACTTAACCAGGTTTCAGTAACATACATCAAACATGAAATACAAAATTATGTGATAGATTACAAAACAACACACAAAAAAGATAGTCTACCTTAGAAATTACATAAAATATAGTAGAACATTACAAATAGTCAAGATCAGTTACACAATATAAGGAGAATATTAAATAAAATAGAAAATTAAATATAATCAAAATCGGTTACATAACGTAAGGGGAATATATATATACATATATATATATATATAACCTATATATATATATCGAGCATTTTATGTTTTAAAAATTGTGTGTATGTGTGTGTGTATATATATATATACACACATATATATATATATATATATATATATATATATATATATATATATACACACACACACACACACACACACACACACACAAAATTTATAAGACATAAACTGCTCGAGATAAATTCGATGATTAATTCACTTGAGATATAGTATAATGTGATTACAGTTAATACACTAATAGGAAAATACATGTGGGTTACAAGACATAAAAAGTTGAATATCAAAATCGTACTATATGGCATACAGATACAACGATTAAGTAATATATCAAGATAATAAAAGGGGAAAAAAAAGAAGAGAGAGGAGAGAAAAAATAACAGCTTGGTCATTTAGGACTATTTGGAGACTTCCGCAAGAGTCTAGTTCTGTTCAATAAAGACATTTCAAGGAATTCCAGGAACGGGCTGTGTGTATTGTGAAGGAAGCGGAGTAGAGAGATGTTTGATGACATGGAATTGATAGAATAAGTTTTTCATATTGTGGTATGCCGATAAGCTATTAATATTTGACTATAATTATTTATTTACTGTGCCACCTTTGCATATCTTAAAAGTTAATATTTTACATTAACGTTTTCGATACATGTGTATCATCTTCAGATGTAGAGTGTTAGATAAACATTTATGATGAAAACCTTGCCTTATGGTATGGAACTTATTATGATTTTCGGATCTTGCTAAAGTGAATTGCTCTAACTTAACCTAATTTGGTCCATAATACACATGTTACATTAGGTTAAAATCATTTGCAGTCCATATAGTACAATTTAAAAGATTTAAAATTATTTAAAAGTGATATAAAACTATAAATAATCAGAGGAATATAAAAACGTTTTGGGACACTTTAAAACACTGTAAACACTTGTTGGCTGTGTGTGCCAGTTTTTAACATCGTTGGATGGGGCTGCTTCTGTTGATCTTGATTTTAACAACGAGCTGAAACGGAGTACTGTTTATATCACTAACATGTATATAATTATTAACGATGTGTATTATTAAAGCATTTCATTCGATTTTGGTCACTAGATTGATGTGAAAATCATAGATATATGTTGCTATGCTGCTATGTGTCGGTGGTTTGACGTTATTGGTACAAGATGGATGTTGTCGAGTCCATGAGTTTAATAGAGCCTTGCGTGTCTGTAACAATATGCGTATATATTAATAAATTGAATTGAAAATTGGCTGAAGATGATACACATGTATCGAAAACGTTAATGTAAATTATTAACTTCTAAGATAAGCAAAGGTGGCACAGTAAATAAATAATTATAATCAAAAATGATAGAACAAGGTTATGATGTGAACGTGTATCACGGTTGTGCTAAAAGTGTGAATCGAGGAACTAGGTAAATAGGTGTGGAATTATTTAAAATCTGATACAGCAAACAGAGTGAATGAACTGAACGTCTCTCTGGTAAACGAAGTCAAGATAATTGTAAGAAATACTCGGAGACATGATCATAGCGACAGCTGTTAAAAAGGAAACGGACACAAGCATTATGAACACGCTGAAGCCTCAATGACAATTCAACACTAAGGTCACTATACAAAATTACGCAATAGTCAAAATAAGGCATCACCAGGGTCTGTATCAAGATCTGTTTCAGTTTAGAAGGAAACAAATTTTTCAGTCTTTCCAGTGAATGCAAGATTGAGAAAGTAGAGATGAGATGTTAGATGAGGAGAGGGGAGAGAGAAGATAGATGAGAAGAGGAGAGGGAGAAAATAGAAGAAGGAAGAGGAGTGAAAGATATTATAAAGGAGAGGGGTGAGAGAGAAGATAGATGAGGAGAGGAGAGGGATGGAAAAGAAGATGGAGGAAAAAAGGGGATGAGAAGATAGGAGAAAGGAGAGAGAGAGAAGATGAGAGGATAAGGGGTGAGGGGAGAGGAGAAGGGATGAGAGGAGAGGTGAGAAGAAGGGATGAGGGGAAAGGAGAAGAGAAAAGGGATAGAAAATAGAGAAGAGGAGAGGAGTGAAAGAGATGATACAGAAGGAGAGGGGTAAGAGTGAAGATAGGAGAGGAGAGGAGAGGAGAGGAGAGGAGAGGAGAGGAGAGGAGAGAGCGTTAGCACTGAAATATAAATAGACTATCCAGACTTTGGTCAGTACACTTAATAGCAAATTTTTATTGTGGACTTGTTGAGTTTTAAATAAAGATCCTAAACCGTAGTGTGATTATATGGGTGCTTTTAATTCGAAGTCTTTAATTTACAGTAATAGTAATATGCATTACAAGAGTGGTATGTTGACGTTTTCATGTTCGAGGAAAAGATTGAAAAAGCGAAACGTAGTTGAGCTTTTTTAATTTCCGAGAACATGAAAACAAACATACCGCTCGTGTATCGTACATTATTTTGTGCGAAGATAGTTTATTACATACCTGAAAGAGGAATTTCTAATTAGTTGCAATGAAATCTCCATCTTGGTTTCTGTTCAATGACGGCAACTTTGGAAAACAAATATGTCTATCTTAAACATTGTTCCTATAAAATGTTTTCTGTGTTTACTATACTGCAGCAGGCCGTAATATACGTCTGTCTTTTTTTTCCCCAGTCTATGATGAGTCTGGAATCTTGTTGATTTTTTCACGGCTTCCTTAATGTTACTTGCATTACAAATTCAGTAACTTTTGTGGTGTTGTAGAGTTTACTTAATTTTTGCAAATATTTAAAAACAATAATTAACAGTGCAATTTAGGTGAAATTGCAGTGGTAAGTTTCCAATTTATAATTATTACTATATTGAACGTCTTTAAAAATAATATGTTGAAAGCCTAAAGCAGTAAAATGAATATGACGCTTAAGCGGTAAGAATACGGAAATTGTTATGTGTGTTACGTTGGGAATACTGGATGTGATATTTCACACTTACCGCGTATTGGTTTTGTGCGGAAAGCAAGCAAATACGCACGATCTCGCACAAAATTATTTATATTATTTGTATGATTTTTACCGAAAGTGCAGATATTCAATAAACTTTTGGCTTCGTACTCGAGTCCAGTTATTGAGACTGAACATTTGTATAGAGATTTTAATGATCTCGGCCATTACCATAAACATACTCTGTTACTACCTTGAACTAGACTAGAAGCATTTGCGTCAACAAAGTTTTCTACTCTCAAATTTTATTACAGCTTACATACATGAAATATTAGGTACAGGAGATAGTTTTCTTCTGTTTTATTGCGTAAAGTTCCTGCAGTTGGTTTATCTTCACTGGCATGCTTTTACGATTGTGTTGAATGTGTAACTTTTTAGAATATTTTTACATTAGATACAGAAGAATAACATGGAATATTCATACTGCGGTTGCCTTGCATTAACTGATAAAAGCAGGTGAATAAGACATCTGCAGAGCCAAGAACGAGAGTCAGTGCAACAATTTTCTTGGCGCTCAGTAATGTATAAACAACATCCATAAATCTTGCGCGGGAACTCTCGGATGCGTAATCTGCTGCCTCCACTAAGATCTTAAGCAATATCTCGTCCCCGAGATGATGTTGCAAATGGGTTCGCTTCGTTTCTTTAGCTTATTTTTGGTCTTCCTTTCCTGAATTTCCTATTTTATGTATCGTATTATATTTCGCTTCTTTCTTACAGTGGGATTACCTTATCTTTATTCTCTTGAGGATGGAGAAGGTACAAGGCTATTACATTATGCTACTGCATCTCATCCTCGTTTTCCGTAGAAAACCGCGTTTCTTGCGAAAGAGTAAGTGACTCTTCTATTGGACTGAATATGACCCCAAATCGTTAATTCAATTTAATGCAAATCGTGAATTATTTATTACACTAGCTGCACTTCAATAATTACAATACACACTTGATTGGACGGAGATGTGCAATAATATACCAACAGACAGTTTGAAAAAAAAATGGAGGTATTATACAAATCTGTTTTTGACTTGATTATTTAACTCAGAAAAAATCAAGAATGCGATATCTGTATTCTGCTGACAGTTATAAGCAAAATTCTTTTATTGCAAAAAATTAATTGAATCACTAAATACGAAAAGGGAATAAGTCACCTTCAGTTAATTTTGAGAAAAACACAAATAACTTCTGCACACAACGAAGTATAGACAAATTGCATCGAAAATATTTCTATGAACCAATCAAGACTACACAAGATATTTATTTTAAAAACATGTGTATTTCTCAATTTATTCTGCCCTATAGAAAAAATTTTTTGTGTATGTGTGTGTGGACTTGTTCTCCTTTCATATCTAACGAAATATATTGTAAAAAATATTAAACAGAATGTATCTTTACCTCTATTATTGAACTCGAAATTTTATTGTATGCCAATTTATGAACAATAATAGAGTGTAGCACATACACATAGAAACCAAAAACTTTTTATGTGGGGACTTCTTCCCCTTTCATCGAACGAAATATATTGTAGAAATATTAAACAAAATGTATCGTTATTTCTATTATTGAAATCGAAAGCTTTATTGTATGCCAATTTATGAACAACAGTAGAGTGTAGCACATAGAAATATTGATAGCTGTTAGTTATTACATAAACCCTGACTTTAGCCACTTTTTTTTTTCTTCGATTTTGCTTGTAGTGATCACTGTTTACAACACATTTCTTACGTTTTACAGGACCTGAAGCAGCACTACTTTCATCGTTTGACACAATTTTACTCATGTTACATATTTTTCCTCTAGATTATAGGAACAACAAACTTGAATTTCTTATGAGCAGACATCGAGATTTTGGACCCGATAGAATAAGTTTACTAAGTCCGTACTATAGGCAGCTTTGTCACTGTGTTTGAGGTTGATGGGATTCGGCAGAAGGAGAGACATGTGTACATGAAACCAAGTTCAGTCTAGTCTGCTGGTGCTGTACAGTCACGATCCAAAGAAAGACAACTAATTTATCAAACATTAAAATAAAATGAATTTTTTTTAATTTTAGTAGGTTATTTTACGACGGTTTATCAACAGCTCAGGTTATTTAGCGTCTGACTGAGATGAAGGTGATAATTCCGGTGAAATGAGTCCGGGGTCCAGCACCGAAAGTTACCTAGCATTTGCTCATATTGGATTGAGGGAAAACCCCGGAAAAAACCTCAACCTGGTAACTTGCCCCGACCGGGAATCGAACCCGGGCCACCTGATTTCGCGGCCAAACGCGCTGACCGTTACTCCACAGGTGTGGACAATAAAATGAATGTTAGAGGAGAAAATTCTGTAGGACAAAAAATTTAATCTTTACATAGATTAAAATAAAAACCTATAATGCGAAATTTTCAAAATAAATTAATATGCATTTCCTTTCGGCTTCTTTCATAAGCACATGTGCAATACTTACTTACTTACTTACTTACTTACTTACTTACTTACTTACTTACTTACTGGCTTTTAAAGAACCCGGAGGTTCATTGCCGCCCTCACATAAGCCCGCCATTGGTCCCTATCCTGAGCAAGATTAATCCAGTCTCTGTCATCATATCCCACCTCCCTCAAATCCATTTTAATATTACCTTTCCATCTACGTCTCGGCCTCCCCAAAGGTCTTTTTCCCTCCGGCCTCCCAACTAACAATCTATATGCATTTATGGATTCGCCCATACGTGCTACATGCCCTGCCCATCTCAAACGTCTGGATTAATGTTCCTAATTATATCAGGTGAAGAATACAATGCGTGTAACTTTCTCCATTCTGCTGTAACTTCATCCCTCTCAATCATCATTTCACATAAATCTAGGAATAACTCGGATTCTTTATTTGTAAGTGAATCTGACACAGGTGGAATTTCTTCCCTCTTAAAGAGACAAAATGTTTATATGTGAAATGTGTTTCCGGGAGTATCGTTTTTTGTCTCCCCTTAGTCTGACATGACAGAATTTACATGTAACATGATCCCCATTAACTTCAAAATAATCATTTCCGAACTCCCGTACAAATAAATGCGTCTTAGAATCTTTCACGTTTGGCATACTTACTGTTAATTATATTCTTACGACTAATCAGATAGATAACCACATGCACACATCAAAACTAGAGGTCCACACCTGTGGAGTAACGGTCAGCGCGTCTGGCCGTGAATCCAGGTGGCTCGGGTTCGAATCCCGGTCGGGGCAAGTTACCTGGTTGAGGTTTTTTCCGGGGTTTTCCCTCAACCCAAATGCTGGGTAACTTTCGGTGCTGGACCCCGGACTCATTTCACCGGCATTATCATCTTCATTTCATTCAGGCGCTAAATAACCTAGACGTTGATACAGCGTCGTAAAATAATCCATAACCCACTCAAAACTAGACTGCTATCTCCTGTCCTCTCTTCTTACAAAGTGGACTAGGTTTACGGGACTGTTTTTATTATCAGAACAGTACCTCATCTCCCTACAGTATGAGTATGACTGAGTAAATAAAGAACATGGGACGACAGGTAGGTCGCTACCCTCACTGCCCCCACCCACTACCGTCCTGATTTCCAACTTGAAATCGCACTGCTTTCTTCTATCGGGTCTAAAGTCTCTAAGCCTGCTTATGAAAAAGGAACAAGTCGTGGACTGACCTCCTTTTCAAAGTAAATATGAAAACTAGTGTTGAAATCTAGAACAAGGAAATACGGGACCTGCACCCTTTTCATTCGTAATGAAAGAACATACTTAAATTATTGTGACTACAGTCTTAACTTATTTTTGCCAAAACTGGGACTTATTTCCTTTTCATATTTAGTGATTCAATTTATTTATTTTGCTTTGAAATATTAAATCAACTTCTGGTCTGTTATTAAAAATCCCTTAGTGTTTTTTATTATCATTATTTATGGTATTTTTTTAATACTGTAGTTGAGTGTTACAATAATCTACTTCTCGAAAACAGGTTTTGGTCGCTTGGTCTCTTATTGCGTAATTTCGTACATTTATGAAGTCTTGCTTTATAGCATGCTTCGTGGTATGAATTACAGGGCTAGGTATTGTTGGACAAATGTGTGCGAACTTCGGCCAGTTATAAAGGTCATTATTATTTTTAGATTTTTCATATCAGATACTGAGTCCTCGAAGTAAAACCTGAGGTCTAGAGCATTTCGTAACCGGTAATTTCGTCACCGTTATAGTTTGCCACCTATTTTTCATCATTATTTTTTTGGTCATCAAATATAGTTTGTCACCATATTTTTTGTCACTGAGAAGAGTTTGTCATCGAAGATATGTCGTCATCATATACGTTTTGTCATCTTTTTTGTACTGAGGGGATTTCATCACCAAAATAATAATTGTATGTCGTTGTAAAGTAGATTACGTACCAGTTTCAACTTCAGCTTTCATTGCTTCTACAGATTGCGCAGCTCCAATTCTACCCCAATTTGCTGAGTGTTTCGAATGCTCTGTTGGTTCTTTTATAATGGTTTTCTTATCAGAGGAAGTAGTCATCAGTGAATTACAAATGTCGCGCTGATCACACTTCCATGCAATCTTGGTGAGAGAGATTCAATCCGATGCTGTGGATTGAAATTCGGCTTAGCTCAGTGGTAAGAGCACTTAGTACGTAGAACCAAGCACCCTGGTTCGATCCCCGACACCGCAACGAATTTTTCTCCTCTATAATAACCATTGTTACCATAACAGATATATTCTGTAGAACCAAAAATTAATCTTTACGTAAATATTTAATTATTTTCGTCTTAAAAACCTATGTTCTGTAACGTGCCGTTAACTTACTACAGGGTCTCTATTTTTACAGACTTTTCGAAGAACGACATTCTAAAAATGTTCATCGCTCGTTGCCCGCCGAATTTTAACTCGCCATTCAGTGGCAGTCATAGTAACTACTAGACCATAAAATACAAATAATACTCAAGAGTGCTCAAGTTAGAGAGCAGTGTCAGTGAATTGCGTGACTGTATGGAATAAAACATTTTAGCTTCTTGTTAGACTGTTTGCTAAAATTTATGAAGAGAAATAGACTAGTCAGGTTATTTATACGAGTATTTTACAGCCCGGAAAGAATATAAATGTAAATCGTGTTCTGTGAAGTCTTGCCGAACGTCAAATTGGTGGGGATAACACTATCAATTACATCATAATTACATAGTTCATTTTCTGTCATTAGTACAGAACCCGAATTTATATATACTGTAAAAGTGGACAACTTTGCATCACATTTTAAGGTTTTCTTAGAATAACTCGACAAAAAATTATTTCTGTGTTTCTTAAAAAAATATATGTCAATACTGTAATTAGGACGTAAACATTTATTCTAAATTCAGATCTTTGGAACAATAAGTGCAGTAAGAAAAAATTTTGAAAAGTTGTGCAATGTTGTACAGCAGTGTGGGACATCTTTGCACCAAACGATTCTTCATGCTTTAAGGTATCCTACAAACAAAACTCAGCTCGGACTCCTCGCGGCGCGCATGCTATTCCCCTCTTACTCCCCTTCAGTAGGCTTGAGAGCATACGTCATCTGCGCGAGACAATCACGCCCGCTGGTTTCTGCGCACCGAGTTTTCCTTGTTGGATGCCTATATATTTCCTTACTACACTCATCTGGTGCAAAATTACAATATTGTAGTTCAACTTTCACATCATAGAGATCATATTTACTAGTACAATTTATTTATTTATTTATTTATTTATTTATTTATTTAATTGTTTATTTATTTATTTATTTATTTATTTATTTATTTATTTATTTATTTATTCTGGTGTAGTTAAGGCCATCAGGCCTTCTCTTCCACAACACCAGGAATACAAATACAATAATAGAAATAAACTGAAAAAAATACACTATATACAAAGTAAAGCTACACAAGAAATAAAGAGAGAGAGAGAGAAAAAAACACTATAAACAAAGTAAAGCCACACAAAAATATACACAGGTTGCAGTCACACAAACTTTAAATGAGTATTTTACAATAATGAATCCTAACAATAATGATACAATTAGATCATTGTTACATCACCATATATAGTTCCTGTTTTTAATCACTTTAAATATTTTGAAATCTCTGGAATATTAAAGTATCCCCGGTTTGATTCATATCTTGTCACTGTTTTCTTTGCAGCACTTGGATTTTACACTTAGAAGACTCAATGCAGACATCAGTTATATCATCCAAAATGGCATCTATATCAGATTCACGATCAGAGAACTGATTTGCTGCAATATTCTTCCCCTTAGCTGACTTTTTAGAGTGCCTTCTCCTTCTGCTTCTGTTTTTCTTGATGTCCCTCCAGTAGTTCCTCGAAATAGACATGGAGCCATGCTTGCTGGAATGGAATAATATAATGCCTTAGTAACTAGTGAAGAACGCGTATTATAAAGTTATTTTATTCTAATACTAGCCGTACCCGTGCGCTCCGCTGCACCCGTTAGAAATAAATATAAAGTAATTACATAATTAAAATAGGACGTTTGATCCAGGGAATATTCGTGTTTGATAGAAGGATAAATCGTTTAATATGTTACTTAATTTAAATTATATTTAAATAATTAAAATGGAATCATTTTGGTCCAGAGAGCACTCATTTGGTGCAATGACAATTCCTTTAACATGTTTCTTAATTTTTATTATATGCATCCATTGTTCAATGAACATTGACATCATTTACATTTAATGTGTATACTTTATTTTACTTGTTATATGTTTTCATTGAATTATTGTAATAACTTAATTTTAACTCTTGTTTTCTACGTATTCAGTAAATGGCCCTTAGCCCACTATGGTTCTGAACCCTTCAAATAACTTAAATAACTTAAATTATATTATATTATATTATATTATATTATATTATATTATATTATATTATATTATATTATATTATATTATATTATATTATATTATATTATATTATATTATATTATATTATATTATATTATATTATATTATATTATATTACATTATATTATATTATATCATATAAAAAGTGTGCTGATAACGGATGTACCCCGATAAGTAAGTTTTCAATTTGTTATGGGAGCTCTTGAATCTCAGGAGGAACAAATTTTATTTTACAACAGGGCAACATAATCTGCTTGGCTCATTACCCAAATTTTTTGCATTGCATTTAATGCATATATATTTTATGTATTTTAACTCGATTCAATTGAGCATAGTTAAAATTTGGATTATAAAATAATGAAATGCTAAGCTAACATATTATTACTGCATACTAAATCAATACACTCTCGTTCGTTAATTCTCTGAGATAAATGTTATTTTAAGAAATACAGGAAACGAATACACAGAATAGCCTATCAAGTTGTTAGTGCACAAGAAGCTATTTTAATCTTGCCTGTCCTCAATTCACTCAGAAGTTACTGTAATAACATTATAGCATTATGTCCATACAGAGAAACTACACTTTCCAATGGTGAAATAATAATTAATTATACAAATCGGTTAATTTAGCTTCCGACGATGCTTCATACAAACACAGAAACATTTTCTGTAGGCTATGATTCATAGCTTTCGATTGTTGTTGACCAAGGCCCCTTATAGACGAAGTCATTTGTTTATTTCATTACACGGCCTTAGATGGCAGTTATTTTAATTTTAAACTCATTTATCTCATTAAATATCAGTCCTATCAAAATTTTTCAAAGAATAAAACTTATCGGAAATGATTTTTAAAGAAGTGTTTGTTATGTAACATTTTTCATAAAAATCAATAATAAGTGAGATATTTCGATTTATTTAATTCAGGCTCCCTTATAACCCCCCCCCCTTTTAAGTAATGTATTTTGAATGTCATAGAGCCTAAAATCTAAGTTACAACGAACTTAATTTATATTCCAATTTTCATCGAAATCCGTTCAGCCATTATCGCGTGAAAAGGTAACAAATATACAGACAGACAGACATACAAACAAAAATTTCAAAAAAGCGATTTTCGGTTTCAGGGTGGTTAATTATATATGCTAGGACCAATTGTTTTTGGAAAATCGAAAATTACCAGAAAAATTTCGGCTACAGATTTATTATTAGTATAGATATACCGCAGTTGACTATTAATGTGGTTCATTGGTTCATAATGTGTGTTGTAAATGCCATTAAGAAGATCGCGGTGCAAAGTTGTACTTCAGAGTAATGTGACTGAACATTTCTGCATTCCACTTATTTAATCCATGTGAATCATTATTTTAAGGGGTTAGGTACAGCTTACAGCAGTAAAATTTTGTAAATATTCAACATTTTTTCGTCAATTACTGTATCTTTTACAATAATGAAAATTAGTATGTGTAAAACACTGTCCTTCTGCTATAAAAATATTTTTATGATTTAAAAAAATTATTAAATTTATGCATTTAATATCTACAATATGATGCAAGATCACTTGTCTACCTTTGATAGATTGTCTGATAAAAAATAAATTCTTCAAAAAATTGTCAAATATTAGCATTTTGTTCTAACACAAAATAAACAAATTATTATTTATTAAGGAATGCAGTTGAAAGTGCATGATATTGTAAACATGAGTTTCAGCAATAAATTAAAAGAGAGAACATGAAAAAGTTAACAAGTTTATGAGGTATGAGGGAAACGCTTTATCACTGCACAGTGAACTACCACCATTATGAATTTTGAAAATAAATATATATATATATTTTTTTTAGCAGAAGGACAGTGTTTTACACATACCAATTTTCATTATTGTACAAGACATGCACAATTCGAAAAGTGTTGGTGGTGCAAAGTTACACTCATGGTGCAAAGTTGCCCAGTTTTACGGTACTAAAAGTTAATATTTTTACTCGATAGGTTCCTGTAATTTATAAACATAGAAGTCATATCTCCATTTATTTTAGGTGGCATTTTTGTCATTCAGTATTTTTGTTTGGTACCATTAAAGTTCTTCAATCCTCCTAACCGTCACTTACTAATCATCACGCGGTTTACAAGATGCATTGTCTAGCTCAGACCATTCCAACACAGCGTTTGAGGGCTAGGGAGCCCGAACGATGCCCTGTGTCTGCCCAGGGCGGATCCCACTCCTCTCTGTCGCTAAGGCTATGGTGGTGTACGAATGCATGCGATCATCAACTCTTTCCCTCGTTTTTTAAGTAGGTTATTTTACGGCCTGTATCAACATCTTAGGTTATGTAGCGTCTGAATGAGAGAAGAAGGTGATAATGCCGGTGAAATGAGTCCTGGGTTCAGTACCGAAAGTTACTCAGCATTTGCTCAAATTCGGTTGAGGGAAAACTCCGGAAAAAACCTCAATCAGGTAACTTTCCCCGACCGGTGTTCGAACCTGGGCCACCTGGTTTTTGCGGCCAGACGCGCTAACCGTTACTCCAAAGTTTTCCCCTCGTCTCACAGTGTGCAATAACGCAAATCCAGCTGGAAAAAAATAATAACTTCTGTAAATTCCTACTCATTGTAATGAAATTTTGTACAAACTTATAGGTAGCACAAATTGCTCGATATTGTAATTATTGCATATGAAGTATATCAGTAAACATGTGAAGTTTTCTAAACAATTAAATGTCGTGTCACAGATTTTAAATTGCACCAATGAAAATTGAAGACCTGTTAAGTGGTACGTTTTAGGCATACTTACCGTATTGTTGTTGTTATTATTATTATTATTATTATTATTATTATTATTATTACTATTATTATTATTATTATTATTATTATTATTATTATTATTATTATTATTATTATTATTATTATTATTATTCGTACAGGAGAGACCGTATAGGTCAATTTCTGTCAGATGCGTTTCCAATTCACTGTTGGCTGAAGCAAAGTGATGCACTATCAACTTTACTTTTTAATTTCGCTCTAGAGTATGCCATTAGGAAAGTCCAGGATAACAGACAGGGTTTGGAATTGAACGGGTTACATCAGCTGCTTCACTATGCGGATGACGTGAGTATAGTATTAGGAGAAAATCCACAAACGATTAGGAAAAAAACACGGGAATTTTACTTGAAGCAAATAAAGAGATAGGTTTGGAAGGAAATCCCGAAAAGACAAAGTATAAGATTATGTCTCGTGACGAGAATATTGTACGAAATTGAAATATAAAAATTGTAAATTTATCTTTTGAAGAGGTGGAAGAATTAAAATACCTGGTAGCAACAGTAACAAATATAAATGATACCCATGAGGAAATTAAACACAGAATAAATATGAGAAATGCCTGTTGTTATTCGGTTCAGAAGCTTTTGTCATCTAGTCTGCTGTCAAAAAATCTGAAAGTTAGAATTTATAAAACAGTTATATTACCGGTTCTTTATGGTTTGAAACTTGGACTCTCGCTTTGAGAGAGGAACATAGGGTAAAGGAGTTTGAGAATAAGGTGCTTAGGAAAATATTTGGGGCTGAGAGGGATGAAGTTACATGAGAATGGAGAAAGTTATACAACATAGAATTGCACACATTGCATTCTTCACCTGACATAATTAGGAACTTTAACTCCAGACGTTTGAGATGGGCAGGGCATGTAGCACGTATGGGCGAATCCAGAGGGAAAAAGACCTTTAGGGAGACCGAGACGTAGATGGGAAGATAATATAAAAATGGATTTGAGGGAGGTGGATATGATGATAGAGACTGGATTAATCTTGCTCAGGATAGGGACCAAAGGCGGGCGTATGTGAGGGCGGCAATGAACCTAGGGTTCCTTAAAAGCCAGTAAGTATTATTATTATTATTATTATTATTATTATTATTATTATTATTGTTATTATTATTGTTATTATTGTTATTATTATTATTATTATTATTATTATTATTATTATTATTATTATTATTATTATTATTAAGAATACTGAGTATAAACAATTGTGTTTACCATGTTGGATTGACTTTATTTACCCATTTATATTCTTACAATGAAACAAGAAGTAAAATATTTAAGCATCCAAGGAAGCGGAAGAACGTTAAATATCTCTTCTGCGATTGCGAAACGTTGCCGTTTCAGTCCGTGTTTTCGTGACGTTTTTCTCTTCTAGAAAGAGGCCATATTATACGATCGATCGAGTGATCGACGCCTGCGACGCTGAGCATTGTCTGTGTGAATTCAGGCTTAGAGGTGTTTTAATTGCTGTGTAAAACTCGAACAACATCCCTACTACATGATGACGGAAGCTGTTGTTTCCTTTGTGGGATCTTGTTTCTAGGAAGAAGTAACTTTGTAGCTTCTTTCTTCCGTTTTTGTGCTTCACGGTCTTCTATTGTTTATGACTTCTTTCTTCAGAGTCATTTTGAGGTAAAATACAGCTCTAGTTCTTTGAATGTACTGCATGGCACTGTTTTCCTATTATGAACGTATTCTCCTTAACGAAATGGACCCACTGTTCTTTTATTATAGTGTGCAAACATGTAAATGGCTATGAATATGGTTTTCTGTGGTCTTTACCTGGCTATAATTTAGGATATTACCAGTAGAAAATCGCTATTAATTACATTTTTGTGTAAGCACAAGGGCTTACTTTGTGACAGAAATATTAATTTCAAAATTAAATATTACCTAAAGTTTTTCCCGTATTCTTTGTCATTACAAATCCAATAATTAAAAAAAAGTATTAACATTAAAACACTGAATTATTTTGTTAACTTTTTCACAATCTTAAGTTGTGAAATGAGCTTTGGATAAACTCTCGTATCGTAAAGAAACCTTGAAAAGGATGATTACCAGACATAGCATCTTGGGGACCGATGAGTTAAGTTGACTGCAACACGGAGTATACACTGAGGCTTCGTTGCTAATGGCAGAAGATAGAGGTATACAGAAACCTCAAAACTCAAGGAGCGTTGTTTACTCCTGAATGTGTGTTGACCTTGTAGTACAGAATCAAGCGCGAATCTTTGAGTTTTAATATTATACAGCTATATTGGTCGTCTAATGAACATAAACACTGCTTGCAAGGAACGATGGGTTACACAGGATTTATAGAAAATTAAATAAATAATATATAAAAAATTAAAAAAGAATCTAAATAGATCTATATTATTTAATTCAATGTGGTATCGTAACATATTTTATGCTCGACCATGCCGAAATATACTAATTATACATCTGGTAGCAGTCCTTTAATGCATGCCATTAAAGTACACCTACTCATTAAAGTACAGGTCTTCAGCCAATGATAACTCAGCTTACATGTGTTCAGCCAATAACAAGTCAGCTTTGTACCATTATAAAACCGCAAGTATCGATTATTCTCGGATATGCAATCGAAAGAGAATTAGCAAAAAGTCACGGAGGCTGGAAATCCAATACTGTCGCAGAAGGTTATGTTCTGTTACTATAATAATTAGCGTTAATTGTAAATAATATTCAAATAAATTCAATTTGTCATCTCTTTTTTCAATGTCGAATTCAATAATCAAGGTTATAATATTATAAAATTATCAAGTTTAACGGCACTACGTCAAGGTCAATGACATTATTGTTCCTCGGAAAAAATCAATACTTTCGCGTCTGCGCACATCTCACAATTCACGACCTAGAACAAGGTCACTTCCGATCTTGTCAGTTACAAATAAAATGTATACATCTGAATACCGGTAATTTCAAGTCAGAAATATGGTCGAGCATAAAAAGTCGTATGAAACTCGCCTATAATGATAATTAAGAAGCTCGCATGAAAATTATGAAACTCGCTTGCGCTCGTTTCATAAATATCCATACTCGATTCTTAATTACTATCATTTATAGGCTCGTTGCATAATGTACTATTAAAATAATTTTGCCTCAGTGTTACATAGATTGGGAACTTTTTATTTCTATATTTTTCAATAAAGTCTTTAAAGTGGAGATTTTGTATTTTAAGGAACGGAATCTCAGCATTTAACATAATCTCACACAAATACAGTTAAAATTATGACAGTTAATTTGAAATGGAATTACCTGTGACAGATCTTCACATTCGTTTCTCGATGCAAGTTTTCTATTTTCTGTGTGTTTTCTAGTGTTACAATGTCTCTGTATATATATTGACGTCATTCCGCGTGTTTACGCTACACAGTTTGCAAGTAGTATATTCCCCATACTTACTGGATTTTAAGGAACCCGGAGGTTCATTGCCGCCCTCACATAAGCCCGCCATTGGTCCCTATCCTGAGCAAGACCAATCCAGTCTCTGTCATCATATCCCATCTCCCTCAAATCCATTTTAATATTATCTTCCCATCTACGTCTCGGCCTCCCCAAAGGTCTTTTTCCCTCCGGCCTCCCAACTAACATTCTATATGCATTTCTGGATTCGTCCATACGTGCTACATGCCCTGCCCATCTCAAACGTTTGGATTTAATGTTCCTAATTAAGTCAGGTGAAGAATACAATGCGTGCAGTTCTGTGTTGTGTAACTTTCTCCATTCTCCTGTAACTTCATCCCTCTTAGCCCGAAATATTTTCCTAAGCACCTTATTCTCAAACACCTTTAACCTAAGTTCCTCTCTCAACGTGAGAGTCCAAGGTAGTATATTCCCCATTCACTTCAAAACACTCGCCTCCAAATTCTATTAAAAAAATTGATGCTTCTTAGATCCCTTTTTCTTCGTCATGTTGTACTACAGATACACTGTCTATGCAGATGAGGGATGAGCTGAGTTATAGGGGGCCTTGCTGATTGTCATATTACGTTGTATTGCTCGAATTATTTCAGATAGTTCTCTTCGTAAAGTTTTTACTTCTTCTTCAATTATTACTAAACTCGATATGGAAGACTATTTGAATCGGGAAACAACAGGCATTGCTGTACCTACGTCTCTTGTACGGGCATATTAAAAGTAATACAGATGTACTGTAGATATATGCCTCTGTGAGCAGAGACTTCCTAATCGTCTTCTGTAAATTAAGATATTACAGAAAATAGACGAGGGTCTTAGAGATACTGGTTTTGAAAAGCGATTTCAGAAGACGGAAGACCTGTAAGTACCAGGATTGTTGGTTTAGAAGAGCGGTCATCAATCACGTTGAAGACAATATTAGCGACAGCACGTGAAAGATAGCAATAGTAGAGGATGTGTCACATGTGACATGTGGAGGGTTTACTGGATTTATGGCTGCATCTACTGTATGTCATATCAAGAGAGTACATGAAATGAAGGTGACTTTCGTCAAACGAGGAACGTTCCATACATAGTTCTGCAGATGTATGCTTGTGAGTATCATTTCGCGCGAAATAAAGCCTCACTTACTATAAATAGGACGTTCAATTCTTACAGAGCTCACAATAGAACTCTTACGTGAGCTAATGTCGAAACATCTCTTCAAATTGCTCATAAATATTTTCACAGGGTATATACAAATATGAAAAAGAAGATCAAGCTTTCGTATACAAAATGATGAAACATCTTAATAAGTCCGAGAAAGATACAGTAAGATGAAATGTTACAAAGAAACATGGATCCAACATTATAAAGACCTTTGGTTTCAAAACTGTGTAGAAAAGACTCTACAAGAGAAGAATATTCAACATTCCATTTGTGGATATGATACAATTCAAGCACTACAAGTAGGTTTAAAGGAAATAGAAATAGAAAAGCTACCGGTCCCGACGGTATAAATATGGAACTGCTGAAAAGAGAAATGGGCCACGGACATACAAGCCCTTCCCTATAAAGTTCCCCATTTTCCGATAAAAAAAAACGTAAATGCCCTGATTTAGCTTCTATAAAATACCCGTTAAATGAGCGAGGTTACTCGCCTCTAGTCGCAGATTTAGAATTCGAGGCGTCTTTTCCGACGGCCTTCAATTGCCTTAGTCATCGAACAACAGACGAATGAGTCTTCTCGACTTCACCTGCACTGCGAAATGGCAAAGCTCCTTTCAGTGTGCAGACCTACACCTTCCACCATATCTTCTTTGTTCTGTCCTGTGATCAGTTTGATCACATTTCCCTCCCCTCGCGTATGTGGTACCTAAGAGGTTACGTCCATTTTCGACTTTTCCCCTTCAAAATTTTCTAGGGCTCCTTCAGTGGAGCAGCGTAACCCGGAGTGAGACAAGTGACCAACAGGCTTGGAGCTTACATATTCAGTTTCTTTCAGTCCCGAACCTCTTGCGAGGACGCTTTTTCATACCGTTTAAATTTCTCCTCCCACTTCTCTTTCAATCTCAATCTCAAAACATGGTGGTTCATAATTGCAGGGGAAACTACTGTATCTGATAAACATGTGTTGGAAGACTTCTAGAGTACCTGAAACGTGAAACACTGCAGAAGTCATTTCTATATTTTTAGAAAGGAGACTGGAGAGAATGTAAGAATTATATAGGAATAAGACGTCTTAAGTTCTAAGTTCTATGACTTTATAATCTGTGCATGCGAAGAACAATATCTGAAATTTTAGTAGGTGAAGAACAAAGTGAATTCAGAATTGGCCGATCAAGAAGTGATAATATTTTCACTCTACAACAAGTAATATTTGAAAAAAGAAGAGTGCATAATCTACAAACATACAGGGTGTATCTATATATGTGTCCATAAATGTGGAGGCGTATTCCTGACATCAAAACATAACAAAAAGTTCATATTAACATGGGTCCGCAAACCCTTCGTTAGGGAGTTATGAAAGGAATTTCCTTTAGTGACCCCTGATTTTTCCATTCACTTCAAACTTGCATTTTCCTACTTTCTTCATTGCAGTTGGTCATGACATTTTTTTTGTCTGATTGCCTTTTTTATGGCCTGCATGATCGCCAGATTTAAATAAAATGGATTTTTACCTCTGGGAACATTTAAAATCCTTGGTGTATTCAACACCTGTACCTAATATCGATGTTCTGAGGGAGCGTATCCAAAATGGATTTGATCGAATCCGTAAAACCCCAGAACATTTGCACAGAGTACGGCAAAGCATGGAACGCAGGATCAGGGCATGCATCGAAGCAGAAGGAGGTCACTTTGAGCAATTTTTGTAAATGTGTGTTGTTAAATGTATCACACGTACCATTACCAATAAACCCAGAACTCTCCATCGAAGGGTTTGCGGAACCATGTTCATATGAACTTTTTGTTATGGTTTGGTGTCAGGAATACGCCCCCACATTTATGGACACATATATAGCTACACCCTGTATATGGCTTTATTGATTTTGTGAAAACTTTTAACCGTGTGAAAAGGAATAAATTATGTTCTATTATGAGAGAACAAGCCACTGCCCTGTACCGCAGACATACTCAAGGCTGCGCTTTCTTTCTCTCCTTTGTCACTTAATGTTGTTCACGTGAATGCTCAAAGTCTGTTGTGTCATTTTGACGAATTTTCTTCTATCTTCTCACCTTTAGACATTCACGTTATTCTTATCTCCGAATCTTGGTTAAATCCTAATCTTCCTTCCACTCTCGTAAACCTTCCTGGCTATACGCTTTGCCGTAATGACAGAGAGGGCAAGAGAGGCGGAGGGGTGGCTGGTTATATTAGATCCGATTTGCGACCTAAAATTATTCATCATTCTCCAAGCCAGTACTCTGCCAAACCCGAGTTCATGTTCATTGAAATTTGCACCTTATTTACGAAATGTCTAGTGTGTGTCGTATATAAACCCCCACATATATATGACGTAGATGATTTCGAATCCGCCTTACTAAACGTAACGCCGCAATATGAGAACGTTATAATCATGGGTGACTTCAATTCAAACTTACTTGACTTACATTCTAGTACGACTAAAAGACTTAAATCATTCTTTCAGTGCCTTGATATGGTAATCCTACCCCTAGCTCCCACACATCACACGGAAGGTACAGACACATTACTGGACTTGATAATTACTAACAATGCCGACAAAATACTGACGCATGGACAGTTGCCTGCACCAGGACTATCAGGGCATGATATCATTTATCTATCGTTTAATCTGCAGTGTCCTAAATCGACTCCTAGAGTAATTACTTACAGGGATATCAAAAGAATAGATGATATTGCACTGAAAGAAGACGCTGCGCAACTTCCATGGCACATGATCTGGACATTACGAACTGTAGACGAGAAAGTAGACTTATTCAATACGTTAATACTTCAACTTTATGACAAACACGCACCATTAAAGACCAAACGTACCAGAAAGACCCAGCCCCTTGGATGACGACTGAAATACGTAGCCTGATGTCCGAACGCGACTTAGCCTATAGGAAATACACCCGCAATAAAAACGACGAATATTTTAACTTATATAAACACCTAAGAAACAGAACGACTCAACTAATAAGAAACGCTAAACTCAAATACTCCTACAAACTTATAGAGCCCAACACAACCCCTTCCGAGTTATGGAAAAATCTGAAGGTCATTGGACTTGGAAGGGCTAGTGAACAAGCAGACATACCCATCCCACTTGACCGATTGAACGAACACTTTGTAAAGGACCCGACCTTAAACAACACAACGAAACAAGACACAGTTTTGCCTGACTCAGCTCCCCCAACTCGAGACAAATTCTATTTTACTGACGTCACTCCTATTGACGCAATGAAAGCCATCCGACGCATCAAGACGAAAGCTCAAGGGCCAGACAACATTAGCATATTACTCATACAGAAAATACAAGACATAGTAATACCTACAATTGCACACATATTCAATAGTTCCTTAATCACTTCAACTTTCCCTAAAATATGGAAGCAAGCTTTCGTTCTTCCTCTTCCAAAAGTCAAAGTTCCCACCGACCCGAACGACTATAGACCAATCAGTATCCTGCCAGCCATATCAAAAGCACTGGAAAGAATCGTACACAGACAAATTACTAACTACATGAACGAACACAAACTATTCGACAAGTATCAATCAGGTTTCAGAGCTGGACAAAACACAAGCACTGCTCTACTTAAAGTGACAGAAGACATTCGTGAAGCAATCGACTCTAATAAAGTAACAATACTAACACTTCTTGACCTTAGCAAAGCTTTCAACTCTGTAAATTTCTACCTGCTCACCCATAAATTGAGAAGTCTGCATTTGTCAGAGACTGCTGTGAGTTGGTTCGAATCCTACTTACGGGAAAGACAACAATGTGTTGTATCCGGGAATCGAAGCTCTTCCTGGCTTAACATAACATCAGGTATACCACAGGGTTCGGCACTCGGACCATTGTTGTTCACAATATATGTCAGTGATATTACATCTCATGTAAGGCATTGTAACTATCACTTGTATGCTGACGACCTTCAATGCTACATCTCTTCCCGCTTAGATCGAATAAATGACGCTATAGATAAATTGAACAAAGACATTGACTCGATTGTGACATGGACAAAGAAATTCCATCTTAATATCAATCCTGGAAAGACACAAGCAATCATATTAGGACACAAACGGCAAACCGACGCTGTAAAGCACCTCGACATTTCCCCCGTTAAAGTAAGTACAGTGCATATCCCTTTCAGTTCTTCGGTAAAAAATCTTGGCATTCACATGGATAATAATCTCAACTGGGACATGCAAATCACAGAAACCTGCAGAAAAGTATATTCTATTATTCATATGCTAAAAAGGATAAATGTTCATCTTCCCTCTTGCTTAAAAAAGTCCCTTGTGCAGACCCTTGTATTTCCCTATTTTGACTATGCTGACATTTTACTGACTGACCTTTCCAGCGACAACAAAATGAAACTTCAACGTGCTCATAATTTGTGTGTACGTTTTGTAAGCAATGTTCGTAAATATGATCATATCACCCCATCCCTGGAAGCAATAGGTTGGCTTAAACTAGATAAGAAAAGAAATTTACATTCACTTCTCTTTCTCTTCGAAATCTTGAACTCTTCTATTCCTTCGTACCTGTCGTCTCGCTTCACTTACCTTTCTTCCCACCACAATCTGAACACACGCTCTCGCCATGAAACAATACTAACAATACCATCCCATCGCACCTCCTCATGCTCATCCTCTTTCACAATAGCCCTGCCAAGACTCTGGAATTCGTTACCTGCTAGCATCAGGGACTGTCGAAATAAAATTGAATTCAAACGCAAACTTACTAGGCACTCGGTCAGTAATTGAGACTCGTTCAGACATGGTTTCTTGTAAATAGTTCTTTTAATCTACCACAAAATATCTCAATATCCGGTAATTTCATCACTATAGAATTTTGTTATTGTAGGCTTAATTTGTAATTTAGTAAATACAAAAATATTCTTTGTTCTTAACTTCTATGATAAAATGTCTAGCTTTCATTAATCAGGTATTCTTGTCGTACTTTAATTTTTATTGTAATTGTAATTGTAAATTTAATATTAATTGTAATCTTATTGTTCATGTTATAGTTGTAATCCCCTGGTAGAGGGGCAGAGAAGGCCTGACGGCCTTATCTCTACCAGGTTAAATAAATAAATCTAATCTAATCTAATCTAAAGCTATCTACAACATTAGTATGTGTTGTGAACAGTGAACTATCGAACATTTGCTTTTCATGGACAAAGGTATAAAATTTGTTGTGTGGGTACCGTACGACAGAAAGCAACAAAAATCAGCGTCTTACCATTTGTGCAAATAATTTCCCGTGCAATAGCTGATGTCCATCCACTTATGCTAATTTTGTGCATATTGTGGGGCAAAATTCGTGTTATCAACTACGATTTTCGTGTGAGGAATGTAACCATGTCTGCTGAAATTTACTGCTAACAAGTCAGTCGTATTGGGTCTGCAATTCAAGGAAAACTTCCGGAATGACTTCATTAGGTGATTTTGCAGCATGATAATACCGTCCGATACTGCTAACATAAAAACGATTAGTGAAGAACACGGTTGGAAGGTTATTTCATATGCATCCTATTCTTATTTCTCTTCATCAGTTTTAATCTTTTCCGCTCTCTATCCAACAATCTTCAGGGAATTTTGTTTCATAACGAAGCTTGTTTGCTTACTTACAAATGGTTTTCAAGGAACCCACAGGTTCATTGCCGCCCTCACATAAGCCCGCCATCGATCCCTATCCTGTGCAAGATTAATCCAGTCTCTATCATAACCCACCTCCCTCAAATCCACTTTAAGATTATCCTCCCATCTACGTCTCGGCCTCCCCAAAGGTCTTTTTCCCTCCGGCCTCTCAACTAACAGTTGCTCTTCAAAATTGGTTCGACGCAGAAAACTGGTACAAATGCAGAAAACGAAATTTTAAATGCAGAAAACAAAGATTTAAATGTAGAAAACAAAGACCGGACGTTGCAAAATTTTCCTTTGTTAACCGCACAATAGTAGACTGAAACAGCTTACCTGCGACAATTTTTCAGGGTGGTCCTGTCAAATCAATACATTTAAGAAAAGATTAAGAAGATTAGACTGAAAATTTAAATGTAGGTGCAGTGTAATAATCTAAGTTGTGTCATGTAATTAAGTTGATATGTAATAAATTAAGCTGATATGTCATTAATTAAGGTGACTTATAATTACTTAAGTTGATAATAGTTAGGTTTAATGGAAATACTTATAAGATAGGTTTACTATAGAATAGTTTTTATTTATAGTCCTAGGTTTATTGCATTTATGTATTTATAGTTAAAATTAAATTTATATTTATTTTATTTTTTATTGCTGTAATTATTGTAATTTTATTACTGTAATTATTGTAATGTTATTATTGTATATAATATAAAATATCATTGCCACAGGATATATATCCAACAGTAGTGTTAATAAATACAGGGACATCATTTTATTTTTACTAACATTTTTAATATTAACCTGGCTATATCCTTGGATTAAGGTCTACAACAGGAAACACCGCTTGCTCCCCCTTCCAAGACTGGAGTTCGATGATACTGGCGTAAAATACAAATCACTCTACTAGGTATAGGAGGGAAGAAAAGTAGTTCATCCATTTACGTAAACTAGGAAGTATCGCGATTTTGAGTTTGACCATTTTCATTAGGTTTTGTTTAATCAAAATACAGTACAGTATTAACACTTAGTGTTTTTACTCACGAACTGAGTTATCCATGCGAACGTATTCATTATGCAGTGTATATTGTACTGTTACAGCACATTAGCGTACACTATAGAGAATGAAGTTAAATTGAAAAATAATCATAATATGGATATCTTAAAAGTATTTATTTCAGTCACTGACTTCACAGCAGTGCTCTCTACGTAATATAATGTAGATATTATGTAGAGAGCACTGATATTGCTGAAATGTACTTCGTATCTGATGATGTTGGCGTAGAGCAACGAAAACGTTCATACGTCTTTTAAATATGTAATGTAAAGGTGTAGCACCTTAAACATATGCTGTGAAGTCAGTGACTGAAATAATACTTTTAAGATACAATATAGACTTCTCTGAAAATTAAAAATGAATTGCAAAATATAATATGGATAGTTAAACACATTTTTGAAAATGGTGGCCGTTCATTTCGATACGGGCTTCAGTTCTTTTGTGCATATTATCGCACTATAGACTATTGTACCTAATTCCAATTGCCAGTTTCGTCCTTCGTACTAGTAACTCATGTTGAAATAATTCTGTACCTACTCTATAAAAGAGTACCTTACGTACTGTAAATTCAATCTTCACTTCAGAAAAAATTACTCAGACATGCTGTCTACTGTCCGTTCAAGTGACTTTGTCGCAGGGTCGTAGAAAGGGGGGGATATCACGTGACAGTTAATTACTTAACGAGGCCCTTCTATTTAAGGTATTTTAAACATTTGTATAATATTACGTAGACTTCAAATTCCTAACAGAAATTAATGTTTTCATAAAAGAGCTAAGACAGCCCAGCTACTAGACTTTACAGAGGGGCGAACAGAAGCAGGTGGGGGAAACCGGGATGCGACGTAGCCAAACGGACGACAGTACCTGTGCGAAAATATTATTCAATATTAAAAACTCTTTCGTCACTGGAAAATGCGAACATATTTCTGGAACGTACTATACTCAGTACCTCAGTACTGCACACGCGTCCTTTGTTCTGTGTGGAGAACCTTTGGAAGTTTACTAGTAGAGGGGGTGGGAGTGAAGTACATTCAAAAAGTCAGATACAATAAAAATTGAAGTAAAAATAAAATGATGTCCCTGTACATACATACACATACTGTACATTTTACTTCGGCTCTAAATCATCGGATTTCTTCAGGCGTAGACACTCGAAATAATTCCAGAACTTTAGGAGTTAGTTACAATCAATGAAGAATACTTTATTGATTAGTTTAATTCTGTATTTAACAAAAAAGGTAAAATTTATGCATGAAGCTAATTATTTCCAATAATTAATTTTTTAATCCCTTTATGGTGACTGAAGGTGATCTACAGCTTTATATCTACGCACATTAATATTTAAATAATTTTGTTTGATATAGTTTATAAGTTGAGCAGATAAAAGTTTTAATAATCCTGAATAAGTTGATGTTTTTAGAAATAAAATGTAAATGTGTAATGCCATTACTTTAATAAGGATGGCAATGTGCATCCCACGTCAAGAAACCGCGTACACTTTCTGCTTCACAATTGTTAATCCGTCTGCTCGGCACGCAAGACCACAATAATTCACATGCTCAAGACAGCAATTTGACGTGCCTTAAATTCACAGCTAAGTACTCCACGTTTCGAGAACACACACTTATTCAAATTGCAAAGTTGTAGAACATTAATCAACAACACGCAAATACGCCGGTATAAAATTGTTTCTAAGTAGTGGCTTCATTTGATGTATCTGAGAATGTCGAGGAAGGGTACTAAATTACCTCACGTATTCGTTCATGTTAATTCTCTGTCCTTAAAATCTGTGTTTGTTAGACATATTCCACTTCAAGTATTGGGCCATATATTGTACAGTCCCTAAAGAAGGAAGAAATCTACTTAACCTAGCAGATCCTGTTGGGATTTCTGTCTCCACATGCTATATTAGAATAACAGCTGCTGACGAAGTAAATGCCACAAATTAATTTAAATGACATTACTATTCTAATTATTAATATGACTGTTACTGCAGTATTATTAATACTGCTGCTGTCATTGCTATCAGCAATAATGTTGCTTTTACTACTACTGCTACAACTAGGCCTACTACAATTTGATAGTAC